>NC_080379.1:79044263-79344263 GCF_014773155.1 Arachis stenosperma
AGTCGAAGCCACTCAAGCCAGCAGTCACCCACCCACCGCGAAGACGAGGATGAAGACCCAATCACCCACCCACCCACAGGACCTCCGACCTCACCACCTCCGAGCCTCCGACGTCACCGCCTCCACCAAGAAAGCCTCCAACCAGCAGCGTTTCTGGGTTCTGTAGGGTCACCTCACCGCCTCCACCCAGAAAGCCTTCAAGTGCATATGGAGCCCGAGCCATCTATTCAGGTAAACTCTACTGATGCATTCTTGCCTTGTTGTTGGTATTGCTGCTTGCTGGTCTATGTTGTTGGTTGTATTGTATGGATTATGGATTGTTCATAACAATGTAGAATTGTAGATTACCGAGCTAAGTTTAGTAGTTTAGTCAATTAGTCAATTACTAATTAGGTTCTCGAGCTGTAGTTTATGTTTGATCCTTGTTGAAGGTTGTTAATACCGGGTTGGATCAGGAGGTGTTGCATGATGAAATTGAAATTTAATTGTCTCTGTAGCATCTTATTGAAGTTGAATTTTCCGTGTTTTAGGTTTGGTTCATTTCTGTTATACGCTCAGTTGTTTGTTTGACTGATTTCCTCTTTAATTACGGTTTAAAGGTTTTCTTAATCCCACCGTGGATGAGTTCTTTAAGCTATTTTGACCTTCAATTGCATGATTGTGTGGCCTTCAGATTAAATCTGAAAGCTGTTTAATTTATCGTTGATAAAATTAAATTCTTACCCGTTGGAATCATCACACTTGTATTAACTTGGATTTTGTATGGGGATTTGAAGTGATTTAACGGAAGGTGATGATGGACGATCTGATCCTCTGGAGGAATTGGCTAAAAGTTTGATGAATTCCTGGTTTCCTTTCATAAACCTTGCAATGTTTTGGTGTCACTAACCTCCTGGGCCTTACCACATACTTTTCGTCAGCAGCTCTTTTAGAATGTTAGAAGGAGTTGCTTAAATCTGGTGGAGAACCAGCTACACTGCATGTGATAATTACGATTCATTTTAAGAGCTGTAGCCTTAAGCCTGCCTTGTTCAATTTGTTCATTGCTTCTTCAATTTGCCAATTCTGTTTAGTGTTTATTGCTGGTTTAATTGTTCATTGCTTGTTCACATTTTCAAGTTTTGTTCTGTTTGGTTTATTGCTGGTTTAGGGCTGGTTCCTTGCTTATTTATTGTTTGGTTTATTGCTGTTTATTGCCAAGTTCAATTTCTTGGTATAAAGGTTTATTGCTTCTTCAATTTGTTGGTATAAAGGTTTATTTGCTTCTTCAATTTGTTCATTTCTTCCTCAATTTGTTGGTTAATGGTTATTGCTTGTTTATTATAATTATTGTTGTTGTTGTTCTTGTTGTTCTTATTATGTAATTATTTTTTTTTATTTATTTATTTCAGGTTGGTTTGCATTATGAAGTTTTAGCTATTTTGTTGGAGAAGACACCATAACTTTGCTATCTGTTTAATGACAATTTATTTTTATTTTCAGTTGTGTTGACTATTGAGCTATTAAACTTCTTTAATTGTCGTATTTGAATTCTATTGTCGTTATATTTCATTAGATCAAGACTTTGTTAGCTATTCTGTATTTTGGCTTGTTCATTTCAATCTTACGACATTGCATAATAGTATGGTAGAATTTTTTTTATTTGATTGAAAAAACCGAACAAACCGAACCAAATCAAACCGATTTTAATTGGTTTGGTTTGGTTCGGATGACCTTGAAAAAAAACCGAACCAAACCGAACCGTAACTTAATTAAACGATCGGATCGGATGGCTTTTCCTTCAAAAACCGAACCAAACCGCACCGCGAACACCCCTGTTTTCAACGGCGGAGTTTCTACACACCATATATTAAGGTGTGGAGCTCTGCTGTACCTCGAGTATTAATGCAATTACTATTGTTCTTCTATTCAATTCAGCTTGTTCTTGTTCTAAGATATCACTTGTTCCTCAACTTGATGAATGTGATGATCCGTGACACTCATCATCATTCTCACCTGTGAACGTGTGCCTGACAACCACCTCCGTTCTACCTTAGATTGAGTAGATATCTCTTGGATCCCTTAATTGGAATCTTCGTGGTATAAGCTAGAATTGATGGCGGCATTCAAGAGAATCCGGAAGGTCTAAACCTTGTCTGTGGTATTCTGAGTAGGATTCAAGGATTGAATGACTGTGACAAGCTTCAAACTCCTGAAGGCTGGGCGTTAGTGACAGACGCAAAAGAATCAATGGATTCTATTCCAACCTGATTGCGAACCGACAGATGATTAGCCGTGTTGTGATAGAGCGCGTTGAACATTTTCACTGAGAGGACGGGACTGTAGCCATTGACAACGGTGATGCCCAACATACAGCTTGCCATGGAAAGGAGTAAGAAGGATTGGATGAAGACAGTAGGAAAGTAGAGAGACAGAAGGGACAAAGCATCTCCATACGCTTATCTGAAATTCTCACCAATGAATTACATAAGTATCTCTATCCTTATTTTATATTCTATATTATCCTCCATAACCCTTTGAGTTTGCCTAACTGAGATTTACAAGGTGACCATAGCTTGCTTCATACCAACAATCTCCGTGGGATTGACCCTTACTCGCGTAACGTTTATTACTTGGATGACCCAGTACACTTGCTGGTTAGTTGTGCGAAGTTGTGAAATTATGATTAGACCATGGTATTGAGCACCAAGTTTTTGGAGCCATTACCTGGGATTGTTTGAGTTGTGAAAAGTAGAGATCACAATTTCGTGCACTAAGTTTTTGGCGCCGTTGCCGGGGAGTGTCTTGAGTTTGGACAACTGACGGTTCATCTTGTTGCTTAGCTTAGGTATTTTTCTTCAGAGATCTTAAGAATGAATTCTAGTGTTTCAAGGTGATGTTCTTATCATCACCAAAGCTGATTGATTCTCATCAATTTAGCTCTTGAATGTAATGTCCTGCTGAAGCTTGGCTAGCCATGTCTAATTTCTTTAGACTAAAGCTTTAGACTAACATTGCATGATTCCTAGAATTCTCATTAAGAATTTTGATATCTTTATTTTCTTTTCCACTCAATTTTCGAAAAAACCAAAAAAAATTACAAAATCATATAAAAACCAAAAATATTGTATGTTTCTTGTTGAGTCTAGTGTCTCATTTTAAGTTTGGTGTCAATTGCATGTTTCTGTTCTTCTTGCATTCTTTGAATTCATTCATGTGTCTTCATTGATCTTCAAGTTGTTCTTGATGATTTCCTTGTTCTGATCTTTAAATTCTCTTGTCTTGTGTGTTTTGTTGTTTCTCATATGCATTCTCATTTTGTTAGTGTCAATAGTATACAAACTTCTAAGTTTGGTGTCTTGCCTGCATTGTTTATTTGATTTTAGTTGCATTTTGATTATTCCTCATCATTAAAAATACAAAAAAATTTTTAATTTGTGTCTTTTCAAGTCAATAATACAGAGAATTGAAGATTCAGAACATACAACAGAGGAATTACACAGAAAAAACTGGGCGTTCAAAACGCCCAGTGAGGAAGGAAAACTGGCGTTTAAACTCCAGCCAGGATACCTGGCTGGGCGTTTAACACCCAAAAAGGTAGTGTTTTGGGCGTTAAACGCCAGAATGGATACCATTCTGGGCGTTTAACACCAGGATGGCACAAGAGGGAAGATTTTGTTTTCAATTCAAATTTTTTTCAAGTTTTCAAAAATTTTCAAAATCAAATCTTTTTCAAATCAAATCTTTTCAATCATATATTTTCAAAATCAATTTCTTTCCATTTTCAAAAGTACTTGCTAACAATTAATGATTTGATTCAACATTTCAAGTATGTTGCCTTTTCTGTTGAGAAAGGTTTAATGTCTGAATCATATCTTTCTGGTTAGGCAGGTCATTAATTTTTAAAATCAAATCTTTTTAAATTGTTTTTCAAATCATATCTTCTCAATCATATCTTTTTAAAACTATATCTTTTCAATCATATCTTTTAATCACATCTTTTTCAAAATAGTTTTCAATCATATCTTTTTGATTTCTAATTTCAAAATCTTTTTCAAAAATCACTTAACTTCTTTCCCAATCTTAGTTTTCGAACATCAATTACTATTTTTCAAAATTTCTTTTAATTAATTCACTTTAATTTTCGAAAATTTCTTCCTCTCTTCTCACATCCTTCTATTTATGGACTAACAATCTTCCTCAATGCACAATTCGAACTCTATCTTGATAAGTTCAAAGTCTTCTACCTCTTCCTACTATTCTTCTTTTCCTCTGACACCTCAAGGAATCTCTATACTGTGACATAGAGGATTCCATATTTTCTTGTTCTCTTCTCTTTCATATGAGCAGGAGCAAAGACAAAAGCATTCTTGTTGAGGCTGACCCTGAACCTGAAAGGACCTTGAAGCAAAAGCTAAGAGAAGCTAAGGCACAACTCTCTGTAGAGGACCTAACAGAAATCTTCAAAGAAGAAGAACCCATGGCAGCCGAAAATAACAACAATGTCAACAATGCAAGGAAGGTGCTGGGTGACTTTACTGCACCTACTCCCGACTTCTATGGGAGAAGCATCTCTATCCCTGCCATTGGAGCAAACAACTTTGAGCTTAAGCCTCAATTAGTTTCTCTAATGCAACAGAATTGCAAGTTCCATGGACTTCCATTGGAAGATCCTCATTAGTTTTTAGCTGAATTCTTGCAAATCTGTGACACTGTCAAGACTAATGGGGTTGACCCTGAGGTCTACAGGCTTATGCTATTCCCTTTTGCTATAAGAGATAGAGCTAGGATATGGTTGGACTCACAACCTAAAGAAAGCCTGAACTTTTGGGAAAAGCTAGTCAATGCCTTCTTGGCAAAGTTCTTTCCACCTCAAAAATTGAGTAAGCTTAGAGTGGAAGTCCAAACCTTCAGACAGAAGGAAGGTGAATCCCTCTATGAAGCTTGGAAAAGATACAAACAATTAATCAGAAAGTGTCATTCTGATATGCTTTTTGAATGGAGCATCATAGGTATCTTCTATGATGGTCTGTCTGAACTGTCCAAGATGTCATTGGATAGCTCTGCTGGAGGATCTCTTCAGCTGAAGAAGACGCCTGTAGAAGCTCAAGAACTCATTGAAATGGTTGCAAATAACCAATTCATGTACACTTCTGAAAGGAATCCTGTGAACAATGGGACGAATCAGAAGAAAGGAGTTCTTGAGATTGATACTCTGAATGCCATATTGGCTCAGAACAAAATATTGACTCAGCAAGTCAATATAATTTCTCAAAGTCTGTCTGGAATGCAAGCTGCACCAGGTAGTACTAAGGATGCTTCATCTGAAGAAGAAGCTTATGATACTGAGAACCCTTCAATGGAAGAGGTTAATTACATAGGAGAACCCTATGGAAACACCTATAATCCTTCATGGAGAAATCATCCAAATCTCTCATGGAAGGATCAACAGAAACCTCAACAAGGTTTCAACAACAATAATGGTGGAAGAAACAGGTTTAGCAATGGCAAGTCTTTTCCATCATCTTCTCAGCAACAGACAGAGAATTCTAAGCAGAGCCACTCTGACTTAGCAACCATGGTCTCTGATCTAATCAAAACCACTCAAAGTTTCATGACTGAAATAAGGTCCTCCATTAGGAATTTGGAGGCACAAGTGGGACAGCTGAGCAAGAAAATTACTGAACTCCCTCCTAGTACTCTTCCAAGCAATACAGAAGAGAATCCAAAAGGAGAATGCAAGGCTATTAACATGACCCACATGGCCAAACTTTGAGAGGAGGAAGAGGCAGTGATCGCCACTGAGGAAGACCTCAATGGACGTCCACTGGCCTCCAATGAGTTCCCTAATGAGGAACCATGGGAATTTGAGGCTCATAATGAGACCATAGAGATTCCATTGGATTTACTTCTGCCATTCATGAGCTCTGATGAATATTCTTCCTCTGAAGAGGACGAAGATGTCACTGAAGAGCAAGCTGCTAAATACCTTGGAGCAATCATGAAGCTAAATGACAGGTTATTTGGTAATGAGACTTGGGAGGATGAACCCCCTTTGCTCACCAAAGAACTGGATGACTTGACTAGGCAGAGATTACCTCAAAAGAGACAGGACCCTGGGAAGTTCTCAATACCTTATACCATAGGCACCATGACCTTTAAGAAGGCTCTGTGTGACCTAGGGTCAAGCATAAACCTTATGCCTCTCTCTGTAATGGAGAAGCTAGGGATCTTTGAGGTACAAGCTACAAGAATCTCACTAGAGATGGCAGACAATTCAAGAAAACAAGCTTATGGACTTGTAGAGGATGTTTTGGTAAAGGTTGAAGACCATTACATCCCTACTGATTTCATAGTCCTAGAGACTGGGAAGTGCATGGATGAATCCATCATCCTTGGCAGACCCTTCCTAGCCACAACAAAGGCTGTGATTGATGTTGACAGAGGAGAATTGATCATTCAAGTGAATGAAGAATCCTTTGTGTTTAAGGCTCAAGGATATCCCTCTGTTACCATGGAGAGGAAGCATGAAGAGATTCTCTCAAAACAGAGCCAAACAGAGCCCCCACAGTCAAACTCTAAGTTTGGTGTTGGGAGGCCACAACCAACTTCTAAGTTTGGTGTTGAACCCCCACATTCAAACTCTAAGTTTGGTGTTGGGAGGTTTCAACATTGCTCTGAGTATCTGTGAGGCTCCATGAGAGCCCATTGTCAAGTTATTAACATTAAAGAAGCGCTTGTTGAGAGGCAACCCAATGTTATATTTATCTATTTTCCTTTGTTATTTTATGTTTTCTGTAGGTTGATGATCATAGAAAGTCACAAAATTAATTAAAAAAGCAAAAACAGAATGAAAAATAGAAAGAAAAATAGCACACCCTGGAGAAAAACCTTGCTGGCATTTAAACGCCAGTAAGGGCAGCAAATGGGCGTTTAACGCCCAGTCTGGCACCATTCTGGGCGTTTAACGCCAGAAATGGGCACCAGACTGGCGTTAAACACCAGGAAAGGGCAAGAAGCTGGCGTTAAACGCCAGAAATGGGCACCAGCCCGGCGTTTAACGCCAGAATTGGCATAAAGAGCATTTTTGCTCGCCACTTGGTGAAGGGATGAATTTTCCTTGACACCTCAGGATCTGTGGACCCCACAGGATCCCCACCTACCTCACCATTCAAATTCAAACCACTTCCCTCCCAAACCCACCCATACATGACCGAACCATACACCTCCTCTCCACTCCTATATAAACCCATCTTCACCACCTCATTTTCACACAACCTAAACACTACTTCTCTCCCTTTGGCCGAACCACAAAGCCACCTCCATCTCCTTCATTTCTTCTTCTTCTACTCTCTTCTTTCTTCTTTTGCTCGAGGATGAGCAAACCCTCTAAATTTGGTGTGGTAAAAGCATTGCTTTTTATTTTTCCATAACCATTTATGGCATCTAAGGCCGGAGAAACCTCTAGAAAGAGGAAAGGGAAGGCAAAAGCTTCCCCCTCCGAGTCATGGGAGATGGAGAGATTCATCTCAAGGGTGCATCAAGACCACTTCTATGAAGTTGTGGCCAAGAAGAAAGTGATCCCCGAGGTCCCTTTTCAAACTCAAAAAAAAAAAAGGTCAACTTTAATCAAAGGTTGGACCAAGTTCTCATGGATATCTGTGTGGAATGAGCTCAATGCAAACAAGAGATCCCACTCATCATGAAATCCCTGAGATACCTCAAGGGATGCACTTTCCTCCACAAAACTATTGGGAGCAAATCAACACCTCCCTAGGAGAATTAAGTTCCAACATAGGACAACTAAGGGTGGAGCACCAAGAACATTCCATCCTCCTCCATGAAATTAGAGAAGATCAAAGAATCATGAGAGAGGAGCAACAAAGGCAAGGAAGAGATATTGAGGAGCTCAAGCACTCCATAAGATCTTCAAGAGGAAGAACAAGCCGCCATCACTAAGGTGGACAGGTGGACGAAATTGTGATCAATGTTCTAACTATTTTGAGATGAAATCATTCTTATGGCACTGGTTGAATCCACAACTCCGTTCAACTAACCAGCAAGTGTACTGGGTCGTCCAAGTAATAAACCTTACGTGAGTAAGGGTCGATCCCACAGAGATTGTTGGTATGAAGCAAGCTATGATCACCTTGTAAATCTCAGTTAGGCAGATTAAAATTGTTTTATGGTTTCGGAAATTAATAATAAGAAAATAAATGAAATAATAAAAGGGATAGAACACTTATGCAGATTCATTGGTAGGAATTTCAGATAAGCATATGGAGATACTGTAAGGCTCAAGGACGCCTGCCCTCCTACTGCTTCAACTCAATCCTTCTTACTCCTTTCCATGGCAAGCTGTATGTAGGGCATCACCGTTGTCAGTGGCTACATCCCATCCTCTCAGTGAAAATGGTCCTCTGCGGCTGTCACTCGCATGGCTAATCATCTGTCGGTTCTCAATCAGGTTGGAATAGAATCCATTGATTCTTTTGCGCTTGTCATCACGCCCAGCCTTCAGGAGTTTGAAGCTCGTCACAGTCATTCAATCCTAGAATCCTACTCGGAATACCATAGACAAGGTTTAGACTTTCCGGATCCTCATGAATGCCGCCATCTATCTAGCTTATACCACAAAGATTCTGTTGGGGAATCTAAGAGATACACATTCAAGCTCTGTTGCATGTAGAACGGAAGTGGTTGTCAATCACGTGCGTTCATAAGTGAGAATGATAATGAGGGTTATCTAATCATCACATTCATCATGTTCTTGGGTGCGAATGAATATCTTGGAATAAGAATAAGAGAGAATTGAATAAAAGAAAATAGAACTGCATTAATACTTGAGGTACAGCAGAGCTCCACACCCTTAATCTATGGTGTGCAGAAACTCCACCGTTGAAAATACATAAGTAAAGGGTTCAGGCATGGCCGAATGGCCAGCCCCCTAAAACGTGATCAATAGTCTCCTAAGATGAAGAATAAAACAAAACTGAGACCAAAGATGTAACGTGGTCAAAAAGACCTCTAATACAATAGTTAAATGTTCTATTTATAATAAACTAGCTCCTAGGGTTTACATGGGTAAGTGTTTGATGCATAAATCCACTTCCGGGGCCCACTTGGTGTATGATTGGGCTGAGCTTGATTAATCCACGAGCTGAGGCTTCTCTTGAGTTGAACTCCAAGTTATGACGTGTTTTGGGCGTTCAACTCCGGATCATGACGTTTTTCTGGCGTTTAACTCCAGACAGCAGCATGAACTTGGCGTTCAACGCCAAGTTACGTCGTCAATTTCCGAATAAAGTATGGACTATTATATATTGCTGGAAAGCCCTGGATGTCTACTTTCCAACGCCGTTGAGAGCGCGCCAATTGGAGTTCTGTAGCTCCAAAAAAACCATTTCGAGTGCAGGGAGGTCAGATTCTAACAGCATCAGCAGTCCTTTTGTCAGCCTTTTTCAGAGTTTTGCTCAAATCCCTCAATTTCAGTCAGAATTTACCTGAAATCACAGAAAAACACACAAACTCATAGTAAAGTCCAGAAATGTAAATTTAACATAAAAACTAATGAAAACATCCCTAAAAGTAGCTTGAACTTACTAAAAACTACCTAAAAACAATGCCAAAAAGCGTATAAATTATCCGCTCATCACAACACCAAACTTGAATTGTTGCTTGTCCCCAAGCAACTGAAAATCAATTAGGATAAAAAGAAGAGAATATACTATAAATTCAGAAATATCAATGAATATTAATTATAATTAAATGAGCGGGACTTGTAGCTTTTTGCTTCTGAACAGTTTTGGCATCTCACTTTTTCCTTTGAAGTTTAGAATGATTGACTTCTCTGGGAACTTAGAATTTCGGATAGTGTTATTGATTTTCCTAGTTAAGCATGTTGATTCTTGAACACAGCTACTTATGAGTCTTGGCCGTGGCCCTAAGCACTTTGTTTTCCAGTATTACCACCGGATACATAAATGCCACAGACACATAACTGGGTGAACCTTTTCAGATTGTGACTTAGCTTTGCTAAAGTCCCCAGTTAGTGGTGTCTAGAGCTCTTAAGCACACTCTTTTGCCTTGGATCACGACTTTAACCACTTAGTCTCAAGCCTTTTTGCTTGGACCTTCATGACACAAGCACATGGTTAGGGACAGCTTGATTTAGCCGCTTAGGCCTGGATTTTATTTCCTTGGGCCCTCCTATCCATTGATGCTCAAAGCCTTGGATCCTTTTTACCCTTGCCTTTTGGTTTTAAGGGCTATTGGCTTTTTCTACTGCTCCTTCTTTTTCTATATACTCTTTTTTTTTTCCGAATACTTCTTCTTTTTCACTGCTTTTTCTTGCTTCAAGAATCAATTTCATGATTTTTCAGATCCTCAATAACATTTCTCTTTGTTCATCATTCTTTCAAGAGCCAACAATTTTAACATTCATGAACAACAAGATCAAAATTATGCACTGTTCAATCATTCATTCAGAAAACAAAAAGTATTGTCACCACATCAATATAATTAAATTAAATTCAAGGATAAATTCGAAATTCATGTACTTCTTGTTCTTTTGAATTAAAACATTTTTCTTTTAAGAGAAGTGAAGGAGTAATGGATTTTATTCATAGCTTTAAGGCATGGTTACATACTAATGATCATGAAATAAAGACACAAAACATAGATAAACACAATACTAAAAACCGAAAATAGAAAGAAATAAAGAACAAGGAATGAATCCACCTCTAGTGGCGTCTTCTTCTTGAAGGACCAATGATGTTCTTTAGCTCTTCTATGTCCCTTCCTTGTCTTTGTTGCTCCTCCCTCATTGCTCTTTGATCTTCTCTTATTTCTTGGAGAATGATGGAGTGCTCATGATGTTCCACCCTTAATTGTTCCATATTGTGACTCAAACCTTCTAAAGAAGTGTTGAGTTGCTCCCAATAGTTGTTTGGAGGAGAGTGCATCCCTTGAGGCATCTCAGGGATTTCTTGATGATGAACTTCCTCATGCACCTCTTGAAAACCGTGAGGAGCTTCTCTTGCTTGCTCCATCCTTTTCTTGGTGATGGGCTTGTCTTCTTCAATGGAGACATCTCCTTCTATGATAACTCCAGCTGAGTAACATAGATGGCAAATAAGGTGAGGAAAAGCTAGCCGTGCCATAGGTGAGGGCTTGTCGGCTATTTTGTAGATTTCATTGGAGATGACCTCATGAACTTCTACTTCCTCTCCAATCATGATGCCATGAATCATGATGGCCCGATCCACAGTAACTTCAGATCGGTTACTAGTAGGAATGATGGAGCGTTGAATGAACTCCAACCATCCTCTAGCTATAGGCTTGAGGTCCAGTCTTCTTAGTGGACTGGCTTGCCTTTGGAGTCTCTCTTCCACTGAGCTCCTTCCACACAAATGTCCATAAGGACTTGGTCCAACCTTTGATCAAAGTTGACCCTTCTAGTGTAGGGGCGTTCATCACCTTGCATCATAGGCAAGTGGAATGCCAACCTTACATTTTCCGGACTGAAATCCAAGTATTTCCCCCTAACCATTGTGAGATAATTCTTTGGACTTGGGTTCATACCTTGGTCATGGTTCCTAGTGATCCATGCATTGGCATAGAACTCTTGAACCATTAAGATTCCGACTTGTTGCATGGGGTTGGTTAAGACTTCCCAACCTCTTCTTCGAACTTCATGTCGGATCTCCGGATACTCATTCTTCTTGAGCTTGAAAGGGACCTCAGGGATCACTTTCTTCTTTGCCACAACATCATAGAAGTGGTCTTGATGGCTCTTGGAGATGAATCTTTCCATCTCCCATGACTCAGAGGTGGAAGCTTTTGTCTTCCCTTTTCCTTTTCTAGAGGATACCCCGGCCTTAGGTGCCATTGATGGTAATGGAAAAACAAAAAGCTTATGCTTTTTACCACACCAAACTTAAAATTTTGCTCGTCCTCGAGCAAAAAAGAAAAGAAGAGTAGAAGAAGAAGAAGAAAATATGGTAGAGAGGGAGAGAGGTAGGTTCGGCTATGTGGGAGAAGAAGGGGTTGTGTTGTGTGAAAATGAAGTAGAAGGGAAGGGTATTTATAGGGAGAGGGGAGGGTGGGTGTTCGGCCAATTTGGGTGGGAATGGGTGGGAAATTGAATTTGAATTTTATGAAGGTAGGTGGGGTTTATGGGGAAGAGTGGGGTGATGTGAATGGTGAATGGGGAAATTGGGAAGAGGAATTGAGGTGATTGGGAAGTGTGACATGGGGAGTAGGAAGAATGAGATTTAGGATTAGGAGAGTGTGATTAGGATTAAAAGGTAAGGTGGGAATATGGTAGGTGGGGATCCTGTGGGGTCCACAGATCCTGAGGTGATCCTGTGGGGTCCACAGGATCCTGAGGTGTAAAGAAATACCATTCCTTCACCCTATAGGCATGTAAAATGCCTTCATGCATCATTCTGGCGTTCAAACGCCCATTGATGCATGTTCTGGGCGTTCAACGCCCATGTAATGCATGTTTCTGGCGTTGAGCGCCAGTTTCATGCTTGTTACTGGCGTTCAGCGCCAGCTTTTCTCCTCTAGGCACATTCCTGGCGTTCAACGCCAGGATGTTGCTTGTTTCTGGCGTTCAGCGCCAGAATGGTGCTCTGTTCTGGCATTGAACGCCGACCAGATGCACCTTACTGGCATTGAACGCCAGCCTGTGCGTCCTCCAGGGTGAAAAATTTTTTTCTTCTGTTTTTGACTCTGTTTTTAATTTTTTTTGATTTTTTTTTTCGTGACTCCTCATGATCATGTACCTAATAAAACACAAAATAACAAAATAAAATAAAAATTAGATAAATAAAATTGGGTTGCCTCCCAACAAGCGCTTCTTTAATGTCAATAGCTTGACAGTGGCTCTCATGGAGCCACAAGGTGATCAGGTCAATTTTAGTGTGGTCCCAACACCAAACTTAGAGTTTGGATATGGGATCTTAACACCAAACTTAGAGTTTGGTTGTGGCCTCCCAACACCAAACTTAGAGTTTGACTGTGGGAGCTCTTCTTGACCCTGAACTGAGAGAAGCTCGTCATGCTTACTCTCTTTTGTCACAGAGGGATGGCCATGTGCCTTAAACACAAGGTAGTCCCCATTCAATTGAAGGACTAACTCACCTCTATTGACATCTATCACAGCTCCTGCTGTGGCTAGGAAAGGTCTTCCTAGGATGATGCATTCATCATCTTCCTTCCTAGTGTCTAGGATTATGAAATCAGCAGGGATGTAAAGGCCTTCAACCTTTACTAGCACGTCCTCTACTATTCCATAGGCTTGTCTCAATGACTTGTCTGCCAATTGTAATGAGAACAGGCAGGTTGTACCTCAATGATCCCTAGCTTCTCCATTACAGAGAGTGGCATAAGATTTATCCCTGACCCCAGATCACACAGAGCTTTTTCAAAGATCATGGTGCCTATGGTACAAGGTATTAAGAACTTGCCAGGATCTTGTTTCTTTTGAGGTAGAATTTTCTGAATCCAAGTATCCAGTTCATTAATGAGCAAGGGAGGTTCACTTTCCCAAGTCTCATTACCAAACAACTTGGCATTCAGCTTCATGATAGCTCCTAAATATTGAGCAACTTGCTCTCCAGTTACATCTTCATCCTCTTCAGAGGATGAATAGTCTTCAGAGCTCATGAATGGCAGAAGGAGATTTAATGGAATCTCTATGGTCTCTATATGAGCCTCAGATTCCTTTGGATCCTTAATAGGAGACTCCTTCTTGCTTGAGGGACGTCCCAGGAGGTCTTCCTCACTAGGATTTTCGTCCTCCTCCTCCCTTGTGCATTCGGCCACATTGATCACATCAATGGCCTTGCACTCTCCTTTTGGATTCTCTTCTGTATTACTTGGGAGAATACTGGGAGGAGTTTCAATGACTTTCTTACTCAGCTGGCCCACTTGTGCCTCCAGATTTCTAATGGAGGATCTTGTTTCATTCATGAAACTGAAAGTGGCCTTTGACAGATCAGAGACTACATTGGCTAAATTAGAAGTGTTTTGTTCAGAATTTTCTGTCTGTTGCTGAGAAGATGATGGATATGGCTTACTATTGTTCAGCCTGTTGCGTCCACCATTGTTAAAACCTTGTTGAGGTTTTTGTTGATCCTTCCATGAGAAATTTGGATGATTTCTCCATGATGAGTTATAGGTGTTTCCATAAGGTTCACCCATGTAATTAACCTCTGCCATGGCAGGGTTCTCAGGATCATAAGCTTCTTCAGAAGCTGCCTCTCTAGTGCTGTTGGATGCATGTTGCAATCCATTCAGATTTTGAGAGATCATGTTGACCTGTTGAGTCAACACTTTGTTCTGAGCCAATATGGCATTCAGAGTATCAATTTCAAGAACTCCTTTCTTTTGAGGTATCCCATTGTTCACGGAATTCCTCTCAGAAGTGTACATGAATTGGTTGTTTGCAACCATGTCAATGAGTTCTTGAGCCTCTTCAGGCGTTTTCTTTAGGTGAATAGATCCACCTGCAGAATGATCCAATGACATTTTCGAAAATTCAGAGAGACCATAATAGAATATATCCAATATGGTCCATTCTTAAAACATGTCAGATGGACATCTTTTGGTCAGCTGCTTGTATCTTTCCCAAGCTTCATAGAGGGATTCACCATCTTTTTGTTTGAAGGTTTGAACATCCACTCTCAGCTTGCTCAGCTTTTGAGGAGGAAAGAATTTATCCAGGAAGGCAATGACCAGCTTATCCCATGAGTCCAGGCTATCCTTGGGTTGTGAATCCAACCATATTCTAGCTCTGTCTCTTACAGCAAAAGGGAAAAGCATGAGTCTGTAGACTTCAGGATCAACTCCATTCGTCTTTACAGTCTCACAGATCTGCAAGAACTCAGTTAAAAACTGATAAGGATCTTCAGATGGAAGTCCATAGAACTTGCAGTTTTGTTGCATTAAGGCAACTAGCTGAGGTTTCAACTCAAAGTTGTTGGCTCCAATGGCAGGAATGGAGATGCTTCTTCCATCAAACTTGGACGTTGGTTTTGTGAAGTCACCAAGCATTCTCCTTGCATTATTATTATTTTTGGCTGCCATCTCCTTCTCTTATTTGAAAATTTCTGAAAGGTTACCTTTAGAATAATTTAATTTAGCTTCTCTTAATTTCCTCTTCAGAGTCCTTTCAGGTTCTGGATCAATTTCAACAAGAGTGCCTTTATCCCTGTTCCTGCTCATATGAAAGAGAAGAAAACAAGAAAAGAAAGAGGAATCCTCTATGTCACAGTATAGAGATTCCTTTATGTTAGTGGAAAAAGAAAGGGGGTAGAAGAATGAAGAAGGAGGTTCGGATTTTTGGATGAAGAGAGGTGAAGAGAAGTGTTAGTAATTAAATAATTAAATAGAAGAAGGAAAGAGAAGGGAATTTTCGAAATTAATTTTTGAAAAAGAGGTTAGTAATTTTCAAAAATTAGAGATAAAATGTAATTAAAATTAAACATGAAACAATTAATTAATTAAAAAGAACTTTTGAAAAAGGGATGAGATATTTTCGAAAATTTGAAGAGGGAAAAGTAGTTAGGTGGTTTTGAAAAAGATAAGAAACAAACAAGAAGTTAGTTAGTTGATTGAAAAAGATTTGAAATCAAAATTGAAAAAGATAAGAAGATAGCAAGTTAGATAAGATATTTTGAAATCAAATTTTGAAAAAGATAAAATTTTTGAAAAAGATAAAATAAAAGATAAAAAGATTTAATTCAGAAATTTTAAAATTATTTACTTCACTAACAAGAAACTACAAGATAAGATTCTAGAACTTAAAGATTGAACCTTTCTTAACAAGAAAGTAACAAACTTCAAATTTTTGAACCAATCACATTAATTATTAGTGAATTTTCGAAAATTAGATGTAAAGATAAGAAAAAGATTTTGAAAATATTTTGAAAAAGATTTTTGAAATTTTTGAAAAATAAAAAAAATGGAAAAGATATGATTTTTTTGAAAAAGATTTTGAGAAGATAAGATTTTTAAAATTGAAAATTTGACTTGACTTGTAAGAAACAACTAATTTTTAAAATTTTTTTTGACCAAGTCAACCCAAAATTTCGAAAATTTGGAGAAAATTAAGGAAAAGATATTTTTTTGAATTTTTTTGAATTTTTAATGATGAGAGAGAAAAACATAAAAATGACCCAAAACATGAAAATTTTGGATCAAAACACATGATGCATGCAAGAACACTATGAATGTCAAGATGAACACCAAGAACACTTTGAAGATCATGATGAACATCAAGAACATATTTTTGAAAAATTTTTAATGCAAAGAAAACATGCAAGACACCAAACTTAGAAATCTTTAATGCATGGACTCTAACAAACGAAAAATGCATATGAAAAACAACAAACAACACAAAACAAGAAATCATCAAGATCAAACAAGAAGACTTGTCAAGAACAACTTGAAGATCATGAAGAACACTATGAATGCATGGAATTTTGAAAAATGCAAGAAAATTTTTTTAAAGCATGCAATTGACACTATACTTAAAAATTGACTCAAGACTCAAACAAGAAACACAAAATATTTTTGGTTTTTTATGATTTTATGATTTTTTAGTATTTTTATTATTTTTTTTCGAAAATTATATTAAAAAAAACGAAAATAATAAAAAAATATTTTTGAAAGATTTTAGAAAACTTTTTGAAAAGAAAATTACCTAATCTGAGCAACAAGATGAACCGTCAGTTGTCCATACTCGAACAATCCTCGGCAACGGCGCCAAAAACTTGGTGGACGAAATTGTGATCAATGTTCTAACTATTTTGAGATGAAATCATTCTTATGGCACTGGTTGAATCCACAACTCCGTTCAACTAACCAGCAAGTGTACTAGGTCGTCCAAGTAATAAACCTTACGTGAGTAAGGGTCGATCCCACAGAGATTGTTGGTATGAAGCAAGCTATGGTCACCTTGTAAATCTCAGTTAGGCAAATTAAAATTGTTTTATGGTTTCGGAAATTAATAATAAGAAAATAAATGAAATAATAAAAGGGATAGAACACTTATGCAGATTCATTGGTAGGAATTTCAGATAAGCATATGGAGATACTGTAAGGCTCAAGGACGCCTGCCCTCCTACTGCTTCAACTCAATCCTTCTTACTCCTTTCCATGGCAAGCTGTATGTAGGGCATCACCATTGTCAGTGGCTACATCCCATCCTCTCAGTGAAAATGGTCCTCTGCGGCTGTCACTCGCATGGCTAATCATCTGTCGATTCTCAATCAGGTTAGAATAGAATCCATTGATTCTTTTGCGCTTGTCATCATGCCCAGCCTTCAGGAGTTTGAAGCTCGTCACAGTCATTCAATCCTAGAATCCTACTCGGAATACCATAGACAAGGTTTAGACTTTCCGGATCCTCATGAATGCCGCCATCTATCTAGCTTATACCACGAAGATTCTGTTGGGGAATCTAAGAGATACACATTCAAGCTCTGTTGCATGTAGAACGGAAGTGGTTGTCAATCACGTGCGTTCATAAGTGAGAATGATAATGAGGGTTATCTAATCATCACATTCATCATGTTCTTGGGTGCGAATGAATATCTTGGAATAAGAATAAGAGAGAATTGAATAAAAGAAAATAGAACTGCATTAATACTTGAGGTACAGCAGAGCTCCACACCCTTAATCTATGGTGTGCAGAAACTCCACCGTTGAAAATACATAAGTAAAGGGTTCAGGCATGGCCGAATGGCCAGCCCCCTAAAACGTGATCAATAGTCTCCTAAGATGAAGAATAAAACAAAACTGAGACCAAAGATGTAACGTGGTCAAAAAGACCTCTAATACAATAGTTAAATGTTCTATTTATAATAAACTAGCTCCTAGGGTTTACATGGGTAAGTATTTGATGCATAAATCCACTTCCGGGGCCCACTTGGTGTATGATTGGGGTGAGCTTGATTAATCCACGAGCTGAGGCTTCTCTTGGAGTTGAACTCCGAGTTATGACGTGTTTTGGGCGTTCAACTCCGGATCATGACGTTTTTCTGGCGTTTAACTCCAGACAGCAGCATGAACTTGGCGTTCAACGCCAAGTTACGTCGTCAATTTCCGAATAAAGTATGGACTATTATATATTGCTGGAAAGCCCTGGATGTCTACTTTCCAACGCCGTTGAGAGCGCGCCAATTTGAGTTCTGTAGCTCCAAAAAATCTATTTCGAGTGCAGGGAGGTCAGATTCCAACAGCATCAGCAGTCCTTTTGTCAGCCTTTTTCAGAGTTTTGCTCAAATCCCTCAATTTCAGTCAGAATTTACCTGAAATCACAGAAAAACACACAAACTCATAGTAAAGTCCAGAAATGTGAATTTAACATAAAAACTAATGAAAACATCCCTAAAAGTAGCTTGAACTTACTAAAAACTACCTAAAAACAATGCCAAAAAGCGTATAAATTATCTGCTCATCATGGACCCGTTCTTTAATCTCCTTGTTCTTTATTTTTCTATTTTTTTTCGAAAAATCATGCTTATGTTTATCTATGTTTGTGTCTTATGATCATTAGTGTCTTAGTGTCTATGCCTTAAAGTTATGAATGTCCTATGAATCCATCACCTTTCGTAAATGAAAAATGTTCTTAAATGAAAAAGAGAAGAATTGCATGAATTTTGAATTTTATAACAGATTAATTATTTTGATGTGGTGGCAATACTTTTGGTTTCTGAATGTATGCTTGAACAGTGCATAAGTCTTTTGAATTTGTTGTTCATGAATGTTGGCTCTTGAAAGAATAATGAAAAAGGAGACATGTTACTGAGGATCTGAAAAATCATAAAAATGATCCCTGAAGCAAGAAAAAGCAGTGAATGCAAAAAAAAAAAAGAGAGAGAGAGAAAAACGAAAAAAAAGAGAGAAAAAGAAAAAGAAAAAAACAAAGTTGTGATCCAAGGCAAAAAGAGTGTGCTTAAGAACCCTGGGCACCTCTAATTGGGAACTCTAGCAAAGCTGAGTCACAATCTGAAAAGGTTCACCCAATTATGTGTCTGTGGCATGTTTGTATCCGGTGGTAATACTGGAAGACAGAGTGCTTTGGGCCACGGCCAAGACTCATAAAGTAGCTGTGTTCAAGAATCATCATACTTAACTAGGAGAATCAATAACACTATCTGGATTCTGAGTTCCTATAGAAGCCAATCATTCTGAATTTCAAAGGATAGAGTGAGATGCCAAAACTGTTTAGAGGCAAAAAGCTAAAAGCCCCGCTCATCTAATTAATACTGATCTTCATAGATGTTTTTGGAATTCATTGCATATTCTCTTCTTTTTATCTTATTTGATTTTCAGTTGCTTCGGGACAAGCAACAATTTAAGTTTGGTGTTGTGATGAGCGGATAATTTATACGCTTTTTGGCATTGTTTTTAGTGTTTTTAGTATGTTTTAGTTAGTTTTTATTATATTTTTATTAGTTTTTAGTTAAAATTCACTTTTCTGGACTTTACTATGAGTTTGTGTGTTTTTCTGTGATTTTAGGTATTTTCTGGCTGAAATTGAGGGACCTGAGCAAAAATCTGATTCAGAGGCTGAAAAGGACTGTAGATACTGTTGGATTCTAACCTCCCTGCACTCGAAGTGGATTTTCTGGAGCTACAAAAGCCCAATTGGCGCGCTCTCAACTGCGTTGGAAAGTAGACATCTTGGGCTTTCCAGCAATGTATAATAGTCTATACTTTTCCCGAGATTTGATGGCCCAAACAGGCGTTCCAAGTCAGCTCAAGATTGCCCAGCGTTAAACGCCGGAACTGGCACAAGAATGGGAGTTAAACGCCCAAACTGGCACAAAAGCTGGCGTTTAACTCCAAGAAAAGTCTCTATACATGAAAGCTTCAATGCTCAGCTCAAGCGCACACCAAGTGGGCCCGAAAGTGGATTTTTATGTCATTTACTCATTTCTGTAAATCCTAGGCTACTAGTTCTCTACAAATAGGACCTTTTGCTATTGTATTTTCATCTTTGGATCTTTAATCATCTTGAGATCTTTGAATCTTTTGATCACGTTTTGGGGGTTGGCGTCACGGCCATGTCTAGACATTGTTCTTATGTATTTTCAACGGTGGAGTTTCTACACACCATAGATTAAGGTGTGGAGCTCTGCTGTACCTCGAGTATTAATGCAATTACTATTGTTCTTCTATTCAATTCAGCTTGTTCTTGTTCTAAGATATCACTTGTTCCTCAACTTGATGAATGTGATGATCCGTGACACTCATCATCATTCTCACCTATGAACGTGTGCCTGACAACCACCTCCGTTCTACCTTAGATTGAGTGGATATCTCTTGGATCCCTTAATCGGAATCTTCGTGGTATAAGCTAGAATTGATGGCGGCATTCAAGAGAATCCGAAAGATCTAAACCTTGTCTGTGGTATTCTGAGTAGGATTCAAGGATTGAATGACTGTGACAAGCTTCAAACTCCTGAAGGCTGGGCGTTACTGACAGACGCAAAAGAATCAATGGATTCTATTCCAACCTGATTGAGAACCGACAGATGATTAGCCGTGCTGTGACAGAGCGTGTTGAACATTTTCACTGAGAAGACGAGACTGTAGCCATTGATAATGGTGATTGATAAACCACTATTTTATGGTTTATATTGTGTTTAATTGTGTGGTTTTATCATGATCCTTACCCACTTGTTCATCAAAATAACATGCATTTAGATTTCCTTCCTGAATTCATTACATGTTTGAAAACTGCTTTCTAAAGGCTTTAATTATGTACTTTTAATTCTCCTTTATCCCATTCGATGCCGTGATCTGTGTGTTGAGTGTTTCAGACTTTACAGGGCATGAATGAGTTAGAGGTTGGAAAGGAAGCTAGCGAAAAATGGAAGGAACACAAGAATTTGAGGAGATAACCAGCGAGAAGTGACGCGGTCACATGGCTCACGCGACCGCGCGAAGGAGAGCAAATCGCAGTGACGCGGCCGCATGGATCACGCGGCCGCATGGATTGGAAAAGCTCAAGCGACGCGGTAGCGTGGACGACGCGAACGCGTGGCATGGAAAAGCGCGAGTGACGCGTCGGCATGGGTGACACGATCGCGTGACATGTGCGATCTGCATAATCTGCAGAATTCATTGGGGGCAATGTTGGACCCTATTTTGACCCAGTTTTCGGCCCGAAACAGCAGACTAGAGCCAGAGAATATGCAGAAACAAAAACAACATTCATTCCAC
Organism: Arachis stenosperma; assembly: GCF_014773155.1. Lineage (NCBI taxonomy): Eukaryota > Viridiplantae > Streptophyta > Magnoliopsida > Fabales > Fabaceae > Arachis > Arachis stenosperma. Next base: position 79,065,489 of record NC_080379.1, read on the forward strand.
ACAGTGGAGAGTTTTTTAGATATAGTTTTACTCCTCCTCTAGGTTTTTCTCTCTAGGTTTTAGAATTTTAATTTTCAATTTTGATCTTAGTATTGGAACATTGAGAAGAGTTATTTCCTCATCAAGACTTCGTCATTCTAGTTCGTTCTCTTAACTTGGTTTTATTCTTCCATGTTCTTTGCTTTGTTCAATTTTGTCATTTGAATATTTTTATGATTATTTAATACGAGAATTATTCCTTTCATTTTAATCCATTTTACATTCCAATAATCATGTCTTCTTTTAATTCTTTTTCATATGTTATGGATTTGTTATTTACAATGAGCGAGTAGTTCCCCTCACTTGATGGGGAGTTGATTGAAAGGAACTCTTGAGTTGGAAGGATTGAAAGAGAATTTGTAATTGGGATAAATATTGGATTCCTCTCTAGTCACTAATACCAACTCATTTTTATTAATTGAATTGCAACTTGTGAACAGACATGGCATTCCAATTTGTTTGATTTTCCCTTACTTAGTAAAGGATAATTAAACAAACCAATCTTTAATTATCAATTACTTTGAGAGAATTCTAACAACATTAGAGATTCTAACTGATCAACTCCCAGTCAAGGCTTTTTATTTACATTATTCAATTCTATTAACTTTAATTTTCCTGTTACTCAATTCACTTCTTTGAAAACCTCTGGTTAATAAAATAGCACACTTTCTGCAACTCGTTGGGAGACGACCTGGGATCCATACTCCCAGTAATTTTTAATTTAAATTTTCTGTGACACATTTTAAATTGATAGGAAGATTTTTGGTGAGTTAAGAACTATACTTACAACGTAACCATATTAATAATTTTTAATTCACCAACTTCTGTGCTCCATCAATTTTTGGCGCCGTTGCCGGCGAGTTGCAATAGAGTGATAAAGTTATTAATTAGAATTTATTTATTTGCATTTTATTTTGTTGCTGTTAATATGAGCTGCGTATTTCTTTCGTCAAATGACGCGTTCTCTACCTGACCCTAATTTGCCAATATTCGATCCTGAAATTGAAATGACTATTTCACGAATAAGGCGAGTTAGGCGTCAGTTAGTCCTCTCTGATGATGAATCTGAAACGTCAGTTGAGGAAGGAACCAGCCCCCGTCCTACTAATCCGGTTGTTTTACGTGCAGAAAACATGGCAGCTAGGAGAGTTACCATCCAGGAGGAAGGAGCTCCTAATTTTACAATGCAACCATTCCAAGCGCATCATCCAGCGGTAGCTACAGATTTTGAAATAAAGACCGCACTGCTAAATTTGATGCCCAAGTTTCATGGCTTACCTGCACAAGAGCCCATCAAGCACTTGAGAGATTTCCAGGCCGCCTGTTCTACTGTCAGGCGTGATGGTACTGATGAAACTTCAATTTTGCTGAAAGCTTTCCAGTTTTCTCTTGAGGGAAAAGCAAGAGAGTGGTACTACACTCAACCTCTAGCGAATGTATCCAACTGGGATACACTTAGAAAGGAGTTTTTGGAGAAATTCTTTCCATCTGAAGTTACTGATAAACTGAGGAAGGATATTTCCACCATTGTTCAGGATGACAATAAATCTCTTTTTGAATACTAGGAGCGCTTCAATAATCTTCTGGAAGCATGCCCCCACCACATGATTGATAAGATAGTGTTACTCAGCTACATCACACAGGGTATGAGGCCCCAAGATAAGACCACATTGGAAAGTGCTAGCAATGGATCTATGAAGAAGTACAAAACCACTGATGAAGCATGGCAATTGATCAGTGATTTAGCTGAATCTACTAGGAACCAAAGGCAAAGGCATAACCGTTCAAAAGCCGTTGCAGAAGTATCCTCTAACAGAGAGACTGCGACTCTAGCTCAGAGTATATGTGAGATGACCAACTTGCTGAAGCAGATGCAATTGAATCAACAACAAGCTCAGCAAGCTCAACCCCCTCCACCACAGCAAAACCAACAGCTAGTCCCCCAGAGAGTTTGTGGAATCTGTGCTGATTATAGCCACTACACTGATGAATGCCCGCAGCTCCAACAAGAAGACAACATGGTAGCATCCACTCATAATTTCTATGACCGCCCCAACCAAGGGTACAATCAAGGTGGAAACAATAACCATGGATGGTAGGACAATTATAACCAAATTAGAGGGACAAAAATAACAGAGGAGGCAGAGATAATCAGGGAAATCAGAGGTGGAATAATAACAACAATAGGCAGCAGAATCAACCTTACAGAGCACCTCACCTGAGGCAAAACCAAGGACCACAGAATAATCAACAGCAGACCTCTCAATTTAATCATTCTTCTTCATCTCATAATGAAGAGTTACTACAATCTTTTGAGTGAAGACAGCAGGCCATGGAAAACAATATCATGAATAGTATTAATGCCGGTTTGAATGGTCTGACTTCTACTTTGCAAGCTCTTCTTGTCTCACAGATCGAAGCTTCACAAAATTCCAGTAACCAACCTTCAAGTTGCACTGGAATCCCCTCTCAACCATTACCCAATCCAAAGGGAGGCATTAATGCCATCACCTTGAGGTTCGGAACCACACTGTAGGAGAGGAACCAGGAGGAGCCAAGCTCACCAGAACACGCCTCGACTGAAGAGGTGGTAGAAATAGAAGATGATGAAGAAGAAAAGGGCATACAGGACATAGCTGAAGATGAAATAGCTCAACCACAAGAGGAAGCACCAAAAGGCGCAGACACTACAGACAACACTACTCCTATTCCATTTTCACAACTTGCAAGGAAGCCCAGGAAGCAGCTGGAACCCGATCCTAAAATGGTAGAAATATTCAAAAAGGTCGAGGTAACTTTTCCTCTTTTTGATGTTATTCAGCAAGTTCCTAAATATGCAAAGTTTCTAAAAGATTTATGTATCCATAAAGACAAAATTAATGAATTAGAAACTATTCCTTTAGGTAGTTCTATATCTGCTTTAATGGGAGGACTACCCGAAAAATGTAGTGATCCAGGTCCTTGTATAGTTAGCTATACTATTGGTGGTGTAGTAATTTATGATTGCATGTGTGATTTAGGAGCATGTGTCAGTATAATGCCTTTGTCTAATATATGATATTTTGAGGCTCCCTCCCTTAAAAAGGTCGGCAGCTCGTTTTGTGTTAGCAGATAAAAGCATTATTACAGTGGCTGGAGTTGCTGAAGATGTTCTGGTGAATATTAAAGGGCGTACATTTCCCACTGATTTTTATATTTTGGAGATGCCCCATAATGATTCAGATAAGCCATCATCAATCCTACTTGGAAGACCATTCCTAAAGACGTCAAAATTCAAATTGGATGCTTTTTTAGGAACATGCTCCTTTGAAATAGATGGCCGCATTGTGATCTTTAATCTGAATGGAGTTATTAATAACCCTCCAGAAGATCGTTCTATCTTCCAGTGTGTTGTCATAGATGAAAGTGTAGCTGAAGTTCACAAGGAAGAGTTAGAAGAGAGGCACACTGGACAAGGTCTAAGTGTGGGGACCATCTTATCTGACAATGTGGGCACTTCATCATTTTCACAAGCTCCAGATACTCCAGAGCCTGCCCATGTGATGAGCGGATATTTTATACGCTTTTTGGGGGTAATTTCATGTAGATTTTAGTATGTTTTAATTAGTTTTTAATAGAATATTATTAGTTTTTAGGCAAAAATCATATTTCTGGACTTTACTATGAGTTTGTGTGTTTTTCTGTGATTTTAGGTATTTTCTGGCTGAAATTGGGGGAGCTGAGCAAAAATCTGAGTTAGGCTGAAAAAGGACTGCTGATGTTGTTAGATCCTGACCTCCCTGCACTCGAAATGGATTTTCTGGCGCTACAGAAGTCCAATTGGCGCGCTCTCAATGGCGTTGAAAAGTAGACATCTAGGGCTTTCCAGCAATATATAATAGTTCATACTTTGCGCGAAGATAGATGACGTAACTTGGCGTTGAACGCCAAGTACATGCTGCTGTCTGGAGTTAAACGCCAGAAACACGTCATGATCCGGAGTTGAACGCCCAAAACACGTTATAACTTGGAGTTCAACTCCAAGAAAAGCCTCAGTTCGTGGATAGCTTTAGTCTCAGCCCCAGTACACACCAAGTGGGCCCCAGAAGTAGATTTCTGCACCAATTATCCTAGTTTACTCATATTTTGCAAACCTAGGTTACTAGTTTACTATTTAAACAACTTTTAGAGAATTATTTTGTACCTCATGACATTTTCAGATCTGAATTTTATACACTTTGACAGCATGAGTCTCTAAACTCCATTGTTGGGGGTGAAGAGCTCTGCAGCGTCTCGATGAATTAATGCAATTGTTTCTATTTCACTCAAACGTGTGTATGGTCCGATCTAAGATGTTTATTCGCGCTTAATTATGAAGGAGGTGATGATCCGTGACACTCATCACCTCCCTCAATCCATGAACGTGTGCCTGACAAACACCTCCATTCTACATCAGACTGAATGAGCTTCTCTTAGATTCCTTAATCAGAATCTCCGCGGTATAAGCTAGAATTGATGGCGGCCACTCTTGAAAATCCGGAAGGTCTAAACCTTGTCTGTGGTATTCCGAGTAGGATTCAAGGATTGAATGGCTGTGACACGCTTCAAACTCGCGATTGCTGGGCGTGATGACAAACGCAAAAGGATCAATGGATCCTATTCCAACATGATCGAGAACCAACAGCTGATTAGCCGTGCTGTGACAGAGCATCTGGACCGTTTTCACTGAGAGAATGGGAGGTAGCCACTGACAATGGTGATACCCTACATACAGCTTGCCGTAGACGTGCTTTACAAACAATTGAGTTGAATATTACATTGCAGAAATTCAGAGGACAAAGCATCTCCAAAACTCCAACATATTTCTCATTGCTGCATAACAAGTAACGATTTTATTCTCTTTTATTTTTCCAATCTAATAATTCCAACTGATAATTTTAATTAATATCCTGACTAAGAATAATAAAATAAATATAGCTTGCTTCAAACCAATAATCTCCGTGGGATCGACCCTTACTCACGTAAGGTATTACTTGGACGACCCAGTGCACTTGCTGGTCAGTTATGCGGATTGCAAAAAGTGTGAGTGCAATTTCGTGCACCAAGTTTTTGGCGCCGTTGCCGGGGATTGTTCAAGTTTGAACAACTAACGGTTTATTTTATTTCTTAGATTAGGAATAATTTATTTTTATTGTTATAGAGTCATTAAATCCTGGTAGGATAGTTTCTTTTCAAAAATTTCTTTTCAAAAATATTATTTTTCTTTATTAATTGTTAATTTTTTTGTGAGTCTAGTGTCTTGTTCTAAGTTTGGTGTCAATTGCATCTTTTATATTTTTCTTTAAATTTTCGAACTTGTGCTCTTTGTTCTTCATTGATCTTCAAGTTGTTCTTGTTTATTTTTCTTGTTTGATCTTGAGTTTTTCTTGTTTTGTGTATTTTCTTGTTTTTCTTGTGCTTTTTCAAAACATTAACTTTAAAAAATTATACTTTTATCGATAAAAATAATACATCTTTAAAATACCTTACATTTTTAGCTCAGTTGGTTATAGCGTGGGTTTATGTTCTTAGCAATTGGGCACCTACTTTTTAAAATCCTTTTTTCAAAATTAATTTTTCTTGATTTAATCTTGTGCCAAACTTTAAGTTTGGTGTTTTCTTGTTAATCTTTTCATAATTTTCGAAAATTTTATCAAAGTTTTCTAAAAATTTTAAGTTCGGTGTTCTTCCTTTTGTTCTTGGTGTTCTTGTGAATCTTCAAGGTGTTCTTGAGTTTTTCTTGTGTCTTGATCTTAAAATTTTTAAGTTTGGTGTTCCTTGGTGTTCTCCCTCCAAAATTTTTGAAAATAAGGAGCATTAGATCTAAAAATTTTAAGTTTTGTGTCTTTTATGTGTTTTTCTCTTTCATCATAAAATTCAAAATTCAAAAAAATATCTTTTCTAACTAATTTTAAAACTACATTTTCGAAATTTCTATTTAAAATTCAGATTTTAATTTCAAAATTTTTCAAAAAATTTTCACAAAATATTTTCAAATTTTTTATATATTCCGTTATTATTTATTCCACTTCTATAAAATAAATAATATCAACAGACATATCATCTCCCTTGTTCCATCATGGAATCAAGTGGAAATGAACAGTCCAGGAGGACTCTGGGGTCATATGCTAACCCCACTACTGCTTCATATGGGAGTAGTATCTGTATACCCTCCATTGGAGTTAGTAGCTTTGAGTTGAATCCTCAGCTCATTATCATGGTGCAGCAAAACTGTCAGTATTCTGGTCTTCCACAGGAAGAACCTACAGAATTTCTGGCACAATTTTTACAAATTGCTGACACAGTACATGATAAGGAAGTGGATCAGGATGTCTACAGATTATTACTGTTCCCATTTGCTGTAAAAGATCAAGCTAAGAGGTGGTTAAATAACCAACCTAAGAACAGCATAAAAACATGGAAACAGCTGTCAGAAAAATTCCTGAATCACTATTTCCCTCCAAAACGGATGACACAACTAAGGCTAAGCATCCAAGGCTTCAAACAAGGAGATAATGAATCCATTTACGATGCCTGGGAGAGATACAGAGAGATGCTAAGAAAATGCCCCTCTGAAATGCTTTCAGAGTGGGTGCAATTAGACATCTTCTACTATGGGCTTACAGAAAAACTAAGATTTCTCTAGACCACTCAGCTGGTGGATCTATACATATGAGAAAAACAATTGAAGAAGCTCAAGAGCTTATTGATACAGTTGCCAGAAATCAGCATATGTACCTAAGCAGTGAATCTTCCATAAAAGAAGAATCTAAAACAGTAACTGCTGAACTCAGTCCTGTGGATCAGGCTAATGAATTCAATCAGCAACTAGACTTTCTAACTCAGCAGCTAGCCGAATTCAAGGAAATACTACAGGAAATAAGAATGGCTAACAGGAATATGGAAGTACAGTTAAAGCAGACAGAAAAACAACTATCAAAACAAATAACAGAAGAATGCCAAGCAGTTCAATTAAGAAGTGGGAAAACATTAAATACCTCACTTCAAAGCAGCAGGAAGCCAAGGAATGAACAAATGGCTACTCAAAATCCCTCTGAGGACAATCAGAGCCCAGAGAGGAATAAGGCTGGCGCTGAGCGCCCAGACCATGCTCATTCCTGGCGTTCAACGCCAGAAACAAGCATGAATCCGGCATTGAACGCCCAAAGGAAGCATAGTTCTGGCGTTCAGACACTAGTAACAAATAAGGAGGTGGCGTCTAACGCCACACCAGCTCCCACCCCTGGCATTCAAATGCCAGTGGGGGATCAGTCACATACAAGTGCTGATAACAACCCTTCTAAAAAGGCTTCCCAATCCACATCTGTAGGCAATAAGCCTGCAACAACTAAGGTTGAGGAATACAAAGCCAAAATGCCTTATCCTCAAAAACTCCGCCAAGCAGAACAGGATAAGCAATTTGCCCGCTTTGCAGACTATCTCAGGACTCTTGAAATAAAGATTCCGTTTGTAGAAGCACTTGAGCAAATACCCTCTTATGCTAAGTTCATGAAAGAGATCTTAAGTCATAAGAAGGATTGGAGGGAGACTGAAAAAGTTTACCTCACTGAAGAATGCAGTGCAGTCATTCTGAAAAGCTTACCTGAGAAGCTTTCAGATCCTGGGAGCTTTATGATACCATGCACATTAGAAGGTACTTGTACCAAGCAAGCTTTATGTGATCTTGGGGCAAGTATCAACCTAATACCTGCATCTACTATCAGAAAGCTTGGTTTAACTGAAGAAATCAAACCAACCAGGATATGTCTTTAACTTGCTGATGGCTCCATTAAATACCCATTAGGTGTGATTGAAGACATGATTGTCAAGGTTGGGCCATTTGCCTTTTCTACTGACTTTGTGGTGCTGGAAATGGAGGAGCACAAAAGTGCAACTCTCATTCTAGGAAGACCTTTCCTAGCAACTGGCCGAACCCTCATTGACGTCCAAAAAGGGGAAGTAACCTTGAGAGTCAATGAGGAGGAGTTCAAGTTGAATGTTGTCAAAGCCATGCAACATCCAGACACCCCAAATGACTGCATGAGTGTTGATATTATTGACTCTCTGGTAAGAGAGGTCAATATGGCTGAGAGTCTCGAATCAGAGCTAGAGGACATCTTTAAAGATGTTCAGCCTGATCTGGAGGAATCAGAGAGAATAATAGAACCTCTGAAAATCCCTCAGGAAGAGGAGAAACCTCAAAAACCCGAGCTCAAACCATTACCACCATCCCTGAAATATGCATTTCTAGGAGAAGGTGATACTTTTCCTGTAATCATAAGCTCTACCTTAGAGCCACAGGAAGAGGAAGCACTAATTCAAGTGCTAAGGACACACAAGACAGCTCTTGGGTGGTCCATCATTGATCTTAAGGGCATTAGCCCAGCCAGATGCATGCACAAGATCCTATTGGAGGGTGACGCCAAGCCAGTGGTCCAACCACAAAGGCGGCTGAATCCAGTCATGAAGGAAGTGGTGCAGAAGGAAGTCACTAAATTACTAGAGGCTGGGATCATTTATCCTATTTCTGATAGCCCCTGGGTAAGCCCTGTCCAAGTCGTCCCTAAGAAGGGAGGCATGACAGTGGTTCACAATGAAAAAAATGAACTGGTTCCTACAAGAACAGTTACAGGGTAGCGTATGTGTATTGATTATAGAAGGCTCAATACAGCCACCAGAAAGGATCATTTTCCTTTACCATTCATAGACTAGATGCTAGAAAGACTGGCAGGTCATGAATACTACTGCTTCCTGGATGGATATTCAGGTTATAATCAAATTGCAGTAGATCCCCAAGATCAAGAAAAAACGGCATTCACATGTCCATCTGGAGTATTTGCATACAGAAGGATGCCATTTGGCCTGTGTAATGCACCTGCAACCTTTCAGAGGTGCATGCTCTCAATTTTCTCTGATATGGTGGAAAAATTTCTGGAAGTCTTCATGGATGACTTTTCAGTGTTTGGAGACTCATTCAGCTCCTGCCTTAACCATCTAGCACTTGTTCTAAAGAGATGCCAAGAGACTAACCTGGTTTTAAACTGGGAGAAGTGTCACTTTATGGTGACTGAAGGAATTGTCCTTGGGCACAAAATCTCGAACAAGGGAATAGAGGTGGATCAAGCTAAAGTTGAAGTAATTGAAAAATTACCACCACCTGCCAATGTTAAGGCAATCAGAAGCTTTCTGGGGCATGCAGGATTCTATAGGAGTTTTATAAAGGATTTTTCAAAAATCGCCAAACCTCTGAGCAACCTGCTAGCTGCTGACATGCCATTTGTCTTTGACAAGGAGTGTCTGCAGGCATTTGAGACTCTAAAAGCTAAATTGGTCACAGCACCAATCATCTCTGCACCAAACTGGACATTGCCATTTGAACTAATGTGTGATGCCAGTGACCATGCCATTGGCGCAGTGTTGGGACAAAGGCATGACAAGCTTCTGCATGTCATTTACTATGCCAGCCGTGTTCTAAATGACGCACAGAAGAACTACACAACCACAGAAAAAGAGCTACTTGCAGTGGTTTATGCCATTGACAAATTCAGATCCTATTTAGTAGGATCAAAAGTGATTGTGTACACTGATCATGCTGCTCTTAAATATCTACTCACAAAGCAGGATTCAAAACCCAGACTTATAAGATGGGTGTTGTTTCTGCAAGAGTTTGATATAGAAATAAGAGACAGAAAAGGGATAGAGAATCAGGTAGCAGATCACCTGTCCCGAATAGAACCAGTAGAAGGGGCGTCCCTCCCTCTTACTGAGATCTCTGAAAACTTTTCGGATGAGCAACTATTTGCCATCCAGGAAGTGCCATGGTTTGCAGACATTGCAAACTACAAGGCAGTGAGGTTCATACCCAAAGAGTACAGTAGGCATCAATCAAAGAAATTGATCACAGATGCAAAATACTATCTTTGGGATGAACCGTATCTCTTCAAGAGATGTGCAGACGGAGTAATCCGTAGATGTGTGCCTAAGGAAGAAGCGCAGAAGATCCTATGGCACTGCCATGGATCACAGTATGGAGGATATTTTGGAAGTGAGCGAACAGCCACAAGAGTCCTCCAATGTGGCTTCTACTGGCCTACTCTCTATAAAGATTCCCGAGTGTTTGTACTTAATTGTGACAATTGCCAAAGATCTGGCAATCTACCTCACAGTTATGCCATGCCTCAACAAGGGATCTTGGAGATTGAGTTGTTTGATGTATGGGGTATTGACTTCATGGGACCTTTCCCACCATCATACTCAAACACTTATATTCTGGTGGCAGTGGATTATGTATCCAAATGGGTGGAGGCTATTGCAACACCCACTAATGACACTAAAACAGTGTTAAAATTCCTCCAGAAACATATCTTCAGCAGATTTGGTACCCCTAGAGTATTAATCAGTGATGGGGGCACTCATTTCTGCAATAAACAACTTTACTCTGCTTTGGTTCGTTATGGAGTTAACCACAGGGTAGCTACTCCATATCACCCACAAACTAATGGGCAAGCTAAAGTCTCAAATAGAGAACTCAAAAGAATCCTGGAACGGACTGTAATTAACCGTAGAAGGGATTGGGCAAGAAGCTTGGATGATGCTCTGTGGGCATACAGAACAGCATTCAAGACCCCTATAGGGACCTCTCCATACCAGCTTGTGTATGGAAAGGCATGTCACCTGCCAGTGGAACTGGAACACAAGGCCTACTGGGCAACCAAATTCCTAAACCTTGATGCCAAGTTAGCTGGAGAAAAAAGATTACTCCAGTTAAATGAGCTAGAGGAATTTAGACTCAATGCTTTCGAGAATGCAAAAATTTACAAAGAAAAAGCGAAAAGATGGCATGATAAGAAATTGTCATCCAGAGTCTGAGCCGGGATAGAAAGTTCTGCTATCTAATTCTAAGCTCAAATTATTCCCCGGGAAATTAAAATCTCGGTGGAGAGGTCCATATGTGATTACAAGTGTATTGATGAGCGGATAATTTATACGCTTTTTGGCATTGTTTTTAGGTAGTTTTTAGCAAGTTCAAGCTACTTTTAGGGATGTTTTCATTAGTTTTTATGTTAAATTCACATTTCTGGACTTTACTATGAGTTTGTGTGTTTTTCTGTGATTTCAGGTAAATTCTGACTGAAATTGAGGGATTTGAGCAAAACTCTGAAGAAGGCTGACAAAAGGACTGCTGATGCTGTTGGATTCTGACCTCCCTGCACTCGAAATGGATTTTCTGGAGTTACAGAACTCCAATTGGCGCGCTCTCAACGGCGTTGGAAAGTAGACATCCAGGGCTTTCCAGCAATATATAATAGTCCATACTTTATTCGGAAATTGACGACGTAACATGGCGTTGAACGCCAAGTTCATGCTGCTGTCTGGAGTTAAACGCCAGAAAAACGTCATGATCCGGAGTTGAACGCCCAAAACACGTCATAACTCAGAGTTCAACTCCAAGAGAAGCCTCAGCTCGTGGATTGATCAAGCTCAGCCCAAGCATACACCAAGTGGGCCCCGGAAGTGGATTTATGCATCAAATACTTACTCATGTAAACCCTAGGAGCTAGTTTATTATAAATAGAACATTTAACTATTGTATTAGACGTCTTTTTGACCACGTTACATCTTTGGTCTCAGTTTTGTTTTATTCTTCATCCTAAGAGGCTATTGATCACGTTTTAGGGGGCTGGCCATTCGGCCATGCCTGAACCTTTTACTTATGTATTTTCAACGGTGGAGTTTCTGCACACCATAGATTAAGGGTGTGGAGCTCTGCTGTACCTCAAGTATTAATACAGTTCTATTTTCTTTTATTCAATTCTCTCTTATTCTTATTCCAAGATATTCATTCGCACCCAAGAACATGATGAATGTGATGAGTAAATAACCCTCATTATCATTCTCACTCATGAACGCGCGTGATTGACAACCACTTCCGTTCTACATGCAACAGAGCTTGAATGTGTATCTCTTAGATTCCCCAACAGAATCTTCGTGGTATAAGCTAGATAGATGGCGGCATTTATGAGGATCCGGAAAGTCTCACCTTGTCTGTGGTATTCCGAGTAGGATCCTGGGAATCCGGAAAGTCTAACCTTGTCTGTGGTATTCCGAGTAGGATTCCGATAATGAATGACTGTGACGTGCTTCAGACTTGCAATTGCTGGGCGTGATGACAAATGCAAAAGAATCAAGGGATTCTATTCCAGTAGGCGCAGGAACCAACCAGTAATTAGCCGTGCTGTGACAGAGTGCGTGAGCGTAGTTTTCACTGCGAGGATGGGATGTAGCCATCAACCATGGGTGATGCCTCCAGACGATTAGCCATGCGAGTGACAGCCGCAGAGGACCATTTTCCCGAGAGGATTGAAAGTAGCCACCGCTGATGGTGAACCCCTATACACAGCTTGCCATGGAAAGGAGTAAGAAGGATTGAGTTGAAGCAATAGGAGAGCAGGTGTCCTTGAGCCATACAGCATCTCCATGCGCTTATCTGAAATTCCCACCAATGAGGCTGCATAAGTATCCCTTTTATTATTTCTTTTCTTTTTACTATTTGATCTTCTAAATTCCATAATTTTATCTACCTGACTGAGATTTACAAGGTGACCATAGCTTGCTTCATACCAACAATCTCTGTGGGATCGACCCTTACTCACGTAAGGTTTATTACTTGGACGACCCAGTACACTTGCTGGTTAGTTGAACGGAGTTGTGAATTCAACCAGTGCCATACTAAGGATTTCTCTCACAATAGTTTTTGTGTACATACCAAAGAGCCAATATTGTTGATCACAATTTCGTCCACCATGTATCACCATATGGATACGTAGAGCTTCAGGATAATGAATCTAACAAAAAGTTCATTGTTAATGGACAGAGAGTTAAACATTATCTTGAAAGCAATTTTGAGCAAGAATTCTCAAAACTGAGACTTGATTAAAAGTTCAGTAATAGTCCAGCTAACGACATTAAAGGAGCGCTTGCTGGGAGGCAACCCAGCCATTCACAAAATTTAATTTTATTTGTTTTTGCTAATTGATTGATTTTTACAGATATATGTCAGAGTATCTTCAAAAGGTAAAATAGCAATTGATTGAATTCACAGAGTTGCAAGGAAATTTGGAAGCTCACTGGCATGAAAAAGCCAGTAAGAAACGTTTTGGGCGTTGAACGCCCAAAAGAAGCACCCACTGGGCGTTCAACGCCAGTAAGGGTAGCCATCTGGGCGTTAAACGCCAGAAAGGAGCATCTTCTGGGCGTTGAACGCCAGAAAGAAGCACCTTCTGGGCGTTTAACGCCAGAACCATAGCGTCCTGGGCGTTCAGAAAAACGCCCAGTGACAAAGGACTTCCTGGCGTTCAACGCCAGAAAGAAGCAACAGCTGGGCGTTGAACGCCCAGGAGAAGCAGCAATTGGGCGTTAAACGCCCAAAACATGCAGCATTTGGGCGTTTAACGCCAGAATGGTGGGGAGGAGGTAAAAATTCGTTTTTCTTCACAATTTTTCTAATTTTTATGTTTCAATTCATAATTTCTTGCATAAACATGTTTTAAAATAGCATCCTTCAATTCCAAAAATTTTAATCCTAATTTCTAAAAACACTAATTTCTAAAATCCCTTTTTCAAAGATGTCAAATGTATCTTAATTCATAAACACAAATCTTTTTCCAATCCAAATCTTTTTCAAATCTTTTTCAACTCATCTTATCTTTTTTTCGAAACTGCCTCTCCTTCTATTCCTCTCCTTTCCTTTCTTTTGCTTGAGGACAAGCAAACCTCTAAGTTTGGTGTGATTTGCCATGATCACTGAGCTAAAACTCATTAAGATCATGGCACCTAAGGGAACAGGAAGAGCAAGGATGTGAACTTAAGGGAGCTAAAGCGTCAGAAATTAATTCTTGAAGGCACCCCACAGACTAGAGGAACATCCACTTCCCAAAATACAGGTTGTTAAGTTCTAATTCTAGCTTTAACTCTATGATAGTATTATTATAGGATTTTACCTTAGAAGTTATATAGGAGTAGTAGTAATTAGCATATCTATTTTGATTTTATTTTCAATTAAGTTATAATTTATTTTTCTCATCATCATCAAACATGAATAAAATAGTAGATTTTTTAGAATAAAGAGGCAATTTAATTTTTTTGAGTTCTTAATAAGGAAAATTCTAATTATTTATATGTGGTGGCAATACTTTTTGTCTTCTGAATGAATGCTTGAACAGTGCATATTTTTTATATTGAATTTTATGAATGTTAAAATTGTTGGCTCCTGAAAGAATGATGAACAAGAGAAATGTTATTGATGATCTGAAAAATCATGAAATTGATTCTTGAAGCAAGAAAAAAGTAGTGAAAAAAAATTTTCTTGCGAAAAAAAAAGAAAAAAAAGAGAGAAAGAAAAAGCAAGCAGAAAAAGCCAATAGCCCTTTAAACCAAAAGGCAAGGGTAAAAAGGATCCAAGGCTTTGAGCATCAATGCATAGGAGGGCCCAAGGAAATAAATCCAGGCCTAAGCGGCTAAATCAAGCTGTCCCTAACCATGTGCTTGTGGCATGCAGGTCCAAGTGAAAAGCTTGAGACTGAGTGGTTAAAGTCGTGATCTAAAGTAAAAGAGTGTGCTTAAGAACTCTGGACACCTCTAACTGGGGACTCTAGCAATGCTGAGTCACAATCTGAAAAGGTTCACCCAATTATGTGTCTGTGGCATTTATGTATCTGGTGGTAATACTGGAAAACAAAGTGCTTAGGGCCACGGCCAAGACTCATAAAGTAGCTGTGTTCAAGAATCAACATACTAAACTAGGAGAATCAATAATACTATCTGAATTCTGAGTTCCTATGGATGCCAACCATTCTGAATTTCAAAGGATAAAGTGAGATGCCAAAACTGTTCAGAAGCAAAAAGCTACTAGTCCCGCTCATCTAATTAGAATCTGAGTTTCACTTGAAACTCTGAGATATTATTGTTTCTTAATTTCTTTTCATCCTATTTTATTTATCTAGTTGCTTGAGGACAAGCAACAGTTTAAGTTTGGTGTTGTGATGAGCGGATATTTTATACGCTTTTTGGGGGTAATTTCATGTAGATTTTAGTATGTTTTAATTTGTTTTTAATAGAATATTATTAGTTTTTAGGCAAAAATCATATTTCTGGACTTTACTATGAGTTTGTGTGTTTTTTTGTGATTTCAGGTATTTTCTGGCTGAAATTGAGGGAGCTGAGCAAAAATCTAAGTTAGGCTGAAAAAGGACTGCTGATGCTGTTGGATCCTGACCTCCCTGCACTCGAAATAGATTTTCTGGAGCTACAGAAGTCCAATTGGCGCGCTCTCAACGGCGTTGGAAAGTAGACATGCAGGGCTTTCCAGAAATATATAATAGTTTATACTTTGCGTGAAGATAAAGGACGTAACTTGGCGTTGAACGCCAAGTACATGCTGCTGTCTGGAGTTAAACGCCAGAAACACGTCATGATCCGGAGTTGAACGCCCAAAACACGTTATAACTTGGAGTTCAATTCCAAGAAAAGCCTCAGTTCGTGGATAGCTTTAGTCTCAACCCCAGCACACACCAAGTGGGCCCCAGAAGTGGATTTCTGCACCAATTATCTTAGTTTACTCATATTTTGCAAACCTAGGTTACTAGTTTACTATTTAAACAACTTTTAGAGAATTATTTTGTACCTCATGACATTTTCAGATCTAAATTTTATACACTTTGACGGCATGAGTCTCTAAACTCCATTGTTGGGGGTGAGGAGCTCTGCAGCGTCTCGATGAATTAATGTAATTGTTTTTATTTCACTCAAACGTGTGTATGGTCCGATCTAAGATGTTTATTCGCGCTTAATTATGAAGGAGGTGATGATCCGTGACACTCATCACCTCCCTCAATCCATGAACGTGTGCCTGACAAACACCTCCGTTCTACATCAGACATAATGAGCTTCTCTTAGATTCCTTAATCAGAATCTCCGCGGTATAAGCTAGAATTGATGGCGGCCACTCTTGAGAATTCGGAAGGTCTAAACCTTGTCTGTGGTATTCCGAGTAGGATTCAAGGATTGAATGGCTGTGACGCGCTTCAAACTCGCGATTGCTGGGCGTGATGACAAACGCAAAAGGATCAATGGATCCTATTCTAACATGATCGAGAACCAACAGCTGATTAGCCGTGCTGTGACAGAGCATCTGGACCATTTTCACTGAGAGGATGGGAGGTAGCCACTGACAATGGTGATACCCTACATACAGCTTGCCGTAGACGTGCTTTACAAACAATTGAGTTGAATATTACATTGCAGAAATTCAGAGGACAAAGCATCTCCAAAACTCCAACATATTTCTCATTGCTGCATAACAAGTAACGATTTTATTCTCTTTTATTTTTCCAATCTAATAATTCCAACTGATAATTTTAATTAATATCCTGACTAAGAATAATAAAATAAATATAGCTTGCTTCAAACCAATAATCTCCGTGGGATCGACCCTTACTCACGTAAGGTATTACTTGGACGACCCAGTGCACTTGCTGGTCAGTTGTGCGGATTGCAAAAAGTGTGAGTGCAATTTCGTGCACCACCATGAACAGAAGTTAGAATTGAAACCCCTCCCTCCACATCCCAAATATGCTTATCTTGGAGATGAACAGAAGTTTTCAGTTATTATTGCAAGAGAACTTACTTCTCAACAAGAAGAGCAGTTACTTGATGTGCTGAGGAAGCATAAGAGGGCAATTGGGTGGAGTTTGGCAGACAAAGTAGGAATCAACCCTCAAGTATGTGAGCACAGAATATTTTTAGAAGAGGAAGCAAGACCTATCCGTCAACCCCAAAGAAGATTGAATCCCACCATCTTGGAAGTCGTCAAAAAGGAAGTGACTAGACTATTAGAAGCAGGTATCATATATCCCATTTCACACAGTGAATGGGTAAGCCCAGTACAAGTGGTGCCCAAGAAGTCTGGAGTCACTAAAGTGAAGAATGAGCATGGATAGCTCATAGCAACTAGAGTTCAGAATGCTTGGAGAGTCTGCATTGATTACAGGCGTCTCAACCAAGCTACCCGTAAGGATCACTACCCACTTCCATTCATTGATCAAATGTTGGATCGCCTGTCAAGTAAATCACATTATTGCTTTTTAGATGGTTACACAGGTTATTTCCAGATTCATATAGCCCCTGAAGATCAGGAAAAGACCACTTTTACATGTCCTTTCAGAACGTATGCTTATAAGAGAATGCCCTTTGGCTTGTGCAATGCACGAGCTACCTTCCAAAGGTGCATGATGAGTCTTTTCTCTGACCTTATTGAGGATTGTATGGAAGTTTTTATGGACGATTTTAGCGTTTATGGTGATTCTTTTAGCCTTTGCTTAGATGGATTATCTAGAGTATTAGATAGATGTGTTAATACAAACCTTGTATTAAATTTTGAAAATGTCACTTTATGGTAAAACAAGGGATTGTATTAGGACATGTGGTATCTAATAATGGTATTTCTGTAGACCTAGCAAAGGTGAATGTTATTTCTAGTTTACCTTACCCCTCTTCTGTGAGGGAAGTCCATTCGTTCCTTGGCCATGCAGGTTTTTACAGGAGATTTATCAAGGACTTTAGTAAGGTAGCACTTCCCTTATCCAGATTACTGCAGAAGGATATTGGGTTCGAGTTCAGTGATGATTGCGAACAAGCGTTTGATAAGCTGAAGACTGCTCTGACTCAAGCTCCAATTGTGAGAGGACCATACTGGAGCCAGCCGTTTGAAATCATGTGCGATGCTTCCAACCATGCAGTAGGAGCAACGCTGGCTCAGCATGAAGGTAAGGATCCTTTTGTTATTGCGTATGCATCTAAGACTTTAGACACTGCCCAGTCCAATTATACTACTACTGAGAAAGAGCTTCTTGCTATTGTTTTTGTTCTGGATAAATTCCGAGCTTATCTACTTGGTACTAGAGTAGTAGTGTATTCGGACCACGCAGCTTTAAAGTATCTATTAGCTAAAAAGGAATCCAAACCAAGACTTATACGTTGGATACTGCTGTTACAAGAATTTGATTTAGAAATAAAGGGTATAAGTGGTAATCAAAATTTAGTGGCAGACCATTTGAGTCGCCTTGAGCATATTAAGGATGATTCTACTCCTATAGATGACAATTTTCCTTTTGATAACCTACAAGCAGTATCTACGGTAGCCCCTTGGTATGCACCTGTTGCTAATTATTTGGTTAGCCGCACATTTCCTCCAAATTTTTCTAAGCTTCAAAGAGACAAGCTGAAAAGCGAGTCCAAATATTATATATGGGATGACCCATATTTATGGAGATGTGGCGCTGACCAAGTAATTATACGCTGTGTGCCTCAATCAGAATTCCAGTCTATCTTAGAGGCCTGTCACTCATCTGGGAGTGGAGGACATTTTGGTCCTCAAAGAACAGCTAGAAAGATCTTAGACTGTGGATTCTGGTGGCCTACTCTTTTTAAGGACGCTGCCGAATTTTGTAAATCCTGTCTCCCATGCCAGAAATTTGGTAATATATCCAGGAGGGATAAGATGCCTCAACAAATTATGCTTTTCTGTGAAATTGTTGATGTTTGGGGCATTGACTTCATGGGTCCATTTCCAAATTCTAATGTTTATTTTTATATATTGTTAGCTGTGGATTATGTTTCCAAATGGGTAGAAGCAATTCCTACCCGTACTGATGATGCTAACACTATTGTTTCCTTTGTGAGAAACCATATTATATGTCACTTTGGATCACCACGAGCAATTGTGAGTGATCAAGGCACCTATTTCTGTAACAGGAGACTAACAGGATTAATGAAAAAGCATGGGATAATCCATAAAGTCGCAACAGCTTACCATCACCAAACTAATGGGCAAGCCGAGGTGTCAAACAGAGAAATCAAGCGTATCTTACAAAAGATAGTAAAGCCTCATAGAAAAGACTGGAGCACCAGGCTACAAGATGCACTTTGGGCATATAGAATAGCATATAAGACACTTATTGGGATGAGTCCTTTTTGCTTGGTTTACGGAAAAGCTTGTCATCTCCCAGTTGAAGTAGAACACAGAGCCTTTTGGGCAGTTAAGGAGTGCAACATGGGAATTGATAAAGCCGGAGCTAAAAGGAAATTGCAACTGCAAGAATTGGAGAGCCTTCGCCTAGAAGCCTATGAGAACTCAAGAATATACAAGGAGAAGATGAAGGCTGTACATGATCAAAACATTAAGAAGAAATAGTTCCAACCTGGAGATTTAGTCCTCCTTTACAAATCTCGACTAAGGCTCATGCCAGGTAAGTTGAGATCAAGATGGGAAGGTCTATATAGAGTAGAGAAGGCAGAACCATACGGAGTTTATCACCTAAGCCATCCTTCAACCTCTGAACTCATTAAAGTTAATGGACAACGCCTGAAGCTATACCATGGCGAGAAGAGGCAGAGAAACAAGGAGTTTGGGATCTTTCTCTTGGAAGATCCCCACATAGCAGAAGACTGAGCTAGTGGAGCGTCCAACTTAAGGACGTTAAAGTAAAGTGCTAGGTGAGAGACAACCCACCATGGTATGATCGTTCTTTTCCTTATTTTTAGTTTTTCCTATTCAATAACTGTTCTCTTTATTAGTACTTTCGTGCATTTTCATTTACATGTTTTATACAAAAAAAAGAAAAATTTCGCTATGTGACGCGATCGCATCAGCGACGTGTCCGCGTCGCTTGGAGAGAAAGGAAAAATATAAGTGAACAGAGAGTCACACTGGAGCGTGGCTGGAGGCATGCTAGTGGCACATATCGACCCACGCGACCGCGTGCCCTGGGTTTTCGACGTAAAATGGTGCACAATGAAATATTGTGCGAGAGTGGTGCTAAATTGGTGCTGAAAGCACAATCCTTATCACACGACCGCGTGCCACACGCGACCGCGTCCTCCATCTTCTGCAGCACACTCACGCAATCGCGTGCCCCACGCGATCGCGTCACCCCAATTTTGGCAAATAAATTAATTAGAACAGAGAGTTGTTCTGGCGCGAGGCTGCACTCGCGCCAGAAGCATAACATGGGTCACGCGACCGCGTGACTGACGCGATCGCGTGCCCATACTTAACGTGCATCCACGCGGCCGCGTCGCATGCGCCACACAGCTCACCCTAAAATTGCAACATATCTTATCTTTCTCTCCTCCAAATCCTAATTTTTCTTCTCCCTCCTTATTTCTTCCTTTTCCCTTCTTCTTCCTATCTCACCTTTCACTTTCTCTCTCTCACCTCCATTCCTAAGGTTCTATTTTCTTCTTCCCTCTTCAATTTTCTATCATTCTTATTATTTTATAAGTTATTTTCTTTTTCTTTTCTTCTTCTTTTGATTATTCTTATTTTCTTTTTTTCTTCTTTTCCTTTTTACATGGTGTTAGAAATTTATTTGAGTCCTTATTCCTCATTATATGCTTGTGAATTGTTACAAATTGTTTGACAATTATTATTCTTATTTTTTAAGGGATTGCTTGCATGTTCACTTTCATACTTTTTATATCTTATCTACCATGCATGCCATGTGTTTGTGAAAAAGCCCATATAGCATTATGCACTTTTCTACATTACTTTACTCTACCATTCAATGCTTGCTTTTCACAAATTCTCTTTGCTATTGTTTTACTTGAATTTAATTGTCAATACAAATAATTTTGGCTTGTTACAACTGATGCTTGGTCCATGTTACTCATGCCCTTTTCCGGCATGCCAATAAACACCTTGCATCCACTTATGTTTTAATGCACTTCCTACTTTTTATTAATGGCTTTTCACATGTACTCGAGAGCATGTGTTAATGTCATTTACATTCTTTTGTACATCCATCACCAATCTTCCGTTCTCTTCCTTGCTGTGTATCTATTTGAATTTAATTTACTTTCTCCTCCCTTTTTCATGATGGTTACCAAGAAAGGAAAGGAGAAATCAAATCCTAAACCCCCAGCAAGAAGAGGAACTAAAAGAGCATTAGTGGCACAGCTCCCTTCAACCACAGTCAAGCCCTCAACAAAAAGAGTTAAGAGGATAATAAAGGTTGATGAAAAGGAGAAAACCTTTCAAGCAAAGGACACTGCGCGATTTCCCAATCGCTACTGTGAGCAGATGTTCCCTATCCTAGCAGAAAGGAACTATCACAATGAATACCTTCTTATCCTCCCGTCCAATATTGCTTCCTTTGTTGAGCCGCAAATTGAACGAAGACAATGGGGTTTCCTACGGAGACAGCCAAGGCAGGTCAATCTTTCTTGGGTAGTTGAGTTCTACTCCAACTTCTACATGCCAACCCTACAGTCTGTTTATGTCTGGCAGAAGCAAATCTCCATTACGGAAGAAGCCATTCAGTAAGCTCTGAGTCTTCCCCCTATTCCAGAAGGAATGGACGCCTTCCAAGAAGCCACACTTAAGCGCCAGAGGTACCAATTTGACTGGGACTCCATTCTCGGAGTTATCGCAGTACCTGGCAGCCGTTGGATCTACGGATACCACCGTACCCGCCCTAAGGGAATCTTGGCTTCAGCACTTACCTTGGAGGCTCGCGTATGGGCACAGATCATATCCCATTACGTCTTTCCGAGCACTCACGAGTCCTCCTTCACCGCGGACATGGCTGTTCTACTATGGTGCATCCTTACAGACCAACCTTTGAATTTCTCAAGCCATATCCGGAATGCTATGGGACACGTACAAATTGCGGGCAATTTACCTTTTCCCACCTTGGTCTCCGATCTTGTCTCAGCAGCCGGAGTCGCCCACAGAGCTGGGGACACCAAAACCGTGCTTCCACGGGATGATCAGTATGTCCCTAACGGGAAATACCTCAGACTTCAAGCAGCCACTACAAGCCTCCCTACTGCTCCAGTTGAAGATGATCCTTCTTCAACACCACAAGCACCTACAACTGATGAATTGCTCCATCAGATAATCAAACGGTTGGATCGGCAAGAACACAAAGCTAAATTGAGAGAGCGCCGCAATAACCGACGATTCAAACACCTCAGGGAGCTACTTAGAGGAGATTGCAAAGACTCCGACACCCCGGAATCCACTTCTTTCACTAGCATAGGGAGCCATGACGGTCCCGATTGTGGAGATACTGCTACCAGCCCACCCCTGTTCCTGACAGATGGCACCGAGGACGGTGCAAAGCCTTAAGTGTGGGAAGGTCGGTCAGTACCTAACTTCCGGAGGTAATTTCTCTTCTCTAGCACCAATAATTAGGATATTTTAGTTAGTTTTTTTTTCTTTTATAGAATAGAATAAATTACATAGGTTAGGATAGTTGCATGCATGTTCTACTTGATTGAAAAGACAATAAGTTTCTTCTAAGACTCTATCTTTGGAACAAAAATTTCACTAATTTTTCAAAAAATTTTTATGATAAATTTGCTTGAGTTGTATTTGGAACATGATGTTTGAGCTAAAGAACACACAACCTATGAAAGATTTGAGCCTTTATGTATGGTTACATTATTTAAACATAATTATTTTATTCTTGTGTGTTTACTTCTCTATGATTGTAATCTATATTTTGTTTTATCTTATATGTCCAATATTTATTATATTTGCATGCTTGCACATGATTGAGACCATTATTTGTTTAAACTCACTTATCCAAATTAAGCCTACCCTTTTCAATTACCTTTGTTAACCACTTTGAGCCTTTAAATCCCATCTGTTCTATATTCTACCACATTAATAACCTTAAGCTGAAAAATAACTGTATATCCCAAATTGAATCTTTGGTTAGCTTAAGATAAAATTGTGTGTGCTAGTTAAGTATGGGAAATTGTGGGAACAAAGGTTGTTAAAGAAATGTGTCATTTAATAGGAATTTGGATACCTACTCATGTGAAACTACAAGAACCGAAAATCCATGTGCATTGATAAGATATATTTATTTTAATCTTTCAAAAAAAATACTAAATAAATAAATGAATAAATAAGGGGACAAAATTTCCCCAATGTTGAATTCAAAATTCAAAGATCAATGCACACATGATAGAACCAAAATATAAGTTGAAACATGAGTATGGATTGGAAAAGGGAATTCTGGGTAGCTAGGTATGAACTTTAAGATTACATTAAAATATATAGGTTGGGTTGAAGCTTGGGTCAATTAAAGATTCAATTTATCAGCTCACTTAACCAAATGTATATCCATACCCTCACCTTGGCCCCATTACAACCTTGAAAAGACCTCATGATGTTTGCATTGGTATATTAACTGATGTTGATTGGTTAGGAGAAAAACAAAAGTTAGAAAGCATGACTAGAGAAGGATAGAGCGATTACGCTATACACTAGAGATTAGAGCTACATACATTATCAGTGAGGGTTCAATGCTTGAATTTTCATGTTCCCTGCTTTCATGAGCTATCTTCTTGCATTTTTATCTGTGTCACTGTAAAATGATAGAATTAGTAGAATTTGATTTGTAATTATTTTGAAGAGCTTATTTACTTTTGATCAAGTGGGCAAGAATCATATAGTTGCATTTGTTTATATATATAGGATTGCATTGCATGGGTTTCTACATCTTCATACTTATTCATTTTATCTCCTTCAATTAAGCATGAGGACATGCTAATGTTTAAGTGTGGGGAGGTTGATAAACCACTATTTTATGGTTTATATTGTGATTAATTGTGTGGTTTTATCATGATCCTTACCCACTTGTTCATCAAAATAGCATGCATTTAGATTTCCTTCCTGAATTCATTACATGTTTGAAAACTGCTTTCTAAAGGCTTTAATTATGTACTTTTAATTCTCCTTTATCCCATTCGATGTCGTGATCTGTGTGTTGAGTGTTTCAGACTTTACAGGGCATGAATGAGTTAGAGGTTGGAAAGGAAGCTAGCGAAAAATGGAAGGAACACAAGAATTTGAGGAGATAACCAGCGAGAAGTGACGCGGTCGCATGGCTCACGCGACTGCGCGAAGGAGAGAAAATCGCAGTGACGCGGCCGCATGGATCACGCGGCCGCATGGATTGGAAAAGCTCAAGCGACGCGGTAGCGTGGAAGACGCGAACGCGTGGCATAGAAAAGCACGAGTGACACGTCCGCATAGGTGACGGGATCGCGTGACATGTGCGATCTGCATAATCTGCAGAATTCGTTGGGGGCAATGTTGGACCCTATTTCGACCCAGTTTTCGGCCCGGAACAGCAGACTAGAGCCAGAGAATATGCAGAAACAAAAACAACATTCATTCCACACAGTGGAGAGTTTTTTAGATCTAGTTTTACTCCTCCTCTAGGTTTTTCTCTCTAGGTTTTAGAATTTTAATTTTCAATTTTGATCTTAGTATTGGAACATTGAGAAGAGTTATTTCCTCATCAAGACTTCGTCATTCTAGTTCATTCTCTTAACTTGGTTTTATTCTTCCATGTTCTTTGCTTTGTTCAATTTTGTCATTTGAATATTTTTATGATTATTTAATACGAGAATTAATCCTTTCATTTTAATCCATTTTACATTCCAATAATCATGTCTTCTTTTAATTCCTTTTCATATGTTATGGATTTGTTATTTACAATGAGCGAGTAGTTCCCCTCACTTGATGGGGAGTTGATTGAAAGGAACTCTTGAGTTGGAAGGATTGAAAGAGAATTTGTAATTGGGATAATTATTGGATTGCTCTCTAGTCACTAATACCAACTCATTTTTATTAATTGAATTGCAACTTGTGAACAGACTTGGCATTCCAATTTGTTTGACTTTTCCTTACTTAGTAAAGGATAATTAAACAAACCAATCTTTAATTATCAATTACTTTGAGAGAATTCCAACAACATTAGAGATTCTAACTGATCAACTCCCAGTCAAGGTTTTTTATTTACATTATTCAATTCTATTAACTTTAATTTTCCTGTTACTCAATTCACTTCTCTGAAAACCTCTGGTTAATAAAATAGCACACTTTCTGCAACTCATTGGGAGACGACCTGGGATTCATACTCCCAGTAATTTTTAATTTAAATTTTCTATGACACATTTTAAATTGATAGGCAGATTTTTGGTGAGTTAAGAACTATACTTACAACGTAACTGATGTGCGGAAAACGATCCGACACAAAACTCACCGGCAAGTGCACCGGGTCGCATCAAGTAATAAAAACTCACGGGAGTGAGGTCGATCCCACAGGGATTGAAGGATTGAGCAATTTTGGTTTAGTGGTTGATTTAGTCAAGCGAATCAAGATTTGGTTGAGTGATTTGTGATTTGCAGAAATTAAATTGCATTGAAAGTAAAGGGAATGTGTAAATTGCATGAAATTAAAGAGGGCAAGGAATTAAAGTGCTGAATCTTAAAGAACAAGAAATTAAATGGCAAAAACTTAGAAAGCAAGAAATGTAAATTGCAGAATCTTAAATTGCAAGAAATGTAAATGGCTTGAATTGTAAAGGGAATTGGGAATTGGATTTGCAGAAATTAAACAAGGAAAAGTAAATTGCAACAAACAGAGAAAATAGAAGTTGACTTGGATTGAATCGGATCTTAAAACGGAAATGTAAATGAGATTTAAAAGCATTAAACAGGGAATGTAAAATTGGAATTCAGATCTCAGGACCCAAGAGACTAGATAACCAAGTCTAGATCTCAATGCCTTCCTAGATCCAACAAGAACAATTGCAAAGGAGATGAAGAATTGTAAATTGTAAAGAAAGTAGAAGAAGAAACACTTAGCCGAAACTGAAATTCAATTAAGCAGTAAAATGAAACAGATAGATCTTAGGATGAGATTGAAACAGAATTCCTTCAATTCTCCAACCCAAGATCCAAGCAAATGTAATTGAAATTGAAAGCAATAAAACTAAGAGGAAGAGAAGTGAATTTTCCTTCCCCGAGACTAAGAAATTAAAGATCACTCAATACCAAAAGCTTTCCTAAAACTATTCTGAAAACTAAAAGGGAAAGCTCCCTATGAAAACTAAAAAGAAAAGCTCCCTCTATCAAAACTAAAAAGAAAGCTCCCCGAATGACTTGAATTCTATCCTATTTATACACTTTCTTCAAATGATCTTCAAGCCTTGAGTTGGGCCTTTGCTCTTGGTGGAATTGGGTTGAGAGAGGCCTTGGTTGATTGCTCTTGGAGTTTGGAGAGGAACCGAAGTGAACCAAGTGAACCGGGTTTGAATGTTGCAAAAGTTTGATTAAAAGTTTGAGGCTAACTTTTACTCCAACTTTTCACCTCAGCCTCCATGTTTTTGCTGATACCAACGTTGGTGCAAAAGTTAGGGGTCTAACTTTTGCTCCAACGTTGGCCTCCTCATGTGCACTTATGGCGCCAACGTTAGCCCAAAAGTTAGAGGCTAACGTTGGCGCAAACTTTTGCTCCCCCCTATGTGTTTTTCATGCGCCAACGTTAGCCCAAAAGTTAGAGGCTAACGTTGGCGCAAACTTTTGGTGCCCAGGGAGTGTTTTGCATGTGCCAACGTTAGCCCAAAAGTTAGGGGCTAACGTTGGGGCAAACTTTTCACCCAAAAGTTTGTGCAAAAGTTTGAGGCTAACTTTTGGTCCAGCTTTTTGCTTCCTGGTTCATTTTCACTTATTCCATTGTCCTCTCTTACTCTAGCCATTCCTTCTTGCTTCAACCTTTCTCCAAGCTTTCTTCACCTATCATTAATCAACCAAACACATCAAAGCTATGCTCAAAATCATGAGATATTCATTCTATCATAATATGTAACAAATATAGCATAAAACCTCATGAAATTGTATTAATTCATCTATGGTTGATTCAATCAAAAGAAGCATGAAAATCTACCCAAATTGGCTTGCTTAGAGCTCAAAAAAGTGCATAATTCAAGTGAAAACAAAAGAAAAAGCCTAGTGAAACTAGGCTAAGATGACTTGTCATCACAACACCAAACTTAAAGCTTGCTTGTCCCCAAGCAAGAAATGAATTATGCTCAGAGGTTCTTTCAATTAAGATGGATTGAAGAACACTTGTAAAGTACAGTGAGTGAAGTGATTAAGTAACAGCGGGGTGAACTCTAAATTATATGCTCATGCAAGGGCTTCAGTGCTCACTAGTCCTTACATATTGGGAGTCGTAGGTCTTAGGATTTTCATCCAAATGGTATCATAGAGATCTCTTTATATGTAATCACTTTGAAGCAACTTATAGTTTCTGTGCTTTGGCCTCAACTCTAAGTGTCATGTCTCAAAGCGGCTCTTTAAATAAGTTTTCAATCAATACTCCTAAACCAGTTGGTTTTAAGGTATTAGGTGTTAAAGCACCCCTAAGGATTTACTTGCTCAAGCCTCTTTCCTTGACACACTTCAACCACAAGCATTTACTAGGATAACAACTCTTTGAGTTTTTGTTTCTTTCTTTCTTTTTCTGCCTAGTAATTGATGCTCAGAGCCTTGGGCCATGTTCTTTTTGTTTTTGTATTTTCTTTACTTTTCTTTTTGTTTTGTTTGCTGCTTCTCGGATCAATTGATTTTTGAGAATCTCCACAATACTTCTTTGAACTTCATATCCTGCCTATGAGCTCCCATGCAAGTTTTCACAAGCATGCAACCTCAATACATAATCATACAACTAGAACCACCACTTCTTCTAATCTTTTGCTTACCTCAAAATTGTTTAATTCCTCAATCCTTCGTTTCAAAGAACTTTCATGTGATGCATTCTTGAAAATTGAGTGCAAACAAGTTTTGAAGATAAGAATGTTGTGAATAATCAAGCATCTTGCTTATTGAATTATAAAGAAAGACTATGCTATGCAGGCAGGCAGGGGTATATAAAGAAAACTATACTATGCGGACAGGCAGGGCAAATAAGGATACAATCCAACTTTCAATTACAGCAATATTTGATGTAAAACAATCACTTAACAATACAACCTGTTGGAGTTCACTTGCTTTCCTTCTTTTCATCATCATCAATGCTGACTTTCATGTTCATCTTTCACCTCTTTGGTTGATGATGCTAAAAATCTCCAAAAGTTTGTATGATATTCTGCAGTGATATTGGAAGTTGCTTGTTCCCCAAGCACTTAGAAACAGTGGTTAGTCTGCATGATTTATTTGTGAGTTTTTTGAACTTACTTTGGTGTGGGAACACCAAACTTAGTACCTTGCCAAAGGTTTTCATTAACCATGTGTGAAATTCTTTTTTTCTTTCTCAAAAGTAATAAGGCTGAAAACTAGAAAACAGCAAAATAGTTAACTAATTCATCCAGTATGCTTGAAGCCCATATTATGCATAAGGTGTGAATGTGTGTTATAATGGGATTTTGGTGGAACACCAAACTTAGAATTCTTCATTCTCCCTTAAATTGTTTTGGTGTGCAACACCAAACTTAGCTTCTTGTAATCTAGATAAAGCTAGTTATCCTTTTTATTGAAATAGATATGAAAAGAGAGCTACCTCAGGTTGGGTTGCCTCCCAACAAGCGCTTCTTTATTGTCACTAGCTTGACATGTTGTTCTTCACTTTCTTCCTCTTCTTCCAGTTGGTTAAGAGGAATGACCTCAAGGGGGGGAAAGTTTCAGCTGTTGTCCCCTTTCTTAGTCTTTTCTCAGCAAGCCTCCTTTTGTACACAGCTTGATTGAGCTTGCTTGCTAGTTCAGGGGAAGGATTGTTTGCAGTTGACCTTCTCTTGAATGTTGTCCTTTGTAGCTTGGTCACAATCCTCTTCTCGGTGCTTTTGTTAATTGCCTTCACTTTCTTGAATCCAAGTCTTGGTGGTTGTGTGATTGTTAGAGTCTTCTTTTCATCAAGAGCCTCTTGCAATGGTGGTTCTGTAAGCTCTTCCTCTGTGTACTTCTCTGCTTCAATTGAGTTTGGAATTCTTTGGTTGTCTTTCTCACTTTCTTGCTCTTCCACTTCCTCTTTTACACTCAACATTTGTTTTAATAGCTCTTTCATGGAGGAGGTTTGTTGATCTTCCCAACATTTTTTTATCTCCTCTTCATATCTTTCAATCATGGATTCAATTGTTGAGCCATTTTGTTTCAAGGAGGTTTGAGAGAGTTGTGAGTTTTCATGTTCCCTTGTCATCTCAAGTGGCTTCTGTGAATATGCAAGGTCAGGTTCAAATGTTTCCTCTACCTCATTTTTCATTGAAATTTCTCTTGACACAGAGGCTTCCTCATCTTGCTTTTCCACTTCCTCACCCACAAATTTGTCTTCATCCTTACTATTTGATGGTTCTAAGTTCCTCTTTGTTTGCTCTAAGGGCCCATTCATTTTCTTGAGGATGGTTTCTTCCCAAGATTGGGGTTGTGTGAATCTTTCCACGACTTTTCTGTGTATTTCAATGGCTTCACATTGGCGTTCTAAGGGTTCTTTGGACCATTGAAGGTAATCCTCAACTGCTAATTCAAGAGATGAAGGTTGAGAGTAATTTTGGTGACGTGAATGTGTTGTGGTGGAGTTGTGTTGAGGGGTGTGGAATGAGTTGTGTGATTGATGGGATGACTGGTATGGATTTTGGAGGAAACTTTGTGTTGAGGCATAATCAAGTGATGAAGAACTTTTAAATGAGAAACTGGGACGTGAGGGTGGATGCTCTTTCATTCTGTGGTGATACTCCCATCTACCATGAGGATAATAATATGAATTATTTTGTAGTGGTGGTTGGTATCCCATATGATTCTCCTGCTCATCTTGTGTCTCTGAAGTAAATCTCCATGGATTGGAGTACTTATAATTTGTATTTTCTTGGTGATATTCCCAGCCACCATTAGAGATTGGTGATGGTGGGTAATATTCCCTAAAACTTGTTTGATCATAAGATGAGTTGAACTCCATTTGAACTTTGGAAAACACAACACCATTGAAAATTGAAATTACTCATATCAGAGATGAGAATTTCTTAGTGAGGCATAAACTCAAACACCTTGGTTTCAATCTAAAACAGATAACAAAAATAAAGAAAATGCTTGATCTAGACCACCACCTCACTTAATCATTGTCAGTCTATTCAATCCCCGGCAACGGCGCCAAAAACTTGATGTGCGGAAAACGATCCGACACAAAACTCACCGGCAAGTGCACCGAGTCGCATCAAGTAATAAAAACTCACGGGAGTGAGGTCGATCCCACAGGGATTGAAGGATTGAGCAATTTTGGTTTAGTGGTTGATTTAGTCAAGCGAATCAAGATTTGGTTGAGTGATTTGTGATTTGCAGAAATTAAATTGCATTGAAAGTAAAGGGAATGTGTAAATTGCATGAAATTAAAGAGGGCAAGGAATTAAAGTGCTGAATCTTAAAGAACAAGAAATTAAATGGCAAAAACTTAGAAAGCAAGAAATGTAAATTGCAGAATCTTAAATTGCAAGAAATGTAAATGGCTTGAATTGTAAAGGGAATTGGGAATTGGATTTGCAGAAATTAAACAAGGAAAAGTAAATTGCAACAAACAGAGAAAATAGAAGTTGACTTGGATTGAATCGGATCTTAAAACGGAAATGTAAATGAGATTTAAAAGCATTAAACAGGGAATGTAAAATTGGAATTCAGATCTCAGGACCCAAGAGACTAGATAACAAAGTCTAGATCTCAATGCCTTCCTAGATCCAACAAGAACAATTGCAAAGGAGATGAAGAATTGTAAATTGTAAAGAAAGTAGAAGAAGAAACACTTAGCCGAAACTGAAATTCAATTAAGCAGTAAAATGAAACAGAGAGATCTTAGGATGAGATTGAAACAGAATTCCTTCAATTCTCCAACCCAAGATCCAAGCAAATGTAATTGAAATTGAAAGCAATAAAACTAAGAGGAAGAGAAGTGAATTCTCCTTCCCCGAGACTAAGAAATTAAAGATCACTCAATACCAAATGCTTTCCTAAAACTATTCTGAAAACTAAAAGGGAAAGCTCCCTATGAAAACTAAAAAGAAAAGCTCCCTCTATCAAAACTAAAAAGAAAGCTCCCCGAATGACTTGAATTCTATCCTATTTATACACTTTCTTCAAATGATCTTCAAGCCTTGAGTTGGGCCTTTGCTCTTGGTGGAATTGGGTTGAGAGAGGCCTTGGTTGATTGCTCTTGAAGTTTGGAGAGGAACCGAGTGAACCAAGTGAACCGGGTTTGAATGTTGCAAAAGTTTGAGTAAAAGTTTGAGGCTAACTTTTACTCCAACTTTTCACCTCAGCCTCCATGTTTTTGCTGATACCAACGTTGGTGCAAAAGTTAGGGGTCTAACTTTTGCTCCAATGTTGGCCTCCTCATGTGCACTTATGGCGCCAACGTTAGCCCAAAAGTTAGAGGCTAACGTTGGCGCAAACTTTTGCTCCCCCTATGTGTTTTTCATGCGCCAACGTTAGCCCAAAAGTTAGAGGCTAACGTTGGCGCAAACTTTTGGTGCCCAGGGAGTGTTTTGCATGTGCCAACGTTAGCCCAAAAGTTAGGGGCTAACGTTGGGGCAAACTTTTCACCCAAAAGTTTGTGCAAAAGTTTGAGGCTAACTTTTGGTCCAGCTTTTTGCTTCCTGGTTCATTTTCACTTATTCCATTGTCCTCTCTTACTCTAGCCATTCCTTCTTACTTCAACCTTTCTCCAAGCTTTCTTCACCTATCATTAATCAACCAAACACATCAAAGCTATGCTCAAAATCATGAGATATTCATTCTATCATAATATGTAACAAATATAGCATAAAACCTCATGAAATTGTATTAATTCATCTATGGTTGATTCAATCAAAGGAAGCATGAAAATCTACCCAAATTGGCTTGCTTAGAGCTCAAGAAAGTGCATAATTCAAGTGAAAACAAAAGAAAAAGCCTAGTGAAACTAGGCTAAGATGACTTGTCATCAGTAACCATTTTAATCATTTTTAATTCACCAACTTCTGTGCTCCATCAGTGATGCCCAACATACAGCTTGCCATGGAAAGGAGTAAGAAGGATTGGATGAAGACAATAGGAAAGCAGAGAGACGGAGGGGACAAAGCATCTACATACGCTTATCTGAAATTCTCACCAATGAATTACATAAGTATCGCTATCCTTATTTTATATTCTATGTTATCCTCCATAACCCTTTGAGTTTGCCTGACTGAGATTTACAAGGTGACCATAGCTTGCTTCATACCAACAATCTCCGTGGGATCGACCCTTACTCGCGTAAGGTTTATTACTTGGACGACCCAGTGCACTTGCTGGTTAGTTGTGCGAAGTTGTGAAATTATGATTAGACCATGGTATTGAGCACCAAGTTTTTGGAGCCATTACCTGGGATTGTTTGAGTTGTGAAAAGTAGAGATCACAATTTCGTGCACCAGAGCACCAGCTGAGGAACCACAACCCCCATCCACCTGCACATCTCAGCATGCACCGAGGACGGTGCAATCTTTAAGTGTGGGGAGGTCGATACCGATCTCCATGGGTTAGTTAATCCCTTCTCAACACCAATGTTAATTTGTTAATTGTTGCATTTGCGGGTTTGTTTGATTTTGTGCATTTAGTTACTACTTGGTTGAAGTAATATTTTCTTTTTCAAGAAATTTCTATAGTATTTCACAAATTTAAATTGAAAATTTTTGTTAAATTTCTTTGAAGTTGTATTTGGAACATGGTTTTTGAGCCAAAGAACACACAACCTGTGAGATTTTGAGCTTATTTTCATGGTTATATTATTTAACCATAAATATTTTATTCTTGTGTGTTTCCTCCTCTATGATTGTAATCTATATTTTGTTCCAATCTATATATCAATTATTTAGTGTATTTACATGCCTGCATATGATTGAGGCCATTGTTTGATTTTAGCTCACTTATCCCAAATAAGCCTACCCTTTAAATCACCATTGTCAGCCACTTTGAGCCTTTTAATCCCCATTTGTTCTGTATTTTACCACATCACTAGCCTTAAGCACAAAAACAAAAATAATATCCCAATTGAATCTATGGTTAGCTTAAGATAGAGATTGTGCATCAACTAAGTGTGGGGAAAACTGTGGGAACATGGATTAATAAGGGAATGTATCATGTCTCTAATGTATTTGAATATTGGGAATTTGGGAACCTACTCATGAAAAACCAAAATAGAAAAATAATGGAGAATCCATGTGCATTGATAAGTTATGTTTGCCTTTATGATTCAAAAAAAAATGAGAAAAAGAAAAAAAGAAATATATATATATATATATAATATAAATAAATAAATAAGGGGACAAAATTACCCCAATGTTAAGTTAATGAAAAATCAATGCACATGTGATAAATTAAAAAAAGAAAAAGTTGATACATGAGTATGTGATGTAAAAGTGGGAATTTTGGGTAGCTAGGCATGAACTAGAGTTATATAGAGTATATGTATGTTAGGTGAAAGCTTAGGATAATTAAAGATTCAATTTATAAAGCTCACTTGGCCATACATATATCCTTACCTTTACATCAGCCCCATTACAACCTTGAAAAGACCTTATGATGTTTGCATTGGTACATTAAATATTTGTTGATTGGTTAGATGAAGAACAAGGTTTAGAAAGCATGACTAAAGAAGAGTAGAGTGAACAACCCTATACACTTGAGGGGTTAGAGTGATATACACTTCCAATGAGGGTTCAATGCTTGATTCTATGTTCCCTGCTTTCATTAGCGATCTTCTTACAAGTTTACTTGCTTTTTATTCTATGACTTGAATTAGTGGAATTTAATTCATATTTGTCTTGAAGAACTTATTTATTTTTAACCAAGTAGGTAGAAACATTTCTGCATGTAGTTGCATTCATATAGATAGGTTGCATTTCATACATCCTACCATTCATCTTCATCTCTTTATAGTTTCTCTTGAGCTTAGCATGAGGACATGCTATTGTTTAAGTGTGGGGAGGTTGATAAACCACTACTTTATGGTTTATCTTATGCTCAATTGAGTGGTTTTTATCAACTCTTTACTCACTTATTCATGCAATTCGCATGTTTTACATTTTCCTTCCTGATTTTGCTCTATGATTGAAAACATGCTTCTTTGATCTTATATTTAATTATTATTAATCCTCTCTTATTACCATTAGATGCCTTGATATGTGTGTTAAGTGTTTTCAGATATTATAAGGCAGGAATGGCTTGGAGGATGGGAAGGAAGCATGCAAAAGTGGAAGGAATACAATAAGTTGGAGAAATTGCTAAGCTGTCCAGCCTTACCTCTTCGCACTAAAATGGCTATAACTTTAGCTACAGAGGTCCAAACGACGCAGTTCCAGTTGCGTTAAAAAGATAACGTCCAGGGCTTCGATTTGATATATAACTTGCCATGGCTGCTCCGACGCCAGGCAACGCGAACGCGTGAGTCACGCGGACGCGTGAGTCACGCGGACGCGTGACTGGCAGGAACGCTCACGTGGCCGCGTCATTTTTCCGCGACCTGTACGGACCAGAGAGCGCTGGAAGTGACTTTTGGGCTATTTCTGACCCAATTTTCGGCCCAGAGAACACAGATTAGAGGCTATAAAGTGGGGGAATGCATCCATTCATAATCATGCTCTCATAATTCACTTTTCATGTTTTAGATGTAGTTTTTAGAGAGAGAGGTTCTCTCCTCTCTCTTAGGATTTAGGTAGAGTTTTTAGAAATTAGGATTTAGGACTTCTCTTAGTTTTAGGAGTGACTCTCGATCCCAAGTTCAATGCTCTTTGCATTTATTTATTTTCAATGTTCCATGTTTGGATTGATTTTCTTATTTAAATATAATTTGAGGTATTTTCATATCTATGATTTGTGTCTTTTATTTATATAAATAATTTGGATTTTTCTGTTACCCTTTTGGCTTTGGTTGAGTAATTGGTGACGCTTGAGCTGTCAAATAAAGCAGTGTTGAAATTGGGAGTTACTAATTAATTTGAGTTCCAATAACTCTAGCCTTTCCAAAGGAAAGACTAGGACTTTAGGTATCAAATTAATTAGTCCACTTGACCTTCCTTTGTTTAGTAAAGGTTAACTAAGTGGGATTAAAATCCAATTCTCATCACAATTGATAAGGATAGGACTTCCAGTTCTTTATACCTTGCCAAGAGTTTATTTTACAGTTATTTATTTATTTTTTATTGCTTTGAAAATATACATGTGCCCATTGCCCAAATTCCAAAAACCCCAATTTTACCTTTTTCATAGCCAATAATAAGAATATACCTCCCTGCAATTCCTTGAGAAGACGACCCGAGGTTTGAATACTCGGTTATCAATTTCAAAGGGGTTTGTTACTTGTGACAACCAAAACATTTGCACGAAGGGATTTCTGTTGGTTTAGAATCTATATCTACAACGCGACTATTTTTATAAAGTTCTTTACTAGCAAAAATCCTAACGTCAAAATGGCGCCGTTGCCGGGGAATTGCAAACGTGTGCCTTATTATTGGTTATTGTAAATATTTTTCAAAAAAAAAATTTCAGATTTTATTTTAAAATTTTTGTCTAAAAAATTTTTCAAAAATCATCTCTTTTCCAAAATATTTTCTTTTTGTTAGTTTTTGTTCTTATTTTCTCCTACTACCATGAACTCTCACCCCTTTGGCTATGAGTCTGGTTATAATTATGTTGCAGGAAGAGGAAATTACAATGAGAACAGGCATCAAGGTTGGAACAATCAAAGATGGGAGGATCCACAAGGATTTGATCAACCCTCATGGCAACAACCACCTCCAATGGACTACCAACAACCATTCTGTGATGCATATCAAGATGATGGCTTTGGTGAGCGCTCTTTTGATTATCAACAACCGCCACCATATGCCTATGAACCCCTCCTCAACATGACTTTAGACCACCATACTCACAAGCCCCTTTCTGCCATTCACCTCTATATGACCCGTGTCCACCATGCCAACCACCTTATGAGCCAAATGAACCATACACAGAACCATCACCTTTCCAACACAACTACTCTCATGAACCACCACCTCAATATTCACCATCTCCGTATCATTATCAAGATGAACCACCTTCCTATTATGAACCCTCTCTCCCAACCAATGAATCCTCATATCCACCCCAACCTCCAATGGATGACAGACTTCGTGTTATTCTTCAAAGGCAAGAAAGGATGAATATGAGTGTGCTAAATTTTGTGGCCGCCTTAGGCGAGTTAGTAAATATATTAGCTTTTCGACATTCGGACACTCAAGGAACCCCCATGGCTTCATGTGGACAATCTAATGAAGAACATAGCATGAAGGAGACATTAGAAACTCCGGAGGACAATGAGGAACATGGCTTTGTACTGGAACAAGTGGAGGAAGCCATAATAGTTGCAGAGGAAGAAGTGGTTGAAGACTTAGGAGATGCTGAACGTCCATGGAAAAGTCAAGACATAGAGCCTCCTCCAAGACGGTTGCAATTGATGTTGAGGAGGGTGTACAACCTCCAAGGCATTGATGAGCGGATAATTTGTACGCTTTTTGGCATTGTTTTTAGTATGTTTTTAGTAGTTTTAGTTGAGTTCTTAGTATATTTTTATTAGTTTTTAGTTAAAATTCACTTTTCTGGACTTTACTATGAGTTTGTGTATTTTTCTGTGATTTCAGGTATTTTCTGGCTGAAATTGAGGGACCTGAGCAAAAATCTGATTCAGAGACTGAAAAGGACTGCAGATGCTGTTGGATTCTGACCTCCCTGCACTCGAAGTGGATTTTCTGGAGCTACAGAAACCCAATTGGCGCGCTCTCAATGGCGTTGGAAAGTAGACATCCTGGGCTTTCCAGCAATATATAATAGTCCATACTTTGCCCAAGATTTGATGGCCCAAACCGACGTTCAAAGTCACCTTCAGATTTCCCAGCGTTAAACGCCGGAACTGGCACCTAAATGGGAGTTAAACGCCCAAACTGGCATAAAAGCTGGCGTTTAACTCCAAGAAGAGTCTCTACACGAAAATGCTTCATTGCTCAGCCCAAGCACACACCAAGTGGGCCCGGAAGTGGATTTTTATGTCATTTACTCATCTCTGTAAACCTTAGGCTACTAGTTCTCTATAAGTAGGACCTTTTACTATTGTATTTAGATATCTTGGTAGCTATCTTTGTTCTTATGCTATCTTAGATCATTGGGAGGCTGGCCTCACGGCCATGCCTAGACCTTGTTCTTATGTATTTTCAACGGTGGAGTTTCTACACACCATAGATTAAGGTGTGGAGCTCTGCTGTACCTCGAGTATTAATGCAATTACTATTGTTCTTCTATTCAATTCCGCTTGTTCTTTGACCAAGATATCACTTGTTCTTCAACTTGATGAAGGTGATGATCCGTGACACTCATCATCATTCTCACCTATGAACGTGTGACTGACAACCACCTCCGTTCTACCTTAGATTGGGTGAATATCTCTTGGATTCCTGATACATGATGCATGGTTGATCGCCTGACAACCGAGTGCTCGCCTGACAAACGAGCCAGCCATTCCGTGAGATCAGAGTCTTCGTGGTATAGGCAAGAACTGATGGCGGCATTCAAGAGAATCCGGAAGGTCTAACCTTGTCTGTGGTATTCTGAGTAGGATTCAATGATTGAATGACTGTGACGTGCTTCAAACTCCTGAGGGCGGGGCGTTAGTGACAGACGCAAAAGAATCACTGGATTCTATTCCGGCCTGATTGAGAACCGACAGATGGATAGCCGTGCCTTGACAGGGTGCGTTGAACATTTCCACTGAGAGGATGGGAGGTAGCCACTGACAACGGTGAAACCCTTGCATAAGCTTGCCATGGAAAGGAGTAAGAAGGATTGGATGAAGACAGTAGGAAAGCAGAGAGACGGAAGGGAAAGCATCTTCATACGCTTATCTGAAGCTCTCACCAATGATATACATAAGTATCTCTATCTTTATCTTTATGTTTTACTCATATATCATCTATACCCATTTGAGTCTGCCTGACTAAGATTTACAAGGTGACCATAGCTTGCTTCATACCAACAATCTCCGTGGGATCGACCCTTACTCGCGTAAGGTTTATTACTTGGACGACCCAGTGCACTTGCTGGTTAGTTGTGCGAAGTTGTGTTTATGCCATGGTATTGAACACCAAGTTTTTGGATTCATTACCGGGGATTATTTGAGTTGTGAAAATTATTGATCACAATTTCGTACACCAGGCATATCATAGCTAAAGACTTTGAAGAGGTTGATCAAGAGATGGAGATTCAAGAAGAAGAAGCACATCGTCCTATGCCCTTGGTAAGCAATGAAGAGGAGATTGAATTGGAAGAAATCTACCAAGAGGAAGAGGTTGAAATTGAAGAAGCTTGCAAAGAGGTGGTAGTTATCAGAGAAGAGCACAAGGGAGTGGAGCTTGCAATTTCATTAAAAATACCTCCCCCTAAGTTGCCATCATCCTTCACAACATTCAAGTGGGTAAAATTCATATCCCTTAGCTTTCTAATTCCACTTGAATATGAGCTACTTGAGACGGATGGCCAACTTAGAGCTCTTTATGACATTAAGAGTAAGAGGAAGATGGCCAGTGGTAAGAATTGTCCTGCAAGGTTCATCATGGTTGGAAGCTCAAAGTTTAAACGCAAAGGTTGGTGTAAAGCTCAACGGAATGGGTCTAGGAAGTTGTTTGGCCGCTTACGTGAGAATTCAGACTGCTTGCCACCTGGATGGAACAATATTGCTCACGGGAAGTATATGAAACACGGATAGACCAACCCGACGTTATTGAGCAATTGCACTTGAAGGATTCCAGAAAACTTATGTTTAAAGGTATCAGTTCAATCTCAATTAACAAGTAAAAATACAGGAATTTTCAGAAAATCGGGCAACATTCCGGCTTAAAATCGGATGTTCCCGCATAGCAACATAGCACAAACAGCATGAATACAACATCAATTAATCACAGCAGCAATGAGATAGCATCCAGGCAACACAGATTGTATATAGAGCAATTCAAAATCAGCACTCATCAGACAAGTAATCAAATAGAGAATGAACACAAACGGAGCACTTATCAGGCCTAGAATCCTCTATCCAGACCTAGCTACCTAACAGCAGTTATATCTATCTAACCTAGCATGCAAAAACTACATTCTAACTAACTAAGATTAACAATAAACTCAGAGTAAAATGAAGAAATAAGAAAGCAGAGTTGAAGTGGAAGCATGGGAACCTAGAAGCTGGGCCGAACCAAAAATGGGTAGGCAGGGGGGTTGAGACAGAAATAGAGAGAGATTAGCCGCCTCAGATGGTGGCGGCGGAGGTCCACGGCGGCGCAGGTGTGCCGGCAGTTATGGCGGAGGGAGAAAGTGAGAGAGCGGGTGTGTATGTGTGAACGAGAGAATGAGAATGGAAAGGAGAGGGAGGGGCAGCGAGGGCAGCAACGGTCGGAGGGTGGTCGCCGGCGGCATGTGGTTTGGCAGAGAAGAAAAAGGGAAGAGAGATTTTCCCACACTTAAACAATGCAAGGTCTACTTCCTTGTGCTCTTCTTTGTGTACTTTCACCTCTTGGAAAATTTCTTCAATTTCAACCTTTCCATTTTTACTTGGCTTGGTGTTGTCTTCAAGAATTTCGATTTCTTGCCCAATGGGAAGTGATTCAATATTGGATAGGAATTCATTGATGAATAAATCCATCTCTTGATCAACCTCTTCATATTCTTCAATTTCGATATACACCGTGCCAACATTCTCTCCTTGGTAGATCTCCTTCGGTTTATTCTCTTCTTCATTTTTCACCAAGGGTATGGGTGGTTGTGCACACTCTTCTATTATCTCAATGGAGGGGGGTTTAATTGTAGATAAAAATTCCTCCATGATTGAATCTATCTCATGCTCAACCTCCTCGTATTCTTCAATTTTGATATGCTCCGGGGGTTGTTGAGATTTACATGGCAATTTCTCATTTCTTAAGTCTTGAACCTGGGAAGTAGCCGGTGGTGATGATGGTGGTTGGTGGAGTTGAGGGAGTGAGAAGATGAGAGTGAGAAGAGGGTGCGCGACTGCGCAGCGTCCCTCGCGTCTAAGGTTTTCACATCTTCATATCGACGCGGGCGCGCATAATGCGCGTCCACGTGGATTGACGAATCTAGGAGCTGACGCGTGCACGCCTTAAGCGCTCAGGCGTGGATGATGAAAATAGGTAAGGACGTGTGCGCGTATGGTGCGCGCACGCGTGCGAGGAGTTGTGCTAGAGGCTTAAGGTTGGCCCAGAATAGGCCTAACTCTCTGGAAAATCGCCTGGAAGTTGCACTATCAGACAGATGTGCACGCGGCATGTGCGTGTGCGCGTGCGGTCTCTTATAAAGGCATGTGCTCGTAGGCGCGCAGTGCACGTCTGCACAATGGAGGTTGAGCCTAGGGCTCAAGGTTGGCCCAGAGGAGGCATGACTCTATGGAGAGTGTATGGGCTGCTGCTACTAGCCTAGGGACGCGTACGCGGCAAGTACGCGTCCGCGTGCGTTCCCTTAAAAGTGTATGGACGCGCACGCACGTAGTGCGCATCCGCGTGGGTCGAGTTGGGCTTGAAGCACAACGTTGTCCTAAGAGGGGCCCAATTCTCTGGAAAGTGTATGGTGGTGCATCCGCTCATGGACGCGGGCGCGTACGTCGTGCGCCCGCGTCCTACCCCCTTTTTTTATCTGCTAAAAGGCAGAAAAAATTCCCAAGAACTCCCTATAATGCCTGCAACTCTTTATTCACTCAAAAAAATCATATAGTTCAAAAAAAATGCAATTTGATTTATTCATCTACTACTAAACACAACATGCATGTGACTATGCTAACAATCAATTTATACAAACAATTCAGTATGAAATATACCTACAATGGCAACTCAAACCACTTATTAGACAAATTAAAAGAGATTGGAAGGAGTTTACCATGGTGGGGTGTCTCCCACCTAGCACTTTTATTTTAAGTCCTTAAGTTGGACATTTTGAGGAGCTCATTGTCATGGTGGCTTGTGCTTGTACTCATCCTTGAATCTACAAGGATCTTTGCTTCTCAAATGGTTGATAGAACTTCCAACCATCTTTATCAAGCTTGGGTGAAGTTCTACCCAAGATATGCATTCCCATAGTTGGTCGTCACATAGCGAACCGGGATCCCATATCTTATCTTCGCACCCATCTTCAATTTGATCTTCATACTTTTTCTTTTCGGGTGGTTGACACATAGAATTCTCTTTAGTTTGCCACTTCTTCCTTCGAGACCTATATAGAGTGGCATTCTTCCAATCATAGTTCCTATACCTTGGAACATTGATCTCAACGAGCCTAATTCCTACTTTCCAACCACTACACAACTCATTCTTGCTTTTAATTTTACAAAGAGCTCTAAGTTGTCCATCCGTTGCAATCAAACCATATTCAAGTGAGAAATTAAAGATTAGGGATAAGAATTTTACCCACTTAAATGTTATGGAGGATGGTGACTTAGGAAGGAGGGCTTCCTCACACTTAGACAATGCAAGATCTATTTCTTTATGCTTTTCTTTTGTCGCTTCCACCTCTTGACAAATTTCTTCAATTTCAACCTTTTCCCTTTTACTTGGCTTGGTGTTGTCTTCAAGAGCTTCAGTTTCTTGCCCAATGGTAGGTGATTCAATATTGGATAGGAATTCATAGATGAATAAATCTATCTCTTGATCAACCTCTTTATATTCTTCAATTTCGATATACACCTGGTAAACCCCATTTCTAGGGTTTATCTTATGCTTCATTTAAGGGATTTTATGACCTTTTACCCACATTTATCCATTGAAATAGCATGGTTTTATAACTTCTCCTTTAATTGTGCTTAAGAGTGAAAACATGTTTTTTAGGTCTTAAAATAGCTAAATCTAATTCTCCTTGATTCCATTAGATGCCTTGATATGTTTGTTAAGTGATTTAAGGTTTAGGAGGCAAAGATTTGATCAAGGTAATGAAGAAAGAAGCATGAAAAGTTGGAGAACTCACGAAGAAATGAAAGAACCGGAAAGCTGTCAAGCCGACCTCTTCGCACTTAAACGACCATAACTTGAGCTACAGAGATCCAAATGATGCGGTTTCAGTTGGGTTAGAAAGCTAACATCCGGGGCTTCGAAAAGATATAAAATTTGTCATAGTTGCTACACGTATGGTGGCGCGCACGCGCATAGTACGCGCACGCGCCGTTGCTGCCACCTGGTTCACTTAAAGCAAAACGTGGCCAGCGA
Source organism: Arachis stenosperma (assembly GCF_014773155.1). Lineage (NCBI taxonomy): Eukaryota > Viridiplantae > Streptophyta > Magnoliopsida > Fabales > Fabaceae > Arachis > Arachis stenosperma. Next base: position 79,107,678 of record NC_080379.1, read on the forward strand.
TTTTAGAAGCCTTGTGGGCCCAATCCAACTCATTTCTGATGCTATTTAAGCCAAGAATTGAAGAGGAATCAACATACTTTTACACACTTTACATACTTTTAACCATTAGTTTAGTTTAGTAGTTAGAGTTAGTTTCTAGAGAGAGAAGCTCTCTCTTCTCTCTAGAATTAGGATTAGGATTAGGTTTAGTTCTTAGATCTAGATTTTAATTCATTTTCTTCTACTTCTACCTTTCAATTCTTTGTTGTTACATTCATCTTCCTCTATTCTTTTGTTGTAATTTTCTTTATGTTGTTCTTATACTTTATTGTAGATCTACTTTTGTTCCTCCTATTCTCTTTCAATTCAATTAGAAGTAATTCATAATAATTGTATTCATTTGATTTGTTGTTGTTTAGTTCCTTGCAATTGAGTAGTGTAGATTTACTTTTCTTGCAATTTTACTATGCTTTTCTTTTATGCCTTCCAAGTGTTTGATGAAATGCTTGGTTGGATTTTAGAGTAGAATTTTATACTCTTGGCTTGGAAAGGTAACTTAGGACCTCTTGAGTTACTAATGTCCAAGTAATTGATGATTGGGATCCATTGACTTTATTTCTCACTAATTGAATTAGTGGAGAGTTAGGACTTATGGACTAGGATTGATATAGCTCATTTGACTTTCCTTTACTACTAGTTAGAGGATGATTTAATGAGATTAATCCTTGCCAATTCTCATATTGTGGTTAGTGATTAGGATAGAGATCCTTGACCACCAACCCTTGCCAAGACCTTTTTAGCCATTAGTTTACTTTCTTGCCATTTATCTTTCATGCTTCATATCAAAACCTCAAAATAACTCACAACCAATAACAAGATACTTTATTGTAATTCCTAGGGAGAACGACCCGAGGTTTGAATACTTCGGTTTATAAATTTTAGGGGTTTGTACTAGTGACAAACAACTTTTTGTATGAAAGGATTATTGATTGGTTTAGAAACTATACTTGCAACGAAAATTCATTTGTAAAATTCTATACCATCAAAAATCCAATCATCAAAATGGCGCCGTTGCTGGGGAATTGCAATGGTGTTGTGTTATTGGTTATTGTATATATGTGAATATTGTGAATATGTTTGCTTTTTGCTTCTTTGTTAGTTTTTAGTTAGTTCTCTTTATTTGTTACTATTTTTTGTTTTTTCCCTCTCTTGCTATAATGAATTCTCATTTTGGCTATGAGTGTGATTACAACTATGTTGTAGGTGATGAGAACTTCAATGAAGAGATGCATCAAGGATGGGACAATCAAAGGTGGGAGGAGCCATATGCATATGATCAATTGTTGAGTTAAGAAATTAACTAAATTAATTAATGATGACAAACATTATTTTTGAGCAAAATAAATAATTAGTGTTGATCAATTATATCTACTAATTAACTAATTGTTTATTGTTGCAGGCCAAATGGTAATAGCCCAAATGGAATAAAAGGCATTCAGCAAAGAATATTGGGCTGAAAGCAAAATAAAAAGCCCAAGCAAAAGCAAAGGAAGAAGCCAAAGAAATCAGATGGGCCAAACGGGTTACATGATCCAAACCCGAATTGATTTTCATTTCCCACCATAATGCTCCAACCAAAGCAACGTTCTTCTTCCTTCTAATCAAGTCACATCAAGATTTCAGAAAAAGCAAGAAAGAGAAAGAGAAGAAAAGCTTCTTCCATAAGCCATTAACCAAAGAAGCAAGAGAGAGAGAGTTGAAGCTTGAAGCACAGAAGCTAAAACAGAAATCCCAAGCTAAATCAAGCTTAAGAAAGGTAAACCATATCATCTTGCATGAATCAGATCTTCATCCTTTTCTTCCCTACTCTCTGCTCTATCCGAAAATGGCTGTGAAGGGAAAATTGCTATCTGCCCTATTCTGCTGTGCATCTACGGTCTTAATCAAGACTTGGGGACCAAGTTGGTATTCAAGGGTTCAGATTTTAGTTGACCATTGGAAAACAAGTTCAGTTACATATTCATGGCTTTCGGTCAAGTTGAAAAAGTCAGAAGGAAAGGTTCCAATTTGATGATTGAAAAGAAAAAGTGAATCTGTGGTTGGTGAAGCTCAAGGCTCAAGATGTTGACCTTGGAGGAAGAACCAAGGAACATGCAGGGAGATAAAAGAAGAGTTTGCTGTTCATTCAAGGAAAGGAGAGAAAACCAGAGTTTGAGAAATTGAGTTCTGTGAAGTATTCCCTGTGAAGTTCCTCTACTTGGACAATGCTCTCTATCAAAGAAGCATTCTGCCAACACTGAAGAACAAATTCAGAGGTTTGCAAAGCTGGTTTTTCACATAGCTTAGAGGCTGTTGATGAAGTCAATCTCCTTCATGTTTTTCTGATTGTAATATACTTTTCTAAGCTTATCTTTCTGTAATTTCTTGAGAGAAAAGGCAAAGTAAGAAAGCTTAAGAAAAAGCCATGAGTGAAAAGGTTGAGAGATACACTTGAGAGAAAAGCCTAGAGTTAATTTTCAGATTTCTGTAGGTTGGTTAATTGTCTTGTATCTTGTACTTGTTTGGTTTCCCTTTCTTAGTTGGGTTAGCACTAAGAGAAGATAGTTAGGTGTTAGCATAGCCAATGTCAAGTTAGGCTAGAACTTGAGTGTGAAATTGGTGTATGTAATACTGTTAACTATAGTGAAATTCTTCCATATTTGTGGAGGAGACTGGATGTAGGTTGCATAGCACAAAGCAACCGAACCAGGATATATGCTGGTGTTAGCTTCCTCTTCTCTGTCATGTTCTGTTTTCTGTTTTTCATGAGACAAAAATAAATTGTCTCATAAATTTCCGCTGCTGAGTTCAAACAGAATCAGATTCGTAGCTCTGCTTAAAAGGGGTCAAAACAGCAACTGTAAAAGGAAGGCATAGATTCAACCCCCCTTCTCTAAGCCTATCACAACCTTCAGTTGGTATCAGAGCTAAGGTCTCAAGAATCAAGCTTAACCGCTTGGAGCAAAGATCCAATGGCAAACAACTTGGGCACAACCACAGTTGCCTACACCCTCACTGAAGGTCAGTCAAACAACCGACCACCTTTCTTCAACGGGAAGAACTATTCCTACTGGAAAGAAAGGATAAGGATCTTCATCCAATCCATTGACTACAACCTATGGAAGATCGTTGTGAGCGGTCCAAAGATCCCAACAAAAACAAGTGCTGATGGAGTGGTGACTCCAAAAGAAGAAGCTGAATGGAATGAAGATGATAAGAAGAAGATAGAGCTGAACGCTAAAGCAATCAACCTTCTTCACTGTGCTATCAGCTTTGAAGAGTACCGGAAGGTGTCTAGATGCAAGACAGCCAAAGAAATCTGGGAAAAACTTCAGGTTACACATGAAGGCACCAAACAAGTCAAAGAAACGAGGATTGATATGCTGCGAAAAGAGTACGAGATGTTTAGCATGAAGGATGGAGAAAGCATTGATGAAGCGTTTGAGAGATTCTCAATCATAATCAACAACCTTGATGCTATGGGTACAAACTATGCAGAACAAACCTTAGTGAGAAAACTCCTTAGAAGCCTCACAAAAGAGTGGGAAAACACTGCCACTGTCCTAACCGAGAGTAACAACATAAGTCCCGTAACCTATGATGAGCTGAGAGGAAAACTCCTTGCCTATGAAGCCACACACACAAACACAGACTCAAAGAAAAAGGGAATAGCCCTCAAGTCACAAATAGAACCGAAAGAGAGTGAGTCTAGTGATGATATTTCAGATGACGAACTTTTGTTTTTTGCTAGGAGATTTAGAAGGATGATGAAGAACAAGAGCAAATACAAAGGTTCAAGTTCAAAGGAGCACAAGATGGACTTGAGCAAAGTGACGTGCCATCATTGCAAGGAGGCTGGACACTTCAAATCAAACTGTCCAAAGCTCAAAAAGGAAGACAAAGGGAAGAAGGAAAGGAAGAGAGTACTCATGGCAGCTTGGGAAGATCTTGAGAATGACTCAAATGAAGAAGAAGAATTTGAAGGAGATGACAAAGACTGTTTCATGGCTGGAAACAACAATCTTGATGAGGTAAATTATTATGATTTGACCATTGAAGACTTGCATGTTATTATTGATGATCTCACTTTAAATACCTCAAAACTGCTTGATAAATACAATAGTTGCAGATCTGAAAGAGATGTGTTAAGAGCTGAAAATGATTTCTTAAAAGAAAAAGTAAAGGAAACTGAATGTGCTTTGGACATCATTGAAGAAAACAGATTTTTAAAATCAGAACTTGAAAAATTAAAAGGAAAGCACATTATGGATCCTTCTCATGAGTTAATTGCTGAAAATGAGAGATTAAATGATAGGATTAAAAGACTGAATGGTGACTTGGCAAAATTTGCACAAGGTTCTAGTAACTTGGACAAATTGCTTGCAAGTCAAAGACCATTGTTTGAAAAATCTGGTTTAGGCTACATAGCCAAGGAAGATGCCGTTTCCAACACTTCCTCTATAAAATTTGTGGCCTCTTCATCAAATACCAAATCCGTACCAAATAAATCAGGTATCGGACATGTTTCCACTTGTGAAGAAAAATCTGATGAAGAATACACAAATGAAACTGAAATTTCACCAAGAACTGGTCCGAGTTCAAACCGACCAGGTTTGGGCTATGTTTCGAAAAATGAGGTTGTTTTCAAGAAACCACCATTTTACAACAAAACCTCATATTCGAAAGGCAATAATGTTCAAAAAAATTCTGGTGAAAATACTTTTGCAAAGAGGAATAACTTTAATAAAAATCAGTTTGTTAAAAGAAATGCATCTCCTCCAAAAACCAGAAAATTTCAAAGCTTTAATCATTTCAAGCAATATAACTCACCTCAATTTCAGCGGCACACATCAGAAAATCATTGTGTTAATTGCAAGAAATTTGGTCACTCATATGCACAATGCTTCATTGAAAAGAGAGTTGTAGGAAACAAAGTTTACAATGTTGTTTGTGATTTCAATGCTCTTGGGCAGCCAAGATGGATTAACTTCAAAGGATCCAAATTAGTTTGGATACCTAAAGCTACTTGAAACTCTTCATGCAGATTTGCCTAGCATCCAAGAACAAAAAGGACATGTGGTACATGGATAGTGGATGTTCAAGGCACATGACTGGAAGGTCAACTTACTTTATCAAACTGAATAAGTATGATGGAGGTTTTGTGACTTTTGGAGATGATGGTAAAGGTAAAATCATTGCTGTTGGAAAAGTAGGTAATGAGCAATCTACTTTCATTGATGATGTGCTTTTGGTATGTGGCTTAAAACACAATCTTTTGAGCATAAGTCAGCTGTGTGATTTAGGATATTTAGTTGTTTTCAAAAGGCTTGAATGCTGTGTTGTAAATGAAAAGACAAATGAAGTGATGTTTGTTGCCAAGCGTTTCAATAATATGTATGGACTTACTCTTGATGAACTAAAAGATCAAAATGTAGCTTGTCTCCACTCTAAAGATTCTGAAAAGTGGTTATGGCACAAAAGATTGGGCCATGCAAGTATGTTTCAAATAAACAAACTTGTAAAGAAAGAATTAGTAAGAGGTCTTCCTTTGATAAAGTTTGACAAAGACATCACTTGTGATGCTTGCCAAATGGGAAAACAAACAAAAAGCTCTTTTAAACCAAAGGAAGACATCTCTACTAAAAGACCACTTGAGTTGCTACACATTGATTTATTCGGTCCAACAAGAACTCAAAGCCTAGGTGGTAAACACTATGGTTTAGTAATTGTGGATGACTATACTAGGTTTGGTTGGGTTTTATTTCTTGCACACAAAAATGAAGCCTTTTCGGCCTTTGAACCTTTTTGCAAGAAAATTCAAAATGAAAAGGATTTAAAAATCTCTTCTATAAGAAGCGATCATGGAACTGAATTTGAAAATAATTTGTTTGAATCCTTTTGTGAGGAATATGGAATATCTCACAACTTCTCTTGTCCAAGGACACCACAACAAAATGGTGTTGTTGAAAGAAGAAATAGAAGCATACAAGAGATGACAAGAGCTATGCTTTGTGAGAGTAATGTTCCAAAATTCCTTTGGGCTGAAGCGGTTAACACGGCTTGCCACATTTTGAATAGAACAATCATAAGGAAATTTTTGAAGAAAACCCCTTATGAACTTTGGAAAGGCTACCCACCAAACTTAGATTATTTGCACATCTTTGGATGCAAATGTTTTGTTTTAAACAACAAAGAAAATTTGGGAAAATTTGATCCAAAGGCTTACGAGTGCTTGTTTGTAGGATATTCCACAACTAGTAAAGCATATAGGGTTTATCATCAAGATGCTAGAATTATTGAAGAGTCCATACATGTTACATTTTGTGATACTAACTTGGTGCAAAGCATTTTGGAAGATGGTGATGCAGGAAATCAAGCTCAAAAGGATGATGAAACTGCTCAAAATCATGGAAAAGAAAACTCTGGACAAGCTGAACCAGAAACAGCAAATGCTGAAAATTCAAGAGACAATTCCATTTTGTCTCATGAATCTGAAGGAAATTCTGCAGACAGCAGCATACAGAATCCATTGGTGACCGAATCTGCCTCAAAGTCCACCAGACCTCGTGAATGGAGATTCTTGAAGAATTATCCTGAAGAATTTGTAATTGGGGACGTCTCTCATGGAGTGCAAACAAGGTCCTCCACTAGAAAGGCAAATGAAGGTTCAAACATTGCCCTCCTCTCACAAATGGAGCCTCAAAACGTCAAGGAAGCCCTTAGTGACCCCTCTTGGATCAAGGCTATGGAGGATGAGCTTCTTGAGTTTGAAAAGAACCAAGTGTGGACGTTGGTTCCAAGGCCAAGTGGAAAGAAAGTGACCGGCACCAAGTGGATATTCCGGAACAAGTTGGGAGAAGATGGTAGCATTGCAAGGAACAAAGCAAGGCTAGTGGCACAAGGATATGACCAAGAAGAAGGAATTGACTTTGATGAATCCTTTGCCCCTGTTGCCCGAATGGAAGCCATAAGACTTCTCTTAGCTTATGCTGCATTTTGTGGTTTTAAATTATACCAAATGGATGTGAAATGTGCATTTTTAAATGGTGTGATAGATAGAGAAGTATATGTGGAGCAGCCTCCGGGTTTTGAAAATAAAGAGCATTCTAATCATGTTTTTAAATTGTCTAAAGCTCTCTATGGTTTAAGACAAGCTCCTAGAGCTTGGTATGAGAGACTTAGCTCTTTTCTTTTGAAAAATAGTTTTCAAAGAGGCACCACTGATACAACTCTATTTATCAAGAATTCTAATGATTCTTTTATTTTAGTCCAAATATATGTTGATGACATTATTTTTGGATCAGCAAATGAATCCCTTTGTACTGAATTTGGAAAGCTCATGACAAGTGAATTTGACATGAGTATGATGGGTGAACTTAATTTTTTCCTTGGGCTGCAAATTACACAAACTGAAAAGGGCATTTTCATTCATCAAGAGAAGTATGCCAAGGAATTAGTTAAGAAATTTGGTATGGAAAATGCCAAACCCATGGGAACTCCCATGCATCCAAATTCCAAATTAGATAAGGGAGAAACTGAGAAAGATGTTGATGAGACTAGGTATAGAGGAATGATTGGATCTCTTATGTACTTAACTTCCTCTAGACCCGATATTGTGCAAAGTGTTGGATTGTGTTCTAGGTTCCAATCCAAACCAAAAGAGTCACATCTTTCTGCAGTTAAAAGGATCATTAGATATGTTCATGGCACATCCAATTTTGGTCTTTGGTATCCTAAGATTGATGATTTTTCTGTAGTTGGGTATTGTGATGCAGATTTTGCTGGTGATAGAGTTGATAGAAGGAGCACTTCTGGTTTATGTTGCTTCCTTGGGAAGTCCTTAAATGTATGGTCAAGTAAGAAGCAACCAACAGTGGCCCTTTCCACTGCAGAGGCTGAGTATATAGCTGCTTCTTCTTGTTGTTCTCAGCTTTTATGGTTAAAAACACAGCTTGCTGATTACAAATTAAATGCTGAAAATATTCCCTTAATGTGTGATAATATGAGTGCCATCAATATTTCTAAAAATCCAGTTTTGCACTCTAGGACCAAGCATATTGAAGTGAAATTTCACTCAATAAGAGAACATGTCCAAAAGGGGGATATTTGCATTCAATTTGTTAAATCAGAAGAACAATTAGCAGATATTTTCACAAAACCATTGGCTGAGGATAGATTTTGCATGCTTAGGACTTGTCTAGGAATTTTGAGTTATGCTTCCTTGTTTGAAAAACACTGACGTGTTTGCTGGAGTTTTTTTGTCTCATAAACAGGCATGAGACAATTCTGGGCAAGTGATGAACGTTTCCATCTAGTCCATGTGATCTGGGCGTGTTTCAAGTAAATCTCAATCTGGGCCAACCTCATTATTCAGATCAAGAGTGGTCCAAGTGTGTTTCATTGATTTCATACCACCTCAAGGCCCAAATGTGAATGTTACAATCTTGTTTGTTTTTCTTTTGTGTTTCATAAAAGGCTTTCACTAAATGTTTTGTGGCCCAAAAGGTTTCAAGTAAATTTAATTTGGCCGAAAAGGGTTTCAGGTTAATTTTGTTGTTTTCAATTTTTTGATCTTTAAAATCAAATAAAATCTTTCTTTTATGAGGTCATGTCTTGTCAAATCTTTTCAAATGGTGATGCAGTTGCATGGTTTTGGAAATTTGCTTTTGGGTACGGTTACTAACACTCCCTCTCTTCCCACCATAACTTCTCCTCAACCCTTCGGTTTCTTCCCTCTCACACCACTATCCTTCATCAAAGACATCTTTTTTAACCAAAATGAGGAAGAAAGTTATTGCAAAAAGGGCTCCTCGTGAGAAGATATACAAACTACCCACAAAGCCTTCCACTCGCTCTCAAGACCGAACCTTTACACCTTCTCCTTCACCTCCAACCTCTCCTCCTCGCTGTGACCCCATGGCTCGAACAAAAACTACTCCAAGGTTCCCTGCTTCTGCCAAGCCAACGCCACCACCAAAAGTCACACCATCCAAGCCAGGATCATCGAAACCGAGTTCATCCAAAGGGAAGCGACCTGCAGCACCAGAACCTCCACCTGAGTCCACACAACCAAAATCTAGGTCTGTTCCTTCACGTTCTCAAAGAGGTAAAGCTCGAGTTCCTCTCTCATCTGTTAGAGAACCAGAAGTTGATCCTTTTGCTCACAAATCACACTATATGACATCTCACTCTGACTTTAATCCCCATCGTTTCAAATCTGCCATGAACCACGATTTCTATGAGGGAGTTATTCAGTATCGTACTCTATGTCCATCTTTTCTGGCTGATTTACCTGATTTGAAAAAGAAAGGTTTTCCTTTTGTTGCAAACTTGGAATTTTTAGACTGGAATCACCTTTTTGACATCAAAAAACCTGTATATCCTAAGTTGGTCAAAGAATTTTATGCGAACATGACTTATCATGAAGGAAGTGTGCATTCTTATGTTAAGGGCAGAGACATCTTTTTAAACAATGAAACTGTCAGTGATGCATTGAAGTATACTGATGTTGGGCCTTGTGCTTACACTTCGGTTAAGTGGGATGAAGGTGTTGGAATTTCTTATCTTGATGCATTGGCTCACATTTGTGAACACGTTTCTTTAATTGATGGCATCACACCCACACACAAAGCCCTAGGATATGAACGTGCTCAATTACACCGCATTGTCAACCACATTTTGATTCCTCAAAGTGGTTCATATCAAAGGGTTTCTTACACTGACACACTTGTTTTATATGCCCTCATTACAAAAACAGAAATATCTTTTGCATACTTTATGGCTAGATATATGTTTGATTCTGTTCGAAGTACAAAAGATAAAGCACTTCCTTATGGCATGTTTCTAACTTACATATTTGAGCATTTTGGTGTTGACTTGACCAATGAGAGATATGAAAATAGACATGCATACCTAAAGGGGGGTGGTTCAGTGAAACAGAACAAAGGACCCACTAGATCTGAAAGAGTCGTCCTAGATGATGAAGATGAGGACTGTGTTCCTGAGGATTCTCCTGCTCCTTCCACCGAGGGTACCTCCATTTCCACTGGGAAGAAATCCACTCTGCTGAATGTGGTCAAGGATGTAGCTCAAGAGTTTGTATCTCAATCAAATCACATGATTGCCATGAGCAAGGAACAAAGGAAGTTAGCTAGCAAGCATGAGAACTTTCTGAAGAAATCTCGGGATAGGGTAGCTGTGCTCATGACCTTCATTGATAACCTTAACAATGATGAAGACATTGCCACTGATGTTGAAGAGGATGCTGCCTCGGAAGGAGATGGTTCTGATGCCTAAGATTTGTCTCATGAAGAATGCTGCTGCTGCTCTCATTTTGTCTCATGAATTTTATTTATTTTGCATCTGTTGAACTTGTTGGATGACTGTAATAACTTTAATTACTGCTGCACTTTTGTTGGTTTAGTTAGAACTTTTCAACTACTGTCTAACCTTTCCTTGCAGGGTTTAAATTGATGTTTTTTGTTGATCTTTTGAGTTGTCCACCCTTGATGACAAAAGGGGGAGTAAGGATAGTATTTGGTATTTTTTGATGTTAATGCAGCTACTAGTAGTTCATTCGAATTTTTGTGATGTAGCTCAGTTGATATCTCTTAGACAAAATAAATGTGTATAGCTTTCTTTAAGTACAATGCATAAACAGGAACAAAGAGGAAAGCATGAATCCAGGGGGAGCTAATCTTCAAAAAGAAAGGGGGAGCAACATAAAATCAAAGGGAGTTTTCTAAACCTAACTCAAACTTATTTCCTTTTGATTATTGCTTAAATCATGTTTGTCATCAAGGGGGAGATTGTTGAGTTAAGAAATTAACTAAATTAATTAATGATGACAAACATTATTTTTTAGCAAAATAAATAATTAGTGTTGATCAATTATATCTACTAATTAACTAATTGTTTATTGTTGCAGGCCAAATGGTAATAGCCCAAATGGAATAAAAGGCATTCAGCAAAGAATATTGGGCTGAAAGCAAAATAAAAAGCCCAAGCAAAAGCAAAGGAAGAAGCCAAAGAAATCAGATGGGCCAAACGGGTTACATGATCCAAACCCGAATTGATTTTCATTTCCCACCATAATGCTCCAACCAAAGCAACGTTCTTCTTCCTTCTAATCAAGTCACATCAAGATTTCAGAAAAAGCAAGAAAGAGAAAGAGAAGAAAAGCTTCTTCCATAAGCCATTAACCAAAGAAGCAAGAGAGAGAGTTGAAGCTTGAAGCACAGAAGCTAAAACAGAAATCCCAAGCTAAATCAAGCTTAAGAAAGGTAAACCATATCATCTTGCATGAATCAGATCTTCATCCTTTTCTTCCCTACTCTCTGCTCTATCCGAAAATGGCTGTGAAGGGAAAATTGCTATCTGCCCTATTCTGCTGTGCATCTACGGTCTTAATCAAGACTTGGGGACCAAGTTGGTATTCAAGGGTTCAGATTTTAGTTGACCATTGGAAAACAAGTTCAGTTACATATTCATGGCTTTCGGTCAAGTTGAAAAAGTCAGAAGGAAAGGTTCCAATTTGATGATTGAAAAGAAAAAGTGAATCTGTGGTTGGTGAAGCTCAAGGCTCAAGATGTTGACCTTGGAGGAAGAACCAAGGAACATGCAGGGAGATAAAAGAAGAGCTTGCTGTTCATTCAAGGAAAGGAGAGAAAACCAGAGTTTGAGAAATTGAGTTCTGTGAAGTATTCCCTGTGAAGTTCCTCTACTTGGACAATGCTCTCTATCAAAGAAGCATTCTGCCAACACTGAAGAACAAATTCAGAGGTTTGCAAAGCTGGTTTTTCACATAGCTTAGAGGCTGTTGATGAAGTCAATCTCCTTCATGTTTTCCTGATTGTAATGTACTTTTCTAAGCTTATCTTTCTGTAATTTCTTGAGAGAAAAGGCAAAGTAAGAAAGCTTAAGAAAAAGCCATGAGTGAAAAGGTTGAGAGATACACTTGAGAGAAAAGCCTAGAGTTAATTTTCAGATTTCTGTAGGTTGGTTAATTGTCTTGTATCTTGTACTTGTTTGGTTTCCCTTTCTTAGTTGGGTTAGCACTAAGAGAAGATAGTTAGGTGTTAGCATAGCCAATGTCAAGTTAGGCTAGAACTTGAGTGTGAAATTGGTGTATGTAATACTGTTAACTATAGTGAAATTCTTCCATATTTGTGGAGGAGACTGGATGTAGGTTGCATAGCACAAAGCAACCGAACCAGGATATATGCTGGTGTTAGCTTCCTCTTCTCTGTCATGTTCTGTTTTCTGTTTTTCATGAGACAAAAATAAATTGTCTCATAAATTTCCGCTGCTGAGTTCAAACAGAATCAGATTCGTAGCTCTGCTTAAAAGGGGTCAAAACAGCAACTGTAAAAGGAAGGCATAGATTCAACCCCCCTTCTCTAAGCCTATCACAACCTTCAATCTTCATGGCAACAACCTCCACCAATGCACTATGAAGAAGAGCCATTTTTTGATGCATATCAATCCAATGGCTATGGTGAATCTCCTTGTGACTTTCAAGAGCCACCACCATATGCTTATGAACCCCCTCCTCAATATGGCCCCCAACCACACTCACAAGCCTCTTTTCACCAACCACCTTCATATGACCCTAATCCATATCCATCCTACCAACAACCATATGAGCCATATGAACCACACATAGAGCTACCACCACCCCAACATCAACATTTTCAAGAGCCACCCCCTCCATATTATTACCAAGATGAACCACCTCCAATATACGAAAATTTTCAACCACAAGATGAATACTACTTTCCACCACAACATCCCATGGAAGAATACTCATATCCATTGATCCAAGAGCCACATGATCCTAATCATATTATCCAAGAGGAACAAGAGTCAAGGGATCATCTCAAGGAAGCATTGGATCAATTTCAAGCAACCATGGAGTGTGTTGTGCAACAAGTGGAAAGAATGGAAAACATTGAACCACCACAACTCTACCAAGAAGAACCACCTTCCTACTATGAACCCTTCCCCCAAAATGATGAACCCTTCCACCCACCCCAATCTCTAATGGATGAAACCCTTGGTGTTCTTGTTCAAGGGCAAGAAGAGATGAAAAGGGATGTGCAAAATTTCATGGCCGCCCTGGATGCGGTAACAAATCAATTAGCCTCCCAATGCTTGAACACTCAAGGAACTCCCACGGCTACATGTGGAGAATTAAATGAAGAACATAGCATGAAGGAGAGATTGGAAACTCCGGTGGGAAATGAGAGAAGTTGCTTTGTATTGGAACAATTGGAGGAAGCTTTAATTGTTGAAGACAAGGAAGAAGTGCTAGAAGACTTAGGAGATGCGGAGCCTCCATGGGAACATAAAGTTGAAGAAAACCCCTACAAGATGATTAAAATTGATGCTAGGGAGGAAAGTGCACACCTTTCAAGGCATATTCCATATGAAGACTTGGATGGGATAGAGAAAGAATTGAGTTCCCTTGGTGATGAAGATCAAGCATCAAGTCTTAGTGGTGAAGAATCCTTTGAGCATGAAGAACCTTCTCCGGTTGGATTAGAAAGCGTTGAGGAGGTAAATTTTTCTTACCCTCCCTATTATGATTTGAGTAAAAGAAAAAGTTTAGATAAAATTGTTGAACAAAGGATTGAGATCAAGAGATCTTGTGAAGAGGTGGAAGTCCCTAGAAATAGAAGAACGAGGGTTGGCTATGCTCTGTCAAGATCTTTGGAAGCATCTTTGCCTAGGTTGCCGTCTACACCTTCATTTGAGTGGGTGAAATTCATTTCTATTAGCTTTATTATCCCACTTGAGTATGGTTTGCTTGAAACGGATGGCCAACTTAGGGAAGTTTGCGGGATGAGGCGTAAGTGGAAAAGGTTTTGTGGTGGGCGTTGCAAATCAAGGCTCATTATGGTTGATGCATCAAACATGAGATATAAAGGATGGAGTAGTGCTCAAATAGATGGGTCTAGAAGGATTGTTGGGCACTTTATAGAGAATTCACCTTACTTACCACCCGGTTGGACTAATAATGATGATCAACCTCAAGACGGGTGTGAAAACAAAGTGTGGGACCCCGGATCACAAGAAGAGGATCAACTTTGGGAGCCCCAAGCTTGTGAAGAACTCCATCAACACTTGGCTCAATCCATGAGAAATCTTGGGGCACAATGGAGAACCAAGCATTGGTGGGAGTTCCAAGATGAATACAAGCACAAGCCACCTTAATAAGAAGCTCCCCATAAGTCCAACTTAAGGACAATAAATAAAAATGCTAGGTGGGAGACACCCCACCATGGTAAAATCCTTTCATTTTCTCTTTTGTACATGTTGGTAGAACTAGTTTAATTTCATGTTTAGATTAGTTGGTTGAGTTTAATTAGTATTTTTAACATGTTAAATAAGGTTTTAGGGTGTTTTGGCAGTAGCTTGGAGGTTTGGAATGCTTGGATTGGTGCAAAAACATAGTAAAAATTTTTGAAAAAACAGAACACCATCCACGCGTTCGCGCACATGACGCGTACACACACCTGAGCATTTTTCGACCACCCACGCGGACGCTCACTGTACGCGTACGCGTGGATGCAAAAATTCTACCCCAGCCAAAAACCCGAGAGTTAGGCCTGCGCTGTGCGAACATTGGGCCTAAGGCATAAGTCTATGCACGCGTGCGCGCACCTGGCGCGTACGCGCACATGATCTTAAATTCGCAATGCACGCGCACGCCCGCTTTGCGCGCGCGCATCGATTGCCCAATCTGCACCCCCGGTACTTTTACCCGAGAGTTGTGCCAGACTTGGGCCGACACTATGCCTCCGGCTGCGCGTACGCGTCCTTCGACCAATATACCCATCGACGCATAAACGTGCATGATGCGCACGCGTTGGTAAAAAAAAAGAGTTTTTTTCTCATCTTCTATTTTCTTTTGTTCACTGCATTCGCATACTTCTACTCTTTCCATTTTCATTTTGTTTCTATAGCATGTTTTCAGTTTTTTTCTAAGTGTCATTTCAATAATGGTGTTGGATTCTTACACTCAATTGCTGAGAAATTCTTGCATTATTTTGGTGCCTTTTGACTTGTTTGATATTGTTGGGTGATGAAACTTTTAAATCAATGCTTCATCTTGTATGACTCTCATGTCTTTGTGCATTGATATGACCTCATATTGTCTTTCATGACCCACTTCTTCTTATGTGAACTTGATGTGCCATATGCTCTTCATGCTTCGATTTTACTCTTGCATCAAGTATTAGTTAATATGCCATTAGCTTATATTGTTTTCTCACCTACATGCGTAGCTAACATGTAGTGAGAACCTTACTCTTATTTGGCATTAGCCCAGGCCTACGTTATACTTGTTTTGATATCTTTGTTGTAGGCCTAATTGTCGTTCTTCTTTCCTCCCCTTTTAGGTTGGCCACCAAGAAGGGAGAAATGAATACCTTTAAATGGGGCAACAAACAAGTCATCTGCACAACCATTTGAGGAGCTCATCAATTATAGCAACCCGTCCACCCTGCTCTTCTTTGCATGCACCGAGGACGGTGCAATCTTCAAGTGTGGGGAGGTCGTCGACCGATCTCCATGGGTAACAATTTTCTTTTTCAACACCAATGTTAGTTAGTTATTGCATTTGCATGCTAGGTTGCATGTTAGTTAGAATTTGTACATATTTTACTACCCTCTTCTTATTAGGACTACTTGGTTAGGGTGATGATTTCTTTCCCAAGAAACCGTTTTAGGGCAACCTACCAATTTGAAAATTTTTTGTTGAACTTGCTTGAAAGAATGTATTTTGGAACATGGTTTTTAAGCTAAGAACACAAGATTGCGAGATTCGAGCCTAATGGCGTGGTTACATCTTATAACCACTTATTTTTCCTTCTTGTGTGCATTATTCTCTTCCTATGATTGTAATCTTTGATTTGTTTGATTCTTTATGTCCATTATTTTGTGTATTCATGCATTTATATGATTGAGGCCATCATTTCTGTTCATACCCTGACCGAGCTCCTCCAACTCGGCAAAATCCACAAAAGGTCCGACCTCGTCCCAAGGCCCACGCCTGAGGTCGGACCTCGGACAAATAAAGCTAAAGAGGCCCATCAAAAGGAACGAAGCCCAAAACCTAAAGGCCGAAAAGGCCTAGGAAAGGCGGTTCCACAAAGATAGAGGTAAAACTCCCAAAAGATAAGATAAGATAAGAATATCTTATCCAGGGAAGATCACGACCAACTACTATAAATACACTGGAGCACCCAGGTATGAGATACATTCCACATTCTACACATATCTGCTTGGACCCATGCTAACTTAAGCATCGGAGTGTCATTGCAGGTACAACCACCAACCGCCAACACATCAAGCTCGGGTCCCTGACCCCCACCTCGGGCATCTCCAGACGACCGAGCTACACGTTTCAGGTAACCACCGGAACATTGGCGCCGTTGCCGGGGACCTGGAAGTCATCCCTTTACCATGGCAGACGACCCTCTCAACAATGACCACGCTACATCAGAACAAGAGGAGGAAGTTGACACCGGAGAACGACCGGACAGCCCTCTGTCACCACGCACTCCAGGAGGAAACAAACAGAATCGCCCAAAGACATCACTCCCAAACAAGGATCCACAAAATACCGAAAGAGAAAAGAGCTCGGAAATTCTAGAAGCAGTCCGGGCACAACAAAACCGACTGAAACAACTCGAAGAGGACATAAAAAAACAAAAAGAAACTGAACAAGATCTGAGAAGGGAGGCTCACAAGCGCAGAGAATTAGAAGAAAAACTGCGGAAAATAGAGGCCAACCTAAAAGACCGAACAGAACGCGGCACCACCCCCGAAGGCAACCATGATCCCTTCACGCGAGAGATCATGAAGGAGAAAGTACCGCGAAACTTCAAACCACCCGACATGGATCTCTACGATGGCACCACCGACCCAAGTCACCACCTCAGCAATTTCAGAAGCAGAATGTACCTAGTCGACGCCTCCGACGCGATTCGGTGCAAAGCCTTCCCCACCACTCTCACCAAGTCAGCCATGAAGTGGTTCGACAGCCTGCCACCAAGATCAATCACCAGCTTCGAAGACCTAACCAAAAAATTCCTAACAAGGTTCTCTATTCAAAAGGACAAAACAAAACATGCCCCCAGTCTACTCGGGATCAAGCAAGGTAACCAAGAAACTCTCCGAGAATACATGGAGCGATTCAACAAAGCCTGCCTGGACATACAACACTTGCCCACTGAAGCAGCCATCATGGGACTAGCAAACGGCCTAAAAGAAGGACCGTTTAGCCAATCCCTATCCAAACGATACCCGACCTCCCTATACGAGGTGCAGGAGCGAGCAGAAAAATACATCAACATGGAGGAAACCTCCCAGTTAAGAGACTCTTCTAGGAAGGAATCAACCTACCCACTCCGAGATCGAGATCGGGAACAGAAGAAGAAAGAAGAACCCAACTCGGACAAGCCACGGAAGTACCACAACTACACCCCCCTCCGAGTCTCCCTGGTAGACGTCTACAGAGAAGTATGCCACACCGAAAAGATCCCACCGCCCCGACCACTAAAACACAAGAGAGCGGGAAGAGATCGGTCCGAATACTGTGAATATCACAAGCTCTACGGTCATTCTACTAACGACTGCTATGACCTAAAAAATGTTATAGAAAAGCTGGCCAGAGAAGGAAAACTCGACAGATACATAGCAGAGAAAGGAGAAGAGACCAGGAAGAGAAGACGGGGAGACAATGAAGGTCGGGCCGAACAAGTCCCGCGAACCCCTGAAAGACACGTTCACATGATAAATGGAGGTTTTGCAGGCGGAGGAACATCCAGATCCTCGCGAAAAAGACACCTCAAAGAAGTCTATCATGTCCGAGAAGACAGTCCCCTGCCCGAGTTACCTACCATCTCATTTACCCGAGAAGATGCTCAAGGGATAATTCCCGGACACGACGATCCAATGGTAGTCACCATTATCTTAGCAAACGCCAACTTACATCGAACCCTGATTGACCAAGGAAGCTCAGCAGACATCCTGTTCAAAACGGCATTCGACAAGCTCGGACTTGAAGAAAAAGAACTAAAGGCCTATCCCACCGACCTATTCGGGCTAGGGGATACCCCGATCCATCCCTTAGGATACATCTCGCTACACACTACCTTTGGAAAAGGCGAGCAATCTAAAACATTAAGCATCGACTACATTATAGTCGACGTCACTTCGGCATACAATGCCCTCATTGGGCGACCAACCCTAAACAGACTGGCAGCTATAGTCTCGACCCCACACCTCTGTATGAAGTTCCCTACCGCAAAGGGAATCGCTACTCTAAAAGGCGACCAAAAACTAGCGCGGCGATGCTACAACGAAAGCCTGAGCCTGAAAGGGAAAGAAGTCAACACGATAGAACTCGGACGAGTTCAGTCCCGAGAAGATCTTCGACCACAACCAGAGGGAGAAACCGAAAAAGTACAGATCGGGGACACACCTGAAAAATAACAAACATAGGAGCAAACCTCAAAACGGGCCTAAAAGAGGAACTCATAACCCTCTTAAAGGAGAATTCCGACCTCTTCGCCTGGAAAGCTTCCGACATGCCAGGCATAAGCCCCGACCTGATGTGCCATAAGCTATCAGTTTACCCGGGGTCCCGACCTATCCAACAAAGACGCCGGAAGCTCGGACCCGAGCGCATACAAGCAATAGAGGAACAAGTACAAGCACTACTAGATGCAGGGTTCATTAGGGAAGTAAAATACCCCCTGTGGCTCGCAAACGTGGTCCTGGTAAAAAAGCCCAACGGAAAATGGAGGATGTGCGTCGATTACACAGACCTCAACAAAGCCTGCCCCAAAGACCCATATCCACTACCAAACATCGACGCCTTAGTAGACGCAGCCTCAGGCTACAGATATCTCTCCTTCATGGACGCATACTCGGGATACAATCAAATCCCGATGTACGGACCCGACCAAGAAAAGACCTCATTCATAACCCCAAGGGCAAACTACTGCTACGTAGTAATGCCCTTCGGGCTAAAGAACGCAGGGGCAACCTACCAGAGGCTAATGAACAAAGTGTTCTCAGAGCACATCGGATTACAGCTAGAGGTATACGTCGACGACATGCTGGTAAAGACACAAGAAGACAGAAACTTACTGACCGACCTCACCAGCGTCTTCAGTACCCTCAGAAAGCACGACATGAGACTTAACCCGACAAAGTGCACCTTCGCCGCAGAAGCCGGAAAATTCTTAGGCTTCATGCTGACTCAAAGGGGCATCGAAGCAAACCCGGACAAATGCCAAGCGATACTCAATATGAAAAGCCCGACGTGCGTCAAAGAATTACAACAACTGAATGGAAGGCTGGCCGCCCTATCAAGATTCTTGGCAGGATCAGCGATAAAGTCACTACCTCTCTACTCACTCCTAAAGAAAGGGAAACCCTTCTCATGGACCCCAGAGTGCGAAAAAGCCTTTCAAGAATTCAAGGAATTCCTCGGGCAGCCACCAATCCTAACCCGACCTGTAAAAGGGGAAGAGCTCGTACTATACCTCTCGGTCGGACATCGAGCAGTCGCTTCAGCATTAATACGAGAAAATGACCAAGGACAACACCCCATATACTTTGTAAGCAAGGCACTACAAGGGGCCGAATTAAACTATCAGAAAATAGAAAAATTCGCCTACGCCCTAGTGTTCACAGCTCGGAGGCTCCGTCCCTACCTTCAGGCCCACACCATCAAAGTCCGGACAAACCAACCCATGAGACACATCCTACAAAAAACAGACCTGGCGGGACGAATCCTACAATGGGCGGTGGAACTGTCCGAGTTCGACCTCCACTACGAAGCCCGGACTACCATAAAATCTCAGTATCTAGCCGACTTCGTCGCAGAATACACTGAGACCCCTGGAACCCCACTCTCATGGAACCTGTATGTCGACGGGTCCTCAAACAAAACAGGAAGTGGAGCAGGGGTTATACTCGAAAGCGACCAAGGAACGCGGATAGAACTATCCCTAAAATTCGAGTTCCAGGCTTCGAACAACCAAGCCGAATACGAGGCCCTACTAGCAGGCCTAAAACTAGCCGAAGAGGTCGGAGCCCAGAAAATCACAATCTTCAGCGACTCCCAGGTCGTCACATCACAAGTAAATGGAAGCTACCAGGCCAAAGACCCAACTATGAAGAAATACCTGGACCAAACACAGGCACAATTACGCCACTTTTCAGAAATACAGATCCAGCACATACCTCGGGAACAAAATGCCCGGGCAGACGCCCTCTCAAAGCTTGCCAGCACCAAGCCCGGAGGCAACAACAGAAGTCTCCTCCAGGAAACCTTACGATCTCCCTCCGTGCTAAGAGAGGAAGAAACGCTAAATATATCCGACCAACAGCAAGGATGGATGACCCCCATACTCAGCTACCTGAAGTCGGGAACTCTCCCCGCCGAAAGAAAGGAAGCTAAAAGACTCACGAAAGACGCCCAGAGTTATACGCTAATTCACGACGTATTATACAGAAGAGGATTCGCAAACCCCCTCCTTAGGTGCGTCCCGACCTCAGAAACAAAGAGCGTCCTCGAAGAAGTCCACGGAGGCATGTGTGGGAACCACCTCGGAGCTCGGGCATTATCCAAAAAAGTAATCCGAGCCGGGTTCTACTGGCCAACTTTGCAAAAAGACGCCACGGAGTTTGTGAAAATATGCCCCCCTGCCAAAAACACGCCAATTTTCACAAGGCACCACCCGAAGACCTTATCAGCATCACCGCACCATGGCCCTTCGCAAAATGGGGACTTGACCTACTCGGCCCGTTCTCCCAAGGACCGGGGCAAGTCAAATACCTCATAGTAGGGGTCGACTACTTCACAAAGTGGATCGAAGCTGAACCTTTAGCCACCATTACGGCTCAGAAAAGCCGGAAATTCCTATACAAAAACATTGTCACAAGGTTCGGAGTCCCCTACTCCATTACAACAGACAATGGAACACAGTTCACGGACACAAGTTTTCAGAACTTGGTGGCCGAACTAAAAATCAAACAGCAATTCACCTCAGTCGAGCACCCACAAGCCAACGGACAAGCAGAAGCCGCAAATAAAGTCATCTTGGCCGGATTAAAACGAAGACTCCAAGAGGCCAAAGGGGCATGGGCCGAGGAGCTCCCCCAGGTGCTATGGGCATATCGGACAACTCCACACTCTACAACGGGAGAATCGCCGTTCCGACTAGCTTACGGGATGGAGGCAATGATTCCTATCGAAATAAATGAAGGGTCACCCAGAGTCATCTTCTACAACGAAGAAGGTAACCCACAGGCACAAAAGGAAGAACTCGACCTCCTCCCCGAAGTCCGAGAAAGAGCCCGGATCCGAGAAGAAGCCCTAAAACGACGAACGGCCCTTAGATACAATCAGAAAGTAATAAAACGGAGCTTCTCCACTCACGACCTAATTCTAATCCGAAACGACATCGGAACACAAAAGTCGGGAGAAGGAAAGCTAGCTGCAAACTGGAAAGGACCCTACAAAGTAACAGAAGTCTTAGGAACAGGCTATTACAAGATATCCGACCTAGAAGGCAATGAGCTGCCCAGGGCCTGGCATGCCTGTAATCTAAGACGGTACTACAGCTAGAAAAATTTGACCCGAGGTGTACTCTTTTTCCCTACAAAGGGTTTTTTAATGAGACACCCGGTCAAGTAAGGCACCCGACCTAGTCAAGGGTAAACACTCTGCCAATATTCTTTCTTTTTTAAAATACTAATCAAATTTTTCTATTTTCTTTTGTTCTTCATAAAACAAATCCTGGAAAAGTACCCCGCCAAGGCGCATTAATTTATGCTCGACAAAACGCAAAAAATCATTGCCGAGAGACCACATAAGGTCGGCAAGGATAAAAGCGACGAGGTCCAAATTAATGTGAGAAGTTATAAAAGTAACTCTGAAAAAGGCTCAAAGAAGCCAAATAAAAAGAGATTACAAAAATAACTTAAAAGGCCGACCAATGAAAGGTCGGACCCAACAAAGGGTGTACTCGACTGCCCAACCCGAGGTCCGAGAAAAGGCCCGGACCCGAGAAGGAAGCCTTAAAACGGCGAAAACGAAGATTTCGAAAACGCTTACTAAAAAGTTGCTATACAAAAACAACTAAAAAAGTACGAGCGAAAAAACGAAATCAAGCGCTAGCTAAAAAGTTGTTATCCAAAAAACAACTAAAAAGCATAAAAGCGGAGCAACAAGTCACAACAGGCCAAAACGAAGATTTCGAAAACGCTTACTAAAAAGTTGCTATACAAAAACAACTAAAAAAGTACGAGCGAAAAAACGAAATCGAGCGCTAGCTAAAAAGTTGTTATCCAAAAAACAACTAAAAAGCATAAAAGCGGAGCAACAAGTCACAACAGGCCAAAACCAAGATTTCGAAAACGCTTACTAAAAAGTTGCTATACAAAAACAACTAAAAAGTACAAAGCGAAGAAACGAAATCGAAGGAAAGGATAAAACGAAGTTTCAAAAACGCTTACTAAAAAAGTTGTTATCCAAAAACAACTAAAAAAGTACAAGCGAAGAAACGAAATCGAAGGAAAGAAACAAAACGGAAGTTTCAAAGCGCTAGCTAAAAAAGATGTTATCCAAAAACAACTAAAAAAGTCAAAGCAAAACACCGCATAATAAGCTAAAAAGTTACTACAAGTAGCTAAAAGCAAAAAAGCGTCCAAAGCGTTCACAGAAACCATCCAAAAACAAAAGAGCCCACAGGCCGGGCAAAGAACCAAAAATAAAAAGATTACAGAGGATCAAGGTCCTTTCCGGATTCCATATCGGTAGAAGGCTGCGGAGGAAGAACCATAGAAATCGGGACAGCCTTGACAGCACCCTCATCTCGGCTTGAAACCTCCACACCCGATCTATCCCCGGCCAAAGGTGAAGTCGGGTCCGCAACCGGAACCTTGAGGTCGGACACCGGAACCTTGGGATCGGACACCGGCACCTCATCCTCATTAGGAGCAGGAACAATCTTTCCCTCCACAACAACGTTATCCGTACTAAATAAGCTCAGATCCAGGTCAGGAGCAAGAACCCGGACCTGAGCCTTCAAATTCTCGAACATAGCATCCATACCCTTAGCCACATAGCCTTCCAGCTCGTAAAAATCATCCTGAGCAGATTGCAACTTCTCCCTTGTCTCCACAAGCTCGGCATATATCCGAGTATAATTCTCCGTCGCCGCCTTCGCCATCTCATCGGACGCTTTCGTTGCCGCCACAGCCGCGGTAGCTTTAGCTTTCTCCTTCTCCAAAGAGGCCTCCAGCTCCGTAATCCTAGCAGCCTTCAGCTCACTAATCTTCTCGAACTCGGACTGAGCCTTCTCAAGTCGGGAGCTGGTCGCGCCAATGGGGGATTTCTTGAACTCCCGGGCAATAGCAGCATGAAGACTGGCCATCCGAACACAACTCCGCGCCATATACTGAAAATGATGCTCCATAGAGACGTCATCAGTAGAGATAAAAGTCTGAGGGAGAATATGCTGTTCAATCCAACCAAGAGCATCGAAATCCTTATCGTTAAAACCCGCAAGCTCTTGAGAGGTCTTCTGCTTCTTGGGAGGAGGACCCGAGAACGGGGGAGGAGAAGAGGTAGCAGGCCCGGAGGTCGGAGGGTCTTGATTTATAGCTCGGAACTGGGGAGTCGGAATAGTCTTCGACCGAGTCTGAACACCCACGGTAGTCTTCTGCGGAGAAGATCGAGCAGAAGCCTCAGCCTCGATATTTCGAGCAGCCACAGACTTCTTCGTCCGACGAAGGAACTTCATGGAATCCGCCTGAGAAGACATCTCTGTAGAAATATAAAGAAAAGGATTACCACAACAGAAATTCAACCAAAAACAAACAAAACAACAATATTGAAAAAGAAGAATCTCGGAGAGGTCGGGAAACTACCTAACTCGGAACGGAGAAGGCTTGGATCCCCCAACATTTTCTTCGTATCCAAGTGAGGTGCCCGACCCCATAAACTGCTCACCACACCCACAAAAGCCTGCTCAACCTCATCTAGACTCTCAAAAGTATACTTAGCAGACACTACATTCTCCTGCCAACAAAGAGGAAAAGAAGGCTCCCCACTCTCATCCAGAAAGAAAGGTCGGACGTCTCCAGTAGCCCGGACCTTGAAATAAAAGTTCTTGAAATCATGAAAGGACTCATCATAAAGGGTACAAAACTTCCTTCCCTGGTTAGCTCTAAAAGAGACCCAAGACACCTTCCCTCCACCCGACCCCGGCTTCGTCAACACAAACAAATAGGAAAAAAGAGAAATAGAGGGAGCGACGCCCAAAAACTGACACAAAAGTTGAAACAGCTTTAAAAACGCCCAAGAATTTGGATGGAGCTGCGTAGGGGCAAGGTTACATGACCACAACACCTCGGACTCCAGGTCGGTAAAAGGAAGTCGGACACTCAGCTTAGAGAAAAAATAATCATAAGCATAAAAGAAGAGCTTCTCGGAACTATCTAAAGGCGGGAAGCACACTCTCTCCTCGGATTCCGGGGCTACTAGTTCATAATCCCTCTCAGACTCTCTATTCTCACATATGCTACAGTGCCTACGGAACCTAGCCAAATATTCAGAATCTACCACAGAAGGGACTTTTAGGGGAAGGGGGTCTACCCAACCAAGACCACTTGGAATCTTGGTCGACATCGCTTGAAGAACCTTTCGAGACATGAAACTCTTACCTACAAAGAAGAAGTACAACAGCAAGCAAAAATCACATAAAGCAGACAGCGAAAACCCGTTCAGCCAAGCAAGAAACAAAAACCCAACAAAAGAAAATACGGCAACCCGGAACAAAGTACAACAAAAAGAGCCCCCCCATATACAAGCAAAGCAATGGCGGCGCCTCTTTTTGGGGCAACCCAGGCATAAAGAAAGAAGAAACAGACAAAGAGCCACACAAAAGAACAGAAAAGCATATGAGACGAGAACAAACCTGGAAGAAAGAAAGAAGACGACGAGCTCCGAAAGCAAGGAGAACGAAACGGCGGCACAGAGGAAACCCCGGAAAGACGCACGGAAAGATTCGGGGAAGAAGAACAAAGAGAAAGAAGAAGCGGTGCTCGAAAAAGAGATGGCGAAAACTTAGAAAAACAGGAAGGAACAGAATAAACGAAGAAAAAGGAAGGGAGCAAATAAATAATGCCTTCACAGAGCCCGAACGGAAATCGAGGAGAAATGGTAAAATGCAATAAAAACAGGAACGGCCATTTTTTGAAATTTGAAAAACAACTATGCCCGAGCTCGACCTCCCAAAAAGGACGAACTCGGGCAGGGGCACTGTTCATACCCTGACCGAGCTCCTCCAACTCGGCAAAATCCACAAAAGGTCCGACCTCGTCCCAAGGCCCACGCCTGAGGTCGGACCTCGGACAAATAAAGCTAAAGAGGCCCATCAAAAGGAACGAAGCCCAAAACCTAAAGGCCGAAAAGGCCTAGGAAAGGCGGTTCCACAAAGATAGAGGTAAAACTCCCAAAAGATAAGATAAGATAAGAATATCTTATCCAGGGAAGATCACGACCAACTACTATAAATACACTGGAGCACCCAGGTATGAGATACATTCCACATTCTACACATATCTGCTTGGACCCATGCTAACTTAAGCATCGGAGTGTCATTGCAGGTACAACCACCAACCGCCAACACATCAAGCTCGGGTCCCTGACCCCCACCTCGGGCATCTCCAGACGACCAAGCTACACGTTTCAGGTAACCACCGGAACAATTTCATTAGCTCACTTATCCAAATAGCCAACCCTTTTATATTCCTTTGTTAGACAATTTGAGCCTACGATTAACCCACTTGTTCTTAATTTTAGCACATTACAAGCCTTAAAGCGAAAAACAATAAATGTCCTTATTTGGATCTTTGATTAGCTTAGGATAGAGTGTGTGAGTATCATTCAAGTGTGGGAACCTTGGGACATTGGGTGAATAAAAGGGTAATTTTGTATTGTTATTGAAAATATTGGGAATTGGGTACATACTCATGTGTTGATCAAATGTAAAACCTTATGCATTGATGCTCTTGTATATAAAAAAATGAGAAAAAGAAAAGAAAAAGAAAAAAAAACAATATGGAAAAAAATATAGAAAAAAAAGAAAGAAAAAAAAAAGAAAAAAAAAGAAAGGAATAAAAAGGGGACAAAATGCCCTAAATCAAAGTATAGTCCAATAAAATCAATGCATAGGTGTTGTGAAATTAAAAAGAAAATGCATGGGTATGTGAAAAAGTGAGGAATGGGTAGTTAGATTAGTACTTAATTGTATTAGGTCATTATATAGGTTATGTGGGAAGGTCTAGGTTAATCAAAGATTCAAACCCTAGTCAACTAGCCATATATGACCCTACCTTAACCCTAGCCCCATTACAACCTAAAGATAAGACCTCATGATAATTGTATGCATGCATGAAATAATTGTTGATTGTTAGATGAAAAACAAATTTTGGAAAGCATGATTAGGGGAGAATTGAGAGAATCGACCCTATACACTTGAGCGACTAGAGTGCAAACACTTCCGGTGAGGGTTCGATGCTCAATTCCTTGATTCCCGGCTTTCACGAGCGTTCTTCTTGCAAATCTATGTGAACTTCATGATTATACTTCAATTAGTAGGACTCATGAATCGTTATATGATCTTAAGCCCTACTTGTGCATGTATGTCTTGGAGATTGATTTATTTTAACCAAGTAGGTAGAATCATTTTGCATTTAGTTGCATTCATGTAGATAGATGCATATAGTTTATTTACATGGAATAAATGTTGAAACCCTTTGTTTCTCTCTTGGCTTAAGCATGAGGACATGCTTGGTTTAAGTGTGGGGAGGTTGATAAACCCCATTTGTAGGGTTTATCTTATGCTTCATTTAAGGGATTTTATGACCTTTTACCCACATTTATCCATTGAAATAGCATGGTTTTATAACTTCTCCTTTAATTGTGCTTAAGAGTGAAAACATGTTTTTTAGGTCTTAAAATAGCTAAATCTAATTCTCCTTGATTCCATTAGATGCCTTGATATGTTTGTTAAGTGATTTAAGGTTTAGGAGGCAAAGATTGGATCAAGGGAATGAAGAAAGAAGCATGAAATGGAGAACTCATGAAGAAATGAAAGAACCGGAAAGCTGTCAAGCCGACCTCTTCGCACTTAAACAACCATAACTTGAGCTACAGAGATCCAAATGATGCGGTTTCAGTTGGGTTAGAAAGCTAACATCCGGGGCTTCGAAAAGATATAAAATTTGCCATAGTTGCTATACGTATGGTGGCGCGCACGCGCATAGTACGCGCACGCGTCGTTGCTGCCACCTGGTTCACTTAAAGCAAAACGTGGCCAGCGATTTTAGAAGCCTTGTGGGCCCAATCCAACTCATTTCTGATGCTATTTAAGCCAAGAATTGAAGAGGAATCAACATACTTTTACACACTTTACATACTTTTAACCATTAGTTTATTTTAGTAGTTAGAGTTAGTTTCTAGAGAGAGAAGCTCTCTCTTCTCTCTAGAATTAGGATTAGGATTAGGTTTAGTTCTTAGATCTAGATTTTAATTCATTTTCTTCTACTTCTACCTTTCAATTCTTTGTTGTTACATTCATCTTCCTCTATTCTTTTGTTGTAATTTCCTTTATGTTGTTCTTATACTTTGTTGTAGATCTACTTTTGTTCCTCCTATTCTCTTTCAATTCAATTAGAGGTAATTCATAATAATTGTGTTCATTTGATTTGTTGTTGTTTAGTTCCTTGCAATTGAGTAGTGTAGATTTACTTTTCTTGCAATTTTACTATGCTTTTCTTTTATGCCTTCCAAGTGTTTGATGAAATGCTTGGTTGGATTTTAGAGTAGAATTTTATACTCTTGGCTTGGAAAGGTAACTTAGGAACTCTTGAGTTACTAATGTCCAAGTAATTGATGATTGGGATCCATTGACTCCAGTTCTCACTAATTGAATTAGTGGAGAGTTAGGACTTATGGACTAGGATTGATATAGCTCATTTGACTTTCCTTTACTACTAGTTAGAGGATGATTTAATGAGATTAATCCTTGCCAATTCTCATATTGTGGTTAGTGATTAGGATAGAGATCCTTGACCACCAACCCTTGCCAAGACCTTTTTAGCCATTAGTTTACTTTCTTGCCATTTATCTTTCATGCTTCATATCAAAACCCCAAAATAACTCACAACCAATAACAAGACACTTTATTGTAATTCCTAGGGAGAACAACCCGAGGTTTGAATACTTCGGTTTATAAATTTTAGGGGTTTGTACTAGTGACAAACAACTTTTTGTATGAAAGGATTATTGATTGGTTTAGAAACTATACTTGCAACGAGAATTCATTTGTAAAATTCTATACCATCAAAAATCCAATCATCAACACCGTGCCAACATTCTCTCCTTGGTAGATCTCCTTCGGTTTATTCTCTTCTTCATTGTTCACCAAGGGTATGGGTGGTTGTGCACACTCTTCTATTATCTCAATGGAAGGGGGTTTAATTATAGATAAAAATTCCTCCATGATTGAATCTATCTCATGCTCAACCTCCTCGTATTCTTCAATTTTGATATGCTCTGGGGGTTGTTGAGATTCACATGGCAATTTCTCATTTCTTAAGTCTTGAACCACTTCCTCCTTTATTTCAATAACTGTAGGCCTCTCCAATTGTTCTCTTATTACTACCGATTCCTTTTTCACCGTATTCTCCGATATCTTCTCTATACTTTGCTCTTCCTTAGGTTTTTCACATGTGGCTACGGGGGGAACTTGAGTATTCAAACATTGGTGGGCTAGAGCATGCACCACCTTGGTCAAATTGGTCACAAACTCAAATGTGTCCCGCTTCATGGCTTCTTGTCCTTGAAGTAATAAAGTGAGAGAATCGTCTATTGGGGCTTGGGGTGAGTAGGAAAGTTCATTATTTTGGAGCGAGGGTTCATGGTAAGAAGGTGATTCCTCTTGGTGAAATTGTAGAGATGGTGTGCATTGAGGTGGTTCTTGGTAGTAATCTTGATAGGGTTGTGGTGGTTCTAAGGGTTCTTGCTCATAATGATTACAAGGATATGGTATGGGTGCTTGGTAATAAGGTGGATATGGATCATAGGAAGGTGCTTGGTGTGAAGGGGCTTGTGAGTATGGTTGAGGTTCGTGTTGAGGATATGGGTCATAGGCATATGGTGGTGGTGATTGATTATCACAAAAGGATTCACTATAGCTATTGAATTGACATGCATTAGGATGAGAATTATACCTATAAATGTGCAGAGGTTGTTGCCAATAGGAGTGATCAATTCCTTGAGGCTCCTCCCATCTTGGAGTGTTCCATCCTTGGTACATGTTATCATTGAAGTGCACATTTCCTACAACACAATTAGAACCAAACTCATAGCCAAAGTGAGAATTCATTATGGAAAAACAAAATAAAACTAACAAAAACTAGAAAACAAGCTAAAGATAAGCTATTTACACTATTCACATATGTACAATAGCCAATGACATAACACCATTGCAAATCCCCGGCAACGGCGCCATTTTGATGATTAGATTTTTGACGGTTTAGAATTTCACTAAAGAAGTCTCGTTGTAAAGTATAGTTTCTAAACCAAACAATAATCCTTTCATACAAAAAGTTGTTTGTCACTAGTACAAACCCCTAAAATTTATAAACCGAAGTATTGAACCTCGGGTCGTTCTCCCTGTGAATTATAATAAAGTGTCTTGTTATTGGTTGTGAGTTATTTTTGGGGTTTTAATAAGAAACATGAAGAATAAATGGCAAAAAGAAAACTAATGGCTAAAAAAAATCTTGGCAGGGGTTGGTGGTCAAAGATCTCTATCCTAATCACTAACCACAATATGAGAATTGGCAAGGATTAATCTCACTAAATCATCCTCTAACTAATGGTAAAGGAAAGTTGAATGAGATATATCAATCCAAGTCCATAGGTCCTAACTCTCCACTAATTCAATTAGTGAGAACTAGAGTCAATGGCTCCCAATCATCAATCACTTGGACATTAGTAACTCAAGAGGTCCTAAGTTACCTTTCTAAGCCAAGACTATAAAATTCTACTCTAAAATCCAACCAAGCATTTCATCAAACACTTGGAAGGCATAAAAGGAAAGCATAGTAAATCAACAACAAGAACAAAATCTAACAACAATTATTGCAAAGAATTAACAACAACAAATCAAAAGGAACACAATTATTATGATTTATCTTGAATTGAATTGAAAGAGAAAGGAAGGAACAAAAGTAGATCTACAACAAAATACAAGAACAACATAAAGGAAATTACAACAAAAGAATAGAGGAAGATGAATGTAACAACAAGGAATTAAGAGGATAGAAGTAGAAGAAGATGAATTAAAATCTAGATCTGAGAACTAAATCTAATCTTAATCCTAATCCTAGAGAGAAGTGAGAGCTTCTCTCTCTAGAAACTAACTCTAACTACTAAACTAAGCTAAACTAAACTAATGGTTAAAAGTATGTTTATTCCCTTTCATTCCTTGACTCTTATATGCAGTTTGGCGCCAAAGTTGGTTGCAGAAACCTTCCAAAATTGCTAGGCACGTGTTGCTTTAATGAGATCATATGCGGACTGCGACGCGTGCGCGCACGGTACGCGTGCGCATCCCTGGTCGATTCTGCAATGTGCGCGCGAGCGCCTTGTGCGCGTGCGCGTGCTTGGCTGATTTCACTTCTTTGACTTTTTATGCTTCCTTCCTTGCTCCCTTTGATCCATGCCTAGCCTATTTCAATCCTGGAATTACTAGCAAACACATCAAGGCATCTTATGGAATCAAGGAGGAATTAGAATTCATCAAAATAAGGTTTAAAAAGCATGTTTTTACACTTGAGCACAAATACGGGAGAGATTACAAAACCATGCTAATTCATAGGCTAAGTGCGAGAAAAGGTCATCAAAACACTCTAAATTCAATACAAGATAAACCCTAAAAATGGGGTTTATCATATTCCGAGTAGGATTCACGGATTGAATGACTGTGACGAGCTTCAAACTCGCGATTGTTGGGTGTGGTGACAAACGCAAAAGAATCAATGGATTCTATTCCGACATGATCGAGAACCAACAGATGATTAGCCGTGCTGTGACAGAGCATTTGGACCATTTTCACTGAGAGGATGGGAAGTAGCCATTGACAACGGTGACACCCAACATACAGCTTGCCATGGAAGGAGCCTTGCGTGTGGGAAGAGGAGTACAAGAGAAAAGCTGAAATTCAGATGACAAAGCATCTCCAAAACTCCAACATATTCTCCATTATTGCACAATAAGTATTTATTTTATGCCCTTTTTCATTTTTCCATTGAACTTGAAAAACACTGTTGTTGGCATCCTGACTAAGATCAACAAGATAAACATAGCTTGCATCAAGCCAACAATCTCCGTGGGATTCGACCCTTACTCACGTAAGGTATTACTTGGACGACCCAGTACACTTGCTGGTTAGTTGTGCAGATTGTAAAAGTGTGATTGCAATTTCGTGCACCAGTGTGCATACGCATAGGAGTGTGCGTACGCACAGGTGCCAAAATTTACAAAGTCTATTCGTTCACACACCCTGTGCCAGCACCTCCAACAGACTGGTCTTCCCAATGTGTGCGTGCACACAGGGCTGTGCGTATGCACAGGTTGCAATTTCTCATTGGTGTGTGCGCGCACAAGCTATGCTAGCGCTGCAAGCAGATTGCCTGCCTCTGCGTGTGCGTACGCACAGGTCTATGCATGCGCACAAGTTAAAATTTTAGCAGAAGTGTGCGTGCGTACATACCAGAAATCACAAAATTCTGCAACTCTGAGAATTTCAGATTTTGACCCCAAACTTTGAATGATCATATCTTTCTCTACAAAATTTAGATTTCCACAAAGTTTAAACCATTTTAAAGCTTGTTCAATTATCTTTCATTCGATATAAAATACATCTAATTTCAATAATCATAGCTCAAAATATGATCCGTCAAAGTTAGCCCAAAACTCATTTTTACCAAAAGTCTCAAAACCTCAATTTTTCTAAAACTTCTAATTCAAAACCAATTACCACAACCCAAACAATACCAAAACAACATAAAGGTCCATACCTTTCCTTTCCCAACTCAACCATCCATACTATCCCAATTACACCACTCAACACCATCAAAATCCTTAATCCTCAACATCCAAAACCATCATAAATGCTCATAATCATCTTCAACCAACAACAAACATCAACAACCACTACAAATCCTAATTAATTAACCTCAACATTATCAATCATTAGCCACATTCATATTACCACACTCAACTTACACACTCACTAACATCAACCAATATCATAATTTATAATTAACACCAATATCCCTCTTCAACAACAATAAATCTCATATTTATCATCAACCTTCAAAATCATTAAAATACCAACAATCATCATCAAAATCATATAATTATCATCGTTATTATTCTGATTCCTTCCACACAACATCATTACAACATCAATCAATCCCCATTAACAACATAAATCATCAATTTTCTCATCAACACCAAAATCAAACTTTAACATACACAACTCATAAAATCTTCATTACAATTCACATGCCACATACATAGTTCAACCCTATCTTAAGGTCAACTAGTCTAAGTGTCCATGAATATTATATACTACATAGAGGAAACTGAAACCATACCTTGCCCAATTTCCAGTATGTCCAAAACTCAAAATGGGGCACAAGCAAGCTCTCAACCCCAAACCAAGCTTTCAATTCCACTTCAACAAGCACCAATAAGCTCCAAAAGGTCCCAACTCACAATAATCAAGCTATATACATATAAATCACCACAAATCAACCTAGGGCTCCACATAAACATAATCTCACTGGAGTTTTCAAGAGATCTTACCTTGTCCAATAGTTTTAGAAGCCAAAACAACCAACAATCAAGTGCTAGAGTATACCTAAAACACCCAAGACACAAGATTTCCCTCAAAACCAAACCCTAAAACTCGAAATGCACAAGGGCACAAAAACTGGGCAGGGAAACTCGATGGACTTACCACAAAGCTTGGATAGAAATGTCGGGCTTAGCAAGAGCTTCGCGTAGCCGCTGACGGCACACGAATCGGAGCATCATAGCTCAAGATATGATGAAAAGAGTGAAGAGATGAATATTGTTTCTTTTCTCTTCTCCCCTCTCCTCTCAATTCTGATGTGTGTGTGTGTGTTATGGCTGAAGGGTTTACAGAACCCTTATATATGTTGGACTTGGGCCCAACTTGGGCCCGGTCCAACCCGTTAGCGTTTTTAGCCCGTTTGGACCAACTTCGGGCCAATCCTTTAAAATTAACACCCGGCTTTCCATTTCTAATATTTTTCTAAGGTTTTCGACTATTTTCACTTTTTCTCACACAGTATCGGGTAGATTTAAACCGTTTCGACCGGTTCAACTGCCGGTTTGCAGTTTTTTATGGTTTTTTGCAGAAAACACACTTTCTGACTCAGAAAGACCAACTGAGTCCAAAAATCATATTTAAATTTCCAAATTCTCATTCTAAATTTCCCGAACCTAATTTGGGCATTTAAATTATTTTATTCGTGAAATCTCTGGTTCTTACAGAATAACTTTACGATGAATGAGGATTTCCAAGGAAACGGTAAGGGAAAACAGACAGCGGCTGCTTCAGATGTTTTTAGCTGTCAGAGATGTGGAGGTCATCACCTAAATAGGTCGTGTTGTTATGGTTCGGGTTTGTGTTACAATTGCGGGAAGCCAGGACATTTGGTCAATGATTGCCTACACATGAGGGACCAGGGTGCTGCCGGATCCGATCCTCATATATGAGGTAATAAGAAAACTGATAACTTAATTCTTTACCACTTTAAACAATACTGAAAACTGGTATTCACTCATAAAGTTAATACAGGATAGTTACGTATAGGATAGTTACACAGGATAGTTACGTATAGGAGGTGTAAAGTTGACTAGAATGTCTTAAGCTTGAAATACTCGAAGGGTCTAGTGGGTTAATGCGAGTAATGATTCTCAGGTACTTGAATTGATTGTGGCTGTGAACTTTGATTGATTCCGGAGTGGATACGAAAATTATTGTTGGTGTGTAATTAGATTTAGGTGATAAGTGAGTACCAATCGTCGTGATTGAGAGATAAGTATTACGATTTGATCATGATGACCTTGAATTTAGATTGAAATGTATAATGATTGGATTCAAAGACAAATTTGGTAAACATTAAATTGAAATGCTGATGTTATACTGAGATTGGTTTTAGGGAAACCGTGAAGGGCAGTGAACACAAATTTATAGGGGAGGTGCTGTTGAAATTTTTCCAAGAATTTGAAAGAGTGTTGGTTATGATTTTGAAAATCATTTTTTATTTGAGTAACTTTAACAAAAGAGATGTGTTTCGAATACTTTTATAGATTATTAAAGAAAATCAGATTCTTATGATTTTGTTAACTTGTTATTTCAAACTTATTTGATTTCTAAATAAAAGAGAGTTTTGATTAATTAGTCAAAGACTTTAAAATAGCAATTTATATATAAATTCGAGGGTTTGGGAATAAGAAAGTAAGTCTGGAGGTTATGCTTCGAGTTGATCTGTCATTAGTGGTAATTGGCTTGATAGAGAGAGAGGATAAGGATGGAGTATGATTAAGGTATGGTGATGATTTTTGGTTGATTATAGTAATGTGGAATGACAACTATGATTAATGATAATGGTGATATTATTGATGACATGATTTTAGATTTAATAAGATGTAAGTTGATGAGATGATGAAAGTAATGAACGAAGATGTTGGTCAGCGTTGGACGAATGATCGAAATCCTCGGAGATAAAGGAATCAGAGCGCAGAAACGGAAGTGCGCAGAGTAAAAAGACCTTGGGACTACTATGCGTTGGATATAAAGGCAGATTACGCTCACGTACTCGTGGTGACGGATGGAATTTTCGAGGGCAAAAATTTCTGTTAGGGGTGTAGAATATAAAATCCGGTCAAACCGTAATTAATTAAATGATAAATTAAATAGGAGCGAATATAGTTAGAAAATTGAGAAATTGGAATTTGATAATTTAAATATGATTTTTAGACTCAGTAAATTTTTCTGAGTCGGAAAACATAGTTTTCTAAATAAAAATACGCACTAGAAGTTTGATCGGCAGTACCGGCTGTGATCTGTCTGATACTGTGGCTGAGAAAATTAATTAGAAATGAATAATTTTAAGAAATGAGAATTTATAATTTAGGAAGATAGAAATATTTAAAATACGATTTAAAACTCGAATCTTAAAGGTTTTGGTTCAAAGTTGGGCCAACGAACTAAAACAAGTGAACAGGGCCCACATGGGCCCAAGACCCAATATATATAAACGTTAGTTATGAGCATTTCAACTTATTTACCCTAGAGAATGAGCGAGGGGGCGGATAGAGAAAAGAGAGAAAGAAAACGTAGCTTTCCAAACTTTAAATCACCATAACTTTCTCTTCGGAACTCCGATTGATGAGCTGTTTGTGGCCACGCATCACTCTTCTCATCTTCTACAATTCTATCTAAGTTTTATGGTGAGTATTTTACTGTCCCTTGCCTAGTTTTCATTTTTCTCCTTAAATTAGAGTTTGGTTATGAGTGTTGAGTAATTTTTTGATTTTGGTTGTTTAAGAGTGCTCTAGTATAAGCCATTGGTGAGTTCCATCAACCAATTTTGTAGGTTAAGGTAAGGAACCCTCTAACCCTTGTGATTTATCAATTTTATGAATCCTAGGTCGATTATAAGTGTGAAAATTGATTATGTTAGAGTATTGGGTGACTTTGGTGCACAATTGGAAGATTGATATTGCTTGTGGGGCTTTGGTGAGGCTTAGAGCTAAGGGTTGGTGGAGACTTCCAAAGAAGAGGATCAATTGGTTTGGCTCCAAGAGGTACGGTTTAAGTTTCATTTAAATACCATGTGGTGTGATGAGAATTCCAAGGTTAGATGGCCCTAGGATTAAGTTTGGATTATGTAAATGGTTGGTACTAATATGCATAGTTGA
Source organism: Arachis stenosperma (assembly GCF_014773155.1). Taxonomy (NCBI): domain Eukaryota; kingdom Viridiplantae; phylum Streptophyta; class Magnoliopsida; order Fabales; family Fabaceae; genus Arachis; species Arachis stenosperma. The sequence goes on from NC_080379.1 coordinate 79,143,820, forward strand.
TATGTAATGTAAATTAATGATTGGGTCGGGAATTGTGTGAATTTGTATGTTTGGTTTGTTGAGAATTTGATGAATTGTATAATGAATATTGGTTTGTGAAATATGCATTTAAATTGTGAACTTGGGCCGGAGGTTGTGAATCTTGGGCCGGAGGCCGGAAAGAGGTAAGGAAGGTAAGTGATGTGTGTACTGTGTGATGTCATATAAGATTGAATGGAATTGTGATTGTTGTTATTTGGTTACAATGGACTGTATGGATTATGTGGTTATTGGTTTTGTGGGAGGAATTGATGTCTTTGTTGATAATGCATGTGAGTTGTATATGATGATATGGATTTATATGTATTGGTGGTTGATGGAATTGGTATTGTTGGAACTTGAGATGTGGAATGAAATATATGATATGGTATTTTGTTTGAAATTGAGTTATTTGATTGAGATTGGTCAAAATGGTGAATTGGTGGATTGTGAATTTAATGAGAATGTTGAAAATATGAGTTGAGGTGGATATTGGTAAGTTTTGGTTGGTTTTGACAAGGTTTGTAATTGGTTTGTGATGAAAATTTAGTTTTTGTTGGTTTTTTTAAAGTTGTGATTTTGGTCTACTTTGACGGAGCATAACTTGGTCTCCGAATTCCCGATTTGTATCAAACTTGTTTATAAATAAAATTGGATCTGAGATGTTTATGCCATTTGAAGAACAAGTGAAAAATGATTTGAAACGAAAAAGTTATGCCCGTCGGATGTTTGGGGTTTGAAAATGTAATCCTGCAGCTTTTTAAACTTAGTAAAATTTTTGGTAAAACGTACTCCGACGCGCACGCATGGCCGACGCGCACGTGTCACTCACGATTTTTACTCTCTCACGCCTGCACCTGGCCGACGCATACGCGTTGCCATATTGATGCAGGTGCGTGGTATTGATGAGCGGATAATTTGTACGCTTTTTGGCATTGTTTTTAGTATGTTTTTAGTAGTTTGAGTTGAGTTTTTAGTATATTTTTATTAGTTTTTAGTTAAAATTTACTTTTCTGGACTTTACTATGAGTTTGTGTGTTTTTCTGTGATTTCAGGTATTTTCTGGCTGAAATTGAGGGTCCTGAGCAAAAATCTGATTCAGAGACTGAAAAGGACTGCAGATGCTGTTGGATTCTGACCTTCCTGCACTCGAAGTGGATTTTCTGGAGCTACAAAAACCCAATTGGCGCGTTCTCAACGGCATTGGAAAGTAGACATCCTGGGCTTTCCAGCAATGTATAATAGTCCATACTTTGCCCGAGATTTGATGGCCCAAACCGGCGTGGCAAATCAGCCTCAGAATTTCCAGCGTTTAACGCTGGAACTGGCATAAAACTTGGAGTTAAACGCCCAAACTGGCATAAAAGCTGGCGTTTAACTCCAGAAAAGGTCTCTACACATGAAAGCTTCAATACTCAGCCCAAGCACACATCAAGTGGGCCCGGAAGTGGATTTTTCTGTCATTTACTCATTTCTGTAAACCTTAGGTTACTAGTTCACTATTAATAGGATCTTTTGACATTGTATCTGTACCTCATGACACTTTACACGTTTCTTTGTGTACTTCTTACAGCATGAGTCTCTAAACCCCATGGTTGGGGGTGAGGAGCTCTGCTGTGTCTTGATGGATTAATGCAATTACTACTGCTTCTTATTCAATCATGCTTGCTTCCGTTCTAAGATATCACTTGTTCTTAACCCGGATGAATGTGATGACCCGTGACACTCATCATATTCTCAACTATGAACGCGTGCCTGACAACCACCTCCGTTCTATTTTAGATTGAGTAGATATCTCTTGGATTCTTTAATCAGAATCTTCGTGGTATAAGCTAGAACTGATGGCGGCATTCAAGAGAATCCGGAAGGTCTAAACCTTGTCTGTGGTATTCTGAGTAGGATTCGATGATTGAATGACTGTGACGAGCTTCAAACTCCTGAAGGCGGGGCGTTAGTGACAGACGCAAAAGAATCACTGGATTCTATTCCGGCCTGATTGAGAACCGACAGATGGATAGCCGTGCCGTGACAGGGTGCGTTGAACATTTCCACTGAGAGGATGGGAGGTAGCCATTGACAACGGTGAAACCCTACATACAGCTTGCCATGGAAGGAGCCTTGCGTGTTTGATGAAGAAGACAGTAGGAAAGCAGAGATTCAGAAGATGGAGCATCTCCAAAACCTCAACCTATTCTCCATTACTGCATAACAAGTACTTATTTCATGTTCTTTTGCTTTTCACAATCAACCCTGATAATTTCTAATATCCTGACTAAGATTTACAAGATAACCATAGCTTGCTTCAAGCCGACAATCTCCGTGGGATCGACCCTTGCTCACGCAAGGTATTACTTGGACGACCCAGTGCACTTGCTGGTTAGTTGTGCGGGATTGCAAAAGTGTGATTGCAATTTCGTGCACCAAGTTTTTGGCGCCGTTGCCGGGGATTGTTCGAGTTTGGACAACTGACGGCTTATCTTGTTGCTTAGATTAGGACTGTTTTGTTTTTATTGGTTTAGAGTCTTTTAGTTGAGTCTAGTTTCATATTTTAAGTTTGGTGTCAATTGCATGCTTTTGCTTTTCTTTTAATTTTCGATTTTGTATGTCCTTAGTCCCTTTTTGATCCGTAAAAGTTCTAAGTTTGGTGTCCTCTTTGTGTTTTTCTCTTAAAAATTTTCGAAAAATTGTGTTTGTTTTTCTAAAAATTTTAAGTTTGGTGTCATTTTGTTGTTTTTCTCTTTCCTCTTTTCAAAAATCAAATCTTTTTCATAAAAATTTTTCAATCATATCTTTCTAATTGCTAATCTCAAAATCTTTTTAATCAACTAATTGATTCAGTTCTCAATTTGCTTTGATCTTATTTTCTCTTTGATTTTCGAATTTTTATTTTAATTTCCTTTTGTTTTTATTTTAATTTTCGGTTAATTCAAAAAAAAAAAAACAAAAACAAAATTTATCTATTGGCAACCCATATCATTTTCCTTTATCCATTATGGACCTAAGTGGGATCGATCAGTCCAGAAGGACTCTGGGGTCATATGCCAACCCCATTACAGCTGCATATGGGAGTAGCATCTTTACACCTCCCATCAAAGCAAGCAGCTTTGAGCTAAACCCTCAACTCATTATCATAGTGCAGCAAAATTGCCAGTATTCCGGTCTTCCACAGGAAGAACCTACTGAGTTTCTGGCACAGTTCTTACAAATTGCTGACACAGTACATGATAAAGAGGTGGATCAAGACGTCTACAGACTATTACTATTTCCATTTGCTGTAAAAGATCAAGCTAAAAGGTGGTTGAATAACCAACCTATAGCAAGCATAAAGACATGGAAACAGTTATCAGACAAATTCCTGAATCATTTTTACCCTCCAAAGAGGATGACACAGCTAAGGCTGGACATCCAAGGCTTTAAACAAGAGGATAATGAATCCCTTTATAATGCCTGGGAGAGGTATAGAGGTATGCTAAGAAAATGCCCCTCTGAAATGTTTTCAGAGTGGGTACAGTTAGACATCTTCTACTATGGGCTTACAGAAAAAGCTCAGATGTCTTTAGACCACTCAGCTGGTGGATCTATACACATGAGGAAGACAATTGAAGAAGCTCAAGAGCTTATAGACACTGTTGCTAGAAATCAATATTTGTACTCTAGCAATGAGTTCTCTCCAAAAGAGGAAGTCATGACAGTAGTCATTGATCCTAATCCTCAAGAACAGATGATTGAGCTTAATCAACAATTGCTCCTGATGACAGAACAGTTAGCAGAATTTAAAGAAATGCTCCATGATACTAAAGTTGCTAACAAGAACATAGAACTGCAGTTGAATCAAGCAAAACAGCAAATATCTAAACAGATAATAGAGGAATGTCAAGCAGTTCAACTGAGGAGTGGGAAGACACTGAATAACACTGCTCAAAAGAGCAAAAAGCCAAACAAGGAACAATTGACAGAGGATAACCAAACCACTGTTCAAAATCCCTCTGAGGACAGTAAGAGCCCAGAGAGGAATGCTAGTGGCGTTCAAACGCCAGAAGGGGAAGGAAAGCTGGCGTTAAACGCCCATTCCCTGCCCAGTTCTGGCGTTCAAACGCCAAAAAAGGGAGAGAAGTTGGCGTTTAACGCCCAATCTTCACCCATTCCTGGCGTTCAGACACCAAGGGAAGATCAGACACCTGAGAGTGCTGACAGTAATCCCTCTAACAAGGCTTCTTCAACCACTTCTGTAAGGAATAAACCTGCAGCATCTAAGGTTGAAGACTATAAAGCCAAGATGCCTTATCCTCAAAAACTCCGCCAAGCGGAACAGGATAAGCAATTTGCCCGCTTTGCAGACTATCTAAGGACTCTTGAAATAAAGATTCCGTTTGCAGAGGCACTTGAGCAAATACCTTCTTATGCTAAGTTCATGAAAGAGATCTTAAGTCATAAGAAGGATTGGAGAGAAACTGAAAAAGTGTTTCTCACTGAAGAATGCAGTGCAGTCATTCTGAAAAGCTTACCAGAAAAGCTTCAAGATCCTGGAAGCTTTATGATACCATGCACATTAGAAGGCGCTTGCACCAAGACAGCCTTGTGTGATCTTGGAGCAAGCATCAATCTAATACCTGCATCCACTATCAGAAAGCTTGGGTTGGCTGGAGAAGTCAAACCAACCAGGATATGCCTCCAACTTGCTGATGGCTCCATTAAACATCCATCAGGCATAATAGAGGATATGATTGTCAAGGTTGGGCCATTTGCCTTTCCAACTGACTTTGTGGTGCTGGAAATGGAGGAGCACAAGAGTGCAACTCTCATTCTAGGAAGACCATTCCTAGCAACTGGACGGACTCTCATTAATGTACAAAAAGGGGAAGTGACCCTAAGAGTCAATGAGGATGAGTTCAAGTTGAATGCTGTGAAAGCTATGCAGCATCCAGACACACCAAATGACTGCATGGGCGCTGACATTATTGACTCTTTGGTGGAAGAGATCAATATGACAGAAAGCCTAGAATCAGAGCTTGAAGACATCTTCAAGGATGCTCAGCCTGATCAAGAAGAACCACAGGAAACAAAGGAATTTTTGAAAATTCCTCAGGAGGAGGATAAGCCTCCCAAACCTGAACTCAAACCACTACCACCATCCCTGAAATATGCATTTCTGGGAGGGGGTGAAACTTTTCCAGTGATTATAAGCTCTGCTTTAAATCCACAGGAAGAGGAAGCACTGATTCAAGTGCTAAGGACACACAAGACAGCTCTTGGGTGGTCCATAAGTGATCTTAAGGGCATTAGCCCAGCTAGATGCATGCACAAGATCCTGTTGGAGGATAATGCCAAACCAGTGGTCCAACCACAAAGGAGGCTAAATCCAGCCATGAAGGAGGTAGTGCAGAAAGAGGTCACTAAATTACTAGAGGCTGGGATTATTTATCCTATTTCTGATAGCCCCTGGGTGAGCCCTGTCCAAGTTGTCCCCAAAAAGGGAGGCATGACAGTGGTTCATAATGAAAAAAATGAACTGGTTCCTACAAGAACAGTCACAGGGTGGCGTATGTGTATTGACTACAGAAGGCTCAATACAGCCACCAAAAAGGATCATTTTCCTTTACCATTCATAGACCAAATGCTAGAAAGACTAGCTGGTCATGATTATTACTGCTTTTTGGATGGCTATTCAGGTTACAACCAAATTGCAGTAGATCCTCAGGACCAAGAGAAAACAGCATTTACTTGCCCTTCTGGCGTGTTTGCCTACAGGAGGATGCCTTTTGGTCTGTGCAATGCACCTGCAACCTTTCAGAGGTGCATGCTCTCTATCTTCTCAGATATGGTAGAGAAATTTCTGGAAGTCTTCATGGATGACTTTTCAGTATATAGAGACTCATTCAGCTCCTGTCTTAACCACCTATCACTTGTCCTGAAAAAGTTGCCAAGAAACTAACCTGGTTTTAAACTGGGAGAAATGTCACTTTATGGTGACTGAGGCAATTGTCCTTGGGCACAAAATTTCAAGCAGGGGAATAGAGGTGGATAAGGCAAAGGTAGAGGTAATTGAAAAATTACCACCACCTGCCAATGTTAAGGCAATCAGAAGCTTTCTGGGGCATGCAGGATTCTACAGGAGGTTTATAAAGGATTTTTTAAAAATTGCAAAACCTTTGAGTAACCTGCTAGCTGCTGACACACCATTTGTGTTTGACACACAGTGTCAGCAGGCGTTTGAGACCCTGAAAGCTAAGCTGGTCACAGCACCAGTCATCTCTGCACCAGATTGGGCATTGCCATTTGAATTAATGTGTGATGCCAGTGACCATGCCATTGGTGCAGTGTTGGGACAGAGGCATAACAAGCTTCTGCACGTCATTTATTATGCCAGCCGTGTTCTAAATGACGCACAGAAGAATTACACAACCACAGAAAAAGAGTTACTTGCAGTGGTCTTTGCCATTGACAAGTTTAGGTCCTACCTAGTGGGATCCAAAGTGATTGTGTACACTGACCATGCTGCTCTTAAATACTTACTCACAAAGCAGGATTCAAAACCCAGGCTGATAAGATGGGTGTTGCTTCTGCAAGAGTTCGATATAGAAATAAGAGACAGAAAAGGGACAGAGAACCAGGTAGCTGATCATCTGTCCCGAATAGAACCAGTAGCTGGGGCGTCCCTCCCTTCTACTGAGATCTCTGAGACTTTCCCAGATGAGCAACTCTTTGCCATTCAGGAAGCTCCATGGTTTGCAGATATTGCAAACTATAAAGCTGTGAGGTTCATACCCCAGGAGTACAGCAGAGTGCAAAGAAAGAAATTAATTTCAGATGCCAAGTACTACCTATGGGATGAGCCATATCTCTTTAAGAGATGTGCAGACGGAATGATCCGTAGATGTGTACCCAGAGAAGAAGCACAAAGGATCCTATGGCATTGCCATGGATCACAGTATGGAGGACATTTTGGAAGTGAGCGAACAGCCACTAAAGTCCTCCAATGTGGCTTCTACTGGCCTACTCTCTATAAAGACTCCCGAGAGTTTGTGCGTAACTGTGACAGTTGCCAAAGAGCTGGTAACTTGCCTTACGGATATGCCATGCCTCAACAAGGGATATTAGAGATAGAATTGTTTGATGTATGGGGAATTGACTTCATGGGTCCATTCCCACCATCATACTCAAACACTTACATTCTGGTGGCAGTGGACTATGTATCTAAGTGGGTAGAAGCAATTGCTACACCCACTAATGATACCAAGACCGTGCTGAAATTCCTCCAGAAACACATCTTCAGCAGGTTTGGTGTCCCCAGAGTACTAATCAGTGACGGGGGCACTCATTTCTGTAATAGACAGCTATACTCTGCTATGGTTAAATATGGAATTAGCCACAAAGTGGCAACTCTGTATCATCCACAGACAAATGGGCAAGCTGAAGTCTCTAACAGAGAGCTAAAAAGAATCCTAGAACGGACTGTGATAGCCCGAAGAAAGGATTGGGCAAAGAGTTTGGATGATGCTCTGTGGGCGTACAGAACAGCATTCAAGACTCCTATAGGAACCTCTCCATACCAACTGGTGTATGGGAAGGCCTGTCATTTGCCCGTGGAACTGGAACATAAAGCCTACTGGGCAACAAAATTCCTAAACATGGATGCTCAGTTAGCTGGTGAAAAAAGATTGCTCCAGCTAAATGAGCTAGAAGAGTTCAGACTCAATGCCTTTGAAAATGCAAAAATTTATAAGGAAAAGGCAAAGAAATGGCATGACAAGAAGTTGTCATCCAGAGTCTTTGAGCCAGGACAAAAAGTTCTGCTCTTCAACTCTAGGCTCAGATTGTTTCCAGGAAAACTTAAATCCCGGTGGAGGGGTCCGTATGTGATTACAGGAGTGTCACCATATGGATATGTTGAGCTTCAAGATATTGATTCTGACAAAAGGTTCATTGTTAATGGACAGAGAATCAAGCATTATCTTGAAAGCAATTTTGAGCAGGAATGCTCAAAACTGAGACTTGAGTGATTCTCAGTAAAGGTCCAGCTAAAGACAGTAAAGAAGCGCTTGCTGGGAGGCAACCCAGTCATTAGGAGGTTATATGATTTGTTTTTACAGAGGCAAGTATCAAAAATGAAGGAATTCACAGAGTTACAGAAGGATTCAGCTCAAAAAGCAGAGAAAAAGAGCTTACTGGCGAAAAAACGCCAGTAAGGGGCATTTTGGGCGTTAAACGCCAGAATGGGCACCATTCTGGGCGTTTAACGCCAGTGAAGGTGCCATTTTGGGCGTTAAACGCCAGAATGGGCACCATTCTGGGCGTTTAACGCCAGGTGTGCAGCATCCTGGGCGTTTAGAAAAACGCCCAGTGATAAAGGAATTCTGGCGTTTAACGCCAGCCAGGGCACCTGGCTGGGCGTTAAACGCCCAAAAGGGGCAACAAATGGGTGTTAAACGCCAGAATGGGTGCCATTCTGGGCGTTTAACGCCAGAAAGGTGGGGGGACCACAATTTCGTTTTCAAACCAAATTTTTTTCAAACTTTCCTTTTCTTACCCATACTTTTCTACAAAATCATATCTCAACCCTTCATCATTCACTTTCAAATTTTCAAAAATCTAAAATCATTCTTCAAAATCAATCCCAAATCTTGTTCAAAAACTCACCCTTCTCTCAAATTCTTTCCATATCTTCTCAAATCTTCTTTCAAACTCTTCTTTTTTTTTTCGAAATCTCTCCCCCCCCCCCCCACCTTATAAATACACGTTTGGACCCCTAATTGCCCACACCATTCGAATTTGCTTCTCCTCTCTCTCTCTTCCTTCCTTTCTTTTGCTTGAGGACAAGCAAAACCTCTAAGTTTGGTGTGCTTTTCCGTGATCACTAAGCCAAGATTCATCAAGATCATGGCTCCTAAGGGAAAACAAACCAATTTAAGAGGAAAGAAAGAGAATAATCTAAAGAATCTTTGGAATCAAGAGAAGTTCTTAACCAAAGAACATGAAGACCATTATCACAAGATAGTGGGTCTGAGGTCAGTGATCCCGGAAGTTAAATTTGATCTGAAAGAAGATGAATATCCGGGGATCCAAGAGCAAATTCGAAACAGAGGATGGGAAGTTCTAACCAATCCTGAGATAAAGGTTGGAAGGAACATGGTTCAGGAATTCTACTCAAATCTGTGGTTAACAGATAAGCAGAGAATGACTGGAACTGCTTACCATACCTACAGAACCATGGTCAGAGGGAAAGTTATGTACTTCCATCTGGACAAAATAAGAGAAATCTTCAAACTGCCTCAACTGCAAGATGATCCTGAATCCTTTAATAGGAGGATGGTGAGAGCAGATAAAGGGTTGGATCAAGTTCTAGAGGACATATGCCTCCCTGGAACTAAGTGGATAACCAATTCTAAGGGTGTCCCAAACCAACTTAAGAGGGGAGACCTCAAACCAATTGCAAGAGGTTGGCTAGACTTTATTGGGCGTTCCATACTTCCCACTAGTAACCGTTCTGAGGTCACTATCAAGAGAGCAGTGATGATTCATTGCATTATGCTTGGAAAAGAAGTGGAGGTTCATCATGTGATTGCTTGTGAGATCTACACAATTGCAAATAAAAATTCTACTGAAGCCAAATTGGCTTACCCAAGCTTAATCTCCTTGCTCTGTAAAGAGGCTGGGGTAAAGATGGGAGTAGATGAGTTCATACCCATTGAACATCCAATCACCAAGAAGTCAATGGAAGGACAAATGCAAGACAACTCTATCAAGAGGAGGGCGCAGGAGTTCCTCCCTGAATTCTCTGAAATTGGCTACTGGGCCAGCCTAGAAGCATCTATCACCAAGTTGCAAGAGACTATGGAGCAACTGAAGGAAGAACAGCAGAATCAGAACTGCATGCTCTGCAAATTGCTGAAGGAACAGGAGAAGCAGGGGCGTGAACTCCAAGAGTGGAAACGCCAAAAGTTCTCCTCTCAAGCTGAGGGAGCATCCACTTCTCAAAATCAAGGTTGTTGAGTCCTAACTCTGTGATAACCTCTATCATTAGGAGCCTATTTAAATTTTCTGTTTTCTATTTTTTTTTCTATTTTTAGTTTCATTTTATATCTATTTTTGAGTCTTGTTCTTAATTCATAATTAATAAAATTTAAAGTTTATGCCTTAAAGCTATGAATGCCCTATGAATCCATCACCTCTCTTAAATGAAAAATGCTTTAATCACAAAAGAACAAGAAGTACAGGATTTCGAAATTTATCCTTGAAACTAGTTGAATTAGTTTGATGTGGTGACAATATTTTTTTGTTTTTTGAATGAATGCTTGAACAGTGCATATGTCTCTTGAATTTATTGTTTTGAGAATGTTAAAAATTGTTGGCTCTTGAAAGAATGAGGAAAAAGAGAACTGTTATTGAGGATCCAAAAAAATCATCTAATTGATTCTTGAAGCAAGAAAAAGCAGTGAATACAAAAAAAAATTTCGAAAAAAAAATAATAATAAAGTTGTGAATCAAGGCAAAAAGAGTGTGCTTAAGAACCCTAGACACCTCTAATTGGGGACTCTAGCAAAGCTGAGTCACAATCTAAAAAGGTTCACCCAATTATGTGTCTGTGGCATGTATGTATCCGGTGGTAATACTGGAAGACAGAGTGCTTTGGGCCACAGCCAAGACTCATACACTAGCTATGTTCAAGAATCATTATACTTAACTAGGAGAATCAATAACACTATCTGAGTTCTGAGTTCTTATAGATGCCAATCATTCTGAACTTCAAAGGATAGAGTGAGATGCCAAAACTATTCGGAGGCAAAAAGCTACTACTCCCGCTCATCTAATTGGAACTATGTTTCTTTGATATTTTGGAGTCTATAGTATATTCTCTTCTTTTTATTCTATTTTTGATTTTAAGTTGCTTGGGGACAAGCAACAATTTAAGTTTGGTGTTGTGATGAGCGGATAATTTGTACGCTTTTTGGCATTGTTTTTAGTATATTTTTAGTAGTTTGAGTTGAGTTTTTAGTATATTTTTATTAGTTTTTAGTTAAAATTCACTTTTCTGGACTTTACTATGAGTTTGTGTGTTTTTCTGTGATTTCAGGTATTTTCTGGCTGAAATTGAGGGTCCTGAGCAAAAATCTGATTCAGAGACTGAAAAGGACTACAGATGCTGTTGGATTCTGACCTTCCTGCACTCGAAGTGGATTTTCTGGAGCTACAGAAGCCCAATTGGCACGCTCTCAACGGCATTGGAAAGTAGACATCCTGGGCTTTCCAGCAATGTATAATAGTCTATACTTTGCCCGAGATTTGATGGCCCAAACTGGCGTGGCAAATCAGCCTCAGAATTTCCAGCGTTTAACGCTGGAACTGGCATAAAACTTGGAGTTAAACGCCCAAACTGGCATAAAAGCTGGCGTTTAACTCCAGAAAAGGTCTCTACACATGAAAGCTTCAATGCTCAGCCCAAGCACACATCAAGTGGGCCCGGAAGTGGATTTTTCTGTCATTTACTCATTTCTGTAAACCTTAGGTTACTAGTTCACTATTAATAGGATCTTTTGACATTGTATCTGTACCTCATGACACTTTACACGTTTCTTTGTGTACTTCTTACAGCATGAGTCTCTAAACCCCATGGTTGGGGGTGAGGAGCTCTGCTGTGTCTTGATGGATTAATGCAATTACTACTGCTTCTTATTCAATCATGCTTGCTTCCGTTCTAAGATATCACTTGTTCTTAACCCGGATGAATGTGATGACCCGTGACACTCATCATATTCTCAACTATGAACGCGTGCCTGACAACCACCTCCGTTCTATTTTAGATTGAGTAGATATCTCTTGGATTCTTTAATCAGAATCTTCGTGGTATAAGCTAGAACTGATGGCGGCATTCAAGAGAATCCGGAAGGTCTAAACCTTGTCTGTGGTATTCTGAGTAGGATTCGATGATTGAATGACTGTGACGAGCTTCAAACTCCTGAAGGCGGGGCGTTAGTGACAGACGTAAAAGAATCACTGGATTCTATTCCGGCCTGATTGAGAACCGACAGATGGATAGCCGTGCCGTGACAGGGTGCGTTGAGCATTTCCACTGAGAGGATGGGAGGTAGCCATTGACAACGGTGAAACCCTACATACAGCTTGCCATGGAAGGAGCCTTGCATGTTTGATGAAGAAGACAGTAGGAAAGCAGAGATTCAGAAGATGGAGCATCTCCAAAACCTCAACCTATTCTCCATTACTGCATAACAAGTACTTATTTCATGTTCTTTTGCTTTTCACAATCAACCCTGATAATTTCTAATATCCTGACTAAGATTTACAAGATAACCATAGCTTGCTTCAAGCCGACAATCTCCGTGGGATCGACCCTTGCTCACGCAAGGTATTACTTGGACGACCCAGTGCACTTGCTGGTTAGTTGTGCGGGATTGCAAAAGTGTGATTGCAATTTCGTGCACCAGGTATAAATTCCAGAGAGTTGTGATGGTAGCGTATGATGAATTGATTTTTGACGGTTTAGAATTTCACTAATGAAATCTCGTTGTAAAGTATAGTCTCTAAACCAATAATAATCCTTTCATACAAAAATTTATTTGTCACAAGTACAAACCCCTAAAATCTATAAACCGAAGTATTTAAACCTCGGGTCGTCTCTCAAAGGACTTGCAGGATAGTGTTCTTGTTATTGGTTATGGACTTGTATGTTTTGGGGTTTTGAATGAGAAACATGAAAAGTAAATGGTAATGAAATTCTAATAACAAAACAGTCTTGGCAAAGATTGGTTGTCAGGGGTCTCTATCCTTATCACTAACCACAATTATGATAGTTGCAAGGAACAATCCCACTAAGTCATCCTCTAACAAGTAGCAAGGAAGGTCAAGTGAGTTATATCAATCCAAGTCCATAAATCCTAGCTTTCCACTAATAGAATTAATGAAGGCTAGAGTCAATGGCTATCAACTATCAATCACTTGGACATTAGTAACTCAAGAGTTCTAAGTTACCTTCCCAAGCCAAGAACATGAAATTCTACTCTAACATCCTTCCAAGCATTTTATCAAACACTTGGAAGGTATAAAAGAGAAGCATAGTAAATCACAACAAGAATGAATTCTAACAACAATCAAATGTAAAGAATTGACAACAACAATCAAGGAAATCACAATTATCATGAATTACCTTAAATTGCATTAAAAAAATAAGAGAAACAAAAGTAGATCCAAAACAAGGTAAGGAAGTACAAGGATTAAAGTACAAAACTAGAGAGAGGGAGAGTAGAAGAGTAAGAATTGATAAAGGAATAGTAAATCAAAGCATGAATTAAACCTAGATCTAAAAGGAGAGATTAACCTAAACCTAATCCTAATTCTAATTCTAGAGAGAAGTGAGAGCTTCTCTCTCTAGAAACTAACTCTCAAAACTAACTAGCACTAAATATGATTAAAGATTAATTGATTGATGCCTTCTCCTTCAATCCTTGGGCTTTTAAATATTTTCCCGCCAAAATCCAGCTCCAAATGGGTCCAGAAAACCCTCCAAAATTGCGAGGCACGAGTTGCTAAAGGAATCACGTGCGGACTGCGACGCGTACGCGCACAGCACGCGTACGTGTCCCTGGCCTATTTCGTGTGGTGCGCGCAAGCGCCTAGTGCGCGCAAGCGCCTGGTGCGCGCGCGCGTCCTTGGCCGAGATCAATTCTTTGGCTTTTCATGCTTCTCTCCACTTGCATGCTTCCTTCCTCACTCCTTGGGTCCATTTCTAGCTTTTTTTAACCTGAGATCACTAGCAAACACATCAAGGTATCTTATGAAATCAAGGAGAAATTAAAATTATCAAATTAAAGGCTTAGAAAGCATGTTTTTACACTTAAGCACAAATAAGGGAGAGATCACAAAATCATGCTGATTCATTGGCTAAATGTGAAGAAAGGTTATCAAAACGCTCTAAATTCAACACAAGATAAACCCTAAAAACGGGGTTTATCAACCTCCCCACACTTAAGCCTTAGCATGTCCTCATGCTAAATTAAGAATGAACTAAGGGGCATGACTTTTATTAAATGCAACTAAGCTACATGCAACCTATCTAAAGGCAACTACCTATAATGAATGCACTTGCTTGGTCAACACAAATCAATTTCCAAGAGATCATATACAAGCACAAGGGCTTAGAGCAATAGGAATCAAATCCAACCCACAATTGTATTAAAACTATCAAAAAGGATTTATAAACTTGCATGGATATAGATGATAGTGGTGAAAACATGTACTTGAGCATCGAACCCTCACCGGAAGTGTTTACACTCGATTTACTCGGTGTTTGGGGTTGATCCACTCAATTCTCCCCTAATCATGCTTTCCAAAATTTGTTCCTCATCTAACAATCAACAACCATTCAATGCATGCATACAAATATCATGAGGTCTTTTCAATTGTTGTAATGGGGCTAGGGTCAAGGTAGGATAATATATGGATAAGTAGACAAGAATTTGGATCCTTGATGAGCTTAAACTTTCCCACCTAACCTATATAATGACCTATATAATTGAGTTTTATCCTAACTACCCATCTTTCACTTTTTCACATACTCATGTATTTTCTTTTCATTTCACAACACTTATGCATTGATCTTTTATTGAACTTCACTTTGGGGCACTTCGTGCCCTTTTTATTGTTTTCTTCTTTTTTTATTTTTCCATTTTTTTTCTTTTTCACATTTATATTTTTTTCTATTTCCTTTGTTTTTCTTTTGTTCTTTCCATTTTTTTTCTTCCAAGCCTTATACAACATCATCAATGTACAAGGTTCCAAAAATCAATTGGGGTGGTGCCCTATAGTTAAATTCCTTGGAAAATCTCAATATTTTGACTAAGCTTTGTTGTGATTGAAAGGTTCCAAAAATTCCTTAGTTTATCCTTTTCTTCTCTCTTTTTTTTTCAATCAACACAAGTTTTATATGCAAAGGGTTAACTAGGTCTTAACAAATCCAAAATAGTTTCTAATCACAACCACAAGCTAAAAGGATAACTATATAAAGAAAAATCCAACTAAAAGTAGGAAATATCTAACATCCACTATCTAACATCCAAAATAAAAGAGTATGCAACATCTAAGGCAAAAGTGTCCAAAGTATCCAACATACGCAATATATAAAATAATGTACAAAATAAGATAACTAGGAAAGCATAACTAGGAAATATCCGAAATGTTCACCAATCTACTGAGAATGCCAACGGCAACCTCCCCACACTTAAGATCAAGCATCGTCCCCGATGCTAATCCTCAGGCTCAGGGAGACGCTCCTGTGTCTCCTGAGTAGCCTGGGTCTGTGGTGGTGCCTCCATGTGGACTGGCTCCTCCTCATGTACCTCTGTGTGCTCCTCCTCATGGGTCTCCTCATCGGAACCGGAGGACTCTGGTAGAGGGGGTAGCTCAATGCCCTAGGCCACGAACATCTGGTCAATCCGGTCCAGGCGACGCATGAGCTGGCACTTGCTACGTTCCATGAACCGGAAAGGACGTTGGACCAGGAAATAAGTCGGCTGGGGTGCTGGTGGTGGTAATGGGACTGCTGCTGCTGTGGCTGCTGAACTAGAAGCTCCGGCAGGGGCTGCCGAGAAAGAAGGTCCAGCTCCCTCAACTGCTGCCCTAGCCTGAGAACGGCACCGGGAAGCGGGCTTCTTGGTCACCCAGGATCCCCACGTAATGGTCATTGGCTCTCTCTCCGGGAGTGGTGGAGGTGGTGACACGTCCTCTGGTAACCACGGGATACCGGCTTGCTGTATCATCTGAGTAACCAGGACTGGAAATGGAAAGGTGCCTCGGATATGGGTTCGCCACATGAACCGCTTGATCAGCCGGGGTAAATAGACCTCCTTCCCCTCTAGCACATAGCTGATTAGGATCAGCATGGCAACAGGGATCTCCGAGAAGTGGGTGGTCGGCATGACGTAGTGTGCCAAAATCTACTGCCAAGTCTTGGCCTCCCGGCTCAAATAAGTGAAGTGCATCCCCTTGGGTGCCTTGTTGTCGGCATCCATAACCCAAAGGGCCTCCGAGGTTGCTACCACTGCCCTCAGTGCATCAAAGTCGAAGGTCATGCAGTGGAGCTCCACCTCAGCCTGTAGAAAACCATCAATATCGCCTGTCTTGGGCCTGCAGGTGAGGGCATCCTCAATGGCCTGCTCAGTAATGGGCACCTTAGTGCCTCTGACAGGTACCGAGTCAAGGGTGTGGCGGAAGAAGTTGCAATAGAATTCCTGCACCCAAGACCGGTCACCCGGCTAAGTTCCCGATCCACAAAGTCCAAACCCATCCTATCAATGCGCTGGTTGATAATTTGCCTCAAATCAGATGGGATGACCAACTTCTTTTCAATATTTAGATTTTTCGAGTTATAGCTTGGGAATCGGAGTTCACAGTAGAGATTAGGGAACTTGACCATGTCCAAAGCAGGCAGTGATTGATTTGCTTTCTCTATTTCATTTAGAGGGTTTGTAGAATAAGCCTCAAGTGAAGAGAAAGTAGGATCTGGTGTTCTTTTTCTCTTTTTGGAGGATGTTTTCCCCTTTCCTTTATCGGACATCCTGAAAATAGACTAGGAACGAATATAAGCAAGTAGGCAAATAGCAAGAAGCAAGGAAGAACATGTTCAGGATGTAAGATGAATGGCAAGTAATCATGATGTGAACTAAAATAGAAAACTTGGATTGTAAATAAGCATAGAAAATAGAAGCATAGACCAAGAATTCAATATTTCAACCAATGTAACACAATGCTCACGTATTTGGCATATTTAGCATCATACCTCAAAAGAATAGTAAGGAGTTAATTGAAATGAAAAGTTAGGGGGTTAGACAAGTTAATGAGAGAAAAATGAGATGGAGAGTTAGTGGTATGATGGAGAATAGATAAATTAAAAGATGGTTATAAATTGTGTACAATAATCATGTTCACAATCATGGGAGTATAGAGATGCCAAAACATGTGATAAGAGATTCACAACAATTGATGTCACAAGTAGGGGATGCATGTGTGTAACATATGAGGAAGCTGAAAATCAAGTTGAGTGATAAGGAGTGTTACACAATGATGGCACATCAATTGTTTTGAAAGAATGCTCATTGCATGGAGAAAGTGCAATTTATGTTGCAACAAAATGATTAGGCACTCCTTAGGTATATATAGTCAATGCTAACCACGGGGAACAAAATAAGAGTGGAAGGGCTGCCCAAATGTCCCTGGAATTGAATTTGGCACGAGTTAGGCGAAGCTCAATTCAAAATTTTCCAAGTTCAATCCTAGGCAGCAATCTAGAATCAAAATATTTTTTGGAAAAAAAATCGGGCAGCATTCCAACTGTAATTTGGACGTTCCTGGATAGCCAAAAAGATAACAAGAGAGCCATATGAATTTAGAGGCAGTAAGCAGACAATAACCACATAACCAGGCAGCAGCAACCAATGTCAGAGGAGGAAATGCAGCGGGTAACAGTAAGTCATGGCAGAACATGAAAAGTTCATCATGAGAAATCATGAACATACCACTCAGTAATCAATTAAGAGAAGCTCAGATAGGTAAACAAATACGGCGTACTTATCAGGCCTAGAATCCTCTAACCACATCCTAGCTACCTAACAGCAGATATCTCTATCTAATCCTAACGATCAAAATTAAATTCTACTAACTAACTAGAACTAACATCAAAGTAATACAAAATAAAATAAAGGAAATAGAGTTGGAGCAGGGGCATGGACAGTAACCTGTAATGCAGAATTTGGAAATGGAACTGGGAAGGGTGAGGGATAGGCAGCAGAGATGAGAAAAAACTAGGAGTAGAGCCGCACCCTAGGATAATAGTGGCCGGAACGTACGGCGGGTGGTCGGAGCAGGGGGTGGCACACAATGCCGTGCAGCAGAGCAAGGCTAGGGTGAATGGTGCAGTGAATAAGGGGAGAGGAATAGAGAAGAGAGTGAGGGTGTGACGGTGCTCACCGGCGGCGCGCGGTGGGACAGTCGCGGCCGTGAGAGGGGGAGAAGGGGTGAGCGAGGGGATGAGAGAGATGGGGAAGGAATGGGGGTGAGAGAGGAGGCGAGGAGAGTTCGCGGCGGTGCTGGTCACCGGCGGGTGGTGGCCCGAGTTGCTACTGGAAAGAAGGGAGGAGGTAGGAGGAACATTGGAAGAGAAGAAGGGGGCTGGGGTGCGTCTGCGCGAGTTCTCATCGCGTCCTTAGGGTTATCCCATTTTTGAATCGACGCGGACGCGCTCGGTGCACGCCCGCGTACATTTGACGAGTTCAGGGATAGACGCGAGAGCGTCTCGTGCGCTCACGCGTAACTGAGAAAATTGGTGAAGACACGTGCGCGTATCGTACGCGTTCACATGCTACGAGTTGGGCTGAAAGCTTAGTGCTGGCCCAACGCCAGCACAACACTCTGGAGAATGTATGGGTTGGTGCCAGCAGGTTAGGGACGCGTACGCGGCGAGTGCGCGTCCGCGTACATAGCCATAAAGGTTTATGGATGCGCACGTATGTTGTGCGCGCCCACGTGAGACGAGTTGGGCTAAAAGCTTAACGTTCGCGCAAGAGAGGCCCAACTCTCTGGAAAATGTATGGGGCTGCATCCGCTCATGGACGCATACGCGTATAGCATGCGCGCGCGTCCTCCGCCCCTTTTTTTATTTTTCAAGAAATGCTAGCAGCCTAAAAATACCTAAAAGCTCCCTAACAATGCTTACAACTCCTGACCCAATCAAAAATCACACAATTCACAAAATGCAAATTGGTTTTAAAATTTATTCAACTAGTAATAAGCACAATGTACATGTTAACATGCTAACAACCAATTTATACAAACAAGCAATATGAAATGAAAACTTACCTACAATGGTAACTCAAGTCACTTATTAATCAAAACTAGAAGAGAGTGGAAAGAGTTTGCCATGGTGGGGTGTCTTCCACCCAGCACTTTTAGTTTAAGTCCTTAAGTTTGACATTTGATGAGCTCATTGTCATGGTGGCTTATGCTTGTACTCATCCTTGAATCTCCAAGGGTCCTTGCGCCTCAAATGGTTGATAGAATTCCCAACTATCTTCACCAATCTAGGATAGTGTTCTACCCAGGATATGAGTCCCCATAGTTGGTCTTCATATAGCGAACTGGGATCCCATATCTTGTCTTCACACCCATCCGCAAGTTGAATTTCATGATTTTTTCGTATGGACGGTTGACACATAGAATTCTCTTTAGTGCACCAAGTCTTTTCCTTAGACCCATGTAAAGTAGCATTCATCCAATCATGGTCCTTATACCTTGAAGACTTGATCTCCATGAGCCTAATTCCCAACTTCCAACCACTACACAACCCCTTCTTACTCTTAATTCTATAAAGAGCTCTAAGTTGTCCATCCGTTTCGATCAAGCCATATTCAAGTGAGAAAGTAAAGCTTAGGGATAAAGGTTTTACCCACTTGACTGTTGTGGTGGACGGTGGCTTAGGGAGGAAAACTTTCCCACACTTAGACAATGCAAGGTTGGCTTCCTTATGCTCTTCTTTGGGTATCTCCACCTATTGACAAATTCTCTCATCTTCTTCTTGTTTGTTGACTCCCTCCACTTCCTCATCATCATCAAGCAAGTCAAATTTGGGAGGTTGGGTGAAGTCTATTTCCATATCAACTTCATATTTGATGGAAGAGTCTTCAATGAGATTACCAACATCACTTGATGTTGAGTTGTCTTCAATAGCTTCAATGTCATGTCCCATGGGGAAGGCTTCAATTTTCAATAAGAAATCATTGATAATCGAATCCATCTCTTGGTCCACCTTTTCATATTCTTCAATCTTTATATGTTCCGAAGGTTGTCGAGATCCATGTGGTTGTTCCGCATCTCCTAGGTCTTCAACCACTTCTTCCTTCACTTCAGCAACCATAGGCTTCTCTAATTGCTCCAATACAAACTCCGATTCTTCCTTTTTCACCGGATTTTCCGATATCTTCTTCATGCTTTGCTCTTCCTCTGGCTTTTCACATGTGTTTATGGAAACAACTTGAGTATTCAAACATTGGTGGGCTAAAGTGTGCACCACCTTGGTCAAGTTGGTCACAAACTCAAGTGTATCCCGCTTCATGGCCTCTTATTCTTGAAGTAACAAAGTGAGAGAATCGTCTATTGGTACTTGGGGTGAATATGAAGGTCCATTATTTTGGAGAAAAGGTTCATGGTAGGAAGGTGGTTCCTCTTGGTAAAAATGTGGAGATGGTGTGTATTGAGGTGGTTTTTCATAATGATCATGGTAGGGTTGTGGTGGTTCTAAAGGTTCTTGCTCATAATGATCATAAGGATGTGGTATGGGTGATTGGTCATATGAGGGATGTGGGTCACAAGAAGGTGCTTGGTATGGGAATGCTTGTGAGTGTGGTTGAGGTTCATGTTGAGGGTAAGAGTTATAGGCATATGATGGTGGTGATTGATTGTCATGAAAAGATTCACCATAGCCATTGAATTGACATGCATTAGGATGGTGATTATACCTATAAGTATCCGGAGGTTGTTGCCAATAGGAGTGATCAATTCTTTGAGGCTCCTCCCATCTTTGTGGGTTCCATCCTTGATGCATGTGATCATTGAAGATCACATTTTCTACAACATAATTAGAACCAAACTCATAGCCAAAGTGAGAATTCATGAGAGCAAAGATAAAAAAATAAAAGGCACAAAAACAAGGGGATAAAATCTAGCTACTAAATCAAACAAGTAAACTATTCACAATATTCACATATGTACAATAACCAATAACATAACACCATTGCAAGTCCCCAGCAACGGCGCCATTTTGATGAATTGATTTTTGACAGTTTAGAATTTCACTAATGAAATCTCATTGTAAAGTATAGTCTCTAAACCAACAATAATCCTTTCATACAAAACATTGTTTGTCACAAGTACAAACCCCTAAAATCTATAAACTAAAGTATTTAAACCTCGGGTCGTCTCTCAAAGGACTTGCAGGGTAGTGTTCTTGTTATTGGTTATAGACTTGTATGTTTTGGGGTTTTGAATGAGAAACATGAAAAGTAAATGGTAATGAAATTCTAATAACAAAACGGTCTTGGCAAAGGTTGGTTGTCAAAGGTCTCTATCCTTATCACTAACCACAATTATGATAGTTGCAAGGAACAATCCCACTAAGTCATCCTCTAACAAGTAGTAAGGAAGGTCAAGTGAGTTATATCAATCCAAGTCCATAAATCCTAGCTTTCCACTAATAGAATTAATGAAGGCTAGAGTCAATGGCTATCAACTATCAATCACTTGGACATTAGTAACTCAAGAGTTCCTAAGTTACCTTCCCAAGCCAAGAACATGAAATTCTACTCTAACATCCTTCCAAGCATTTTATCAAACACTTGGAAGGTATAAAAGAGAAGCATGGTAAATCACAACAAGAATGAATTCTAACAACAATCAAATGTAAAGAATTGACAACAACAATCAAGGAAATCACAATTATCATGAATTACCTCAAATTGCATTAAAAAAATAAGAGAAACAAAAGTAGATCCAAAACAAGGTAAAGAAGTACAAGGATTAAAGTACAAAACTAGAGAGAGGGAGAGTAGAAGAGTAAGAATTGATAAAGGAATAGTAAATCAAAGCATGAATTAAATCTAGATCTAAGAGGAGAGATTAACCTAAACCTAATCCTAATTCTAATTCTAGAGAGAAGTGAGAGCTTCTCTCTCAGGAAACTAACTCTCAAAACTAACTAGCACTAAATATGATTAAAGACTAATTGATTGATGCCTTCTCCTTTAATCCTTGGGCTTTTAAATATTTTCCCACCAAAATCCAGCTCCAAATGGGTCTAGAAAACCCTCCAAAATTGCCAGGCACGAGTTGCATTAAAGGAATCACGTGCGGACTGCGACGCATACGCGCACAGCACGTGTACGTGTCCCTGGCCTATTTCGCGTGGTGCGCGCAAGCGCCTAGTGCGCGCGCGTGATGAGTGGATAATTTATACGCTTTTTGGCATTGTTTTTAGGTAGTTTTTAGTAAGTTCAAGCTACTTTTAGGGATGTTTTCTTTAGTTTTTATGTTAAATTCACATTTCTAGACTTTACTATGAGTTTTTGTGTTTTTCTGTAATTTCAGATAATTTCTGGCTGAAATTGAGGGACTTGAGCAAAACTCTGAAAAAGGCTGACAAAAGGACTGCTGATGCTGTTGGAATCTGACCTCCCTGCACTCAAAATAGATTTTCTGCAGCTACAAAACTTCAAATGGCGCGCTCTCAATGGCATTGGAAAGTAGACATCCAGAGATTTCCAGAAATATATAATAGTCCATACTTTATTTAGGAATTGACGACGTAAAGTAGCACTCAACGCCAAGTACATGCTGCTGTCTGGAGTCAAACGCCAGAAACACGTCATGACCCGGAGTTGAACACCAGAAACACGCGATAACTCGGCGTTCATCTCCAAAAGAAGTCTCAGCTTGTGGATAGATCAATCTCAGCCTAAACACACACCAAGAGGGCCCCGAAAGTGAATTTATGCATCAATTACTTACCTCTGTAAACCCTAGTAGCTAGTTTAGTATAAATAAGACTTTTTACAAGTGTATTAGTTGTTCTTTCACCACATTTCATCTTTGGTCTCAGTTTTGTTTTATTCTTCATCTTAGGAGGCCATTGATCACGTTTTGGGGGGCTGGCCATTCGGCCATGCCTGAACCTTTCACTTATGTATTTTCAACGGTGGAGTTTCTACACACCATAGATTAAGGGTGTGGAGCTCTGCTGTACCTCAAGTTTCAATACAATTACTATTATTTTCTATTCAATTCTCTTTTATTCCTATTCTAAGATATTCGTTGCACATCAACTTGATGAATGTGATGATCCGTGACACTCATCATCATTCTCACCTATAAACGCGCGTGACTGACAACCACTTCCGTTCTACCTTAGGCCGGGCGCATATCTCTTAGATTCCCCAACAAAATCTTCATGGTATAAGCTAGATAGATGGCAGCATTCATGGGAATCCGGAAAGTCTAACCTTGTCTGTGGTATTCCGAGTAGGATTCCAGGAATCCGGAAAGTCTGACCTTGTCTGTGGTATTCCGAGTAGGATTTCAGGATTAAATGACTGTGACGAGCTTCAAACTCCTGAAGGTTGGGCATTAGTGACAGACGCAAAAGAATCAAGGGATTCTATTCCAACCTGATTGAGAACCGACAGATGATTAGCCGTGCTGTGACAGAGCATAGGACCATTTTCACTGAGAGGATGGGATGTAGCCATTGACAACGGTGATGCCCTACATACAGCTTGCCATGGAAAGGAGTAAGAAGGATTGGATGAATGTAATAAGAAAGTAGAGATTCAAGAGGAGCACAGCATCTCCATACGCCTATCTGAAATTCCCACTATTGATTTACATTAGTATTTCTATCCTATTTTATTTTCTGTTTATTATTAATTTTCAAACTTATCATAAATCAACTTAATCCGCCTGACTGAGATTTACAAGATGACCATAGCTTGCTTCATACCAACAATCTTTGTGGGATCGACCCTTACTCACGTAAGGTATTACTTGGATGACCCAGTACACTTGCTGGTTAAGTTGAACGGAGTTGTGATCACACGTGCCATTACCAGGGATTATTAAGATCCCAATTCATCATACCATGATCTCTTTGGGGTATTTTTGATAGAGCCAATATTTAAACTTCATACAAGTACAAAGAGACCAACTTTGAGGATCAGAATTTCGTCCACCAAGTTTTTGGCGCCGTTGCCGGGGATTGTTCGAGTATTGACAATTGACGGTTCATCTTGTTGCTCAGATTAGGTAATTTTCTTTTCAAAAAAAAAATTCTTTTCGTTTTTCTAAAAAAAGAATTATTTTCGAAAAAAAATTAATAAAAATTCATAAAATCATAAAAACCAAAAATATTTTGTGTTCTTGTTTGAGTCTTGAGTCAATTTTTAAGTTTGGTGTCAATTGCATGTTTTTAAAATTTATGCATTATTTTTTTGAAAATCTCATGCATTCATAGTGTTCTTCATGATCTTCAAGTTGTTCTTAACAAGTCTTCTTGTTTGATCTTGATGATTTCTTGTTTGGTGTTGTTTGTTGTTTTTCATATGCATTTTTCGTTTGTTAGAGTCCATGCATTAAAGATTTCTAAGTTTGGTGTCTTGCATGTTTTCTTTGCATCAAAAATTTTTTCAAAAATATGTTCTTGATGTTCATCATGATCTTCAAAGTGTTCTTGGTGTTCATCTTGACATTCATAGTGTTCTTGCATGCATCATGTGTTTTGATCCAAAATTTTTATGTTTTGGGTCATAATTGTGTTTTTCTCTCTCATAATTAAAATATTCAAAAATAAAAAAAATATCTTTTCCTTATTTTTCTCATAATTTTCGAAAATTTGAGTTGACTTAGTCAAAAATTTTCAAAATTAGTTGTTTCTTACAAGTCAAGTCAAATTTTCAGTTTTAAAAATCTTATCTTTTCAAAATCTTTTTCAAAAATTATATCTTTTTCATTTTTTTCTATTTTTCAAAAATTTCAAAAATCTTTTTCAAAATATTTTCAAAATCTTTTTCTTATCTTTATATCATATTTTCGAAAACTCACTAACAATTAATGTGATTGATTCAAAAATTTGAAGTTTGTTACTTTCTTGTTAAGAAAGGTTCAATCTTTAAGTTCTAGAATCTTATCTTGTAGTTTCTTGCTAGTGAAGTAAGTAATTTTAAATTTTTAAATTAAATCTTTTTATCTTTTATCATATCTTTTTCAAAAATTTTATCTTTTTCAAAATTTGATTTCAAAATATCTTATCTAACTTCTTATCTTCTAATCTTTTCAAATTTGATTTTAATATGTTTTTCAACTAACTATTTGACTTTTTGTTTGTTTCTTATCTTTTTCAAAACCAACTAACTACTTTTCCCTCTTCAATTTTCGAAAATACCTCTCTCTTTTTCAAAAATTCTTTTTAATTGTTTTAAACTTTAATTTTAATCATATCTTATCTTTAATTTTCAAAATTACTAACTCCTTTTCAAAAATTAATTTTCGAATTCTCCCTCTCTTTTCTTATTCTATTTAATTATTTATTTACTAACACTTCTCCTCACCTCTCTTCATCTAAAAATTCGAACCCATTCTTCTTTACTCTTCTCCCTTTTCTTCTTCTACTAACATAAAGGAATCTTTATACTGTGACATAGAGGATTCCTCTTCTTTTCTTGTTTTCTTCTCTTTCATCTGAGCAGGAACAAGGAAAAAGGCACTCTTGTTGAAATTGATCCCGAACCTGAAAGGACTCTGAAGAGGAAACTAAGAGAAGCTAAATTACAACAATCTAAAGGTAACCTTTCAGAAATATTAGAACAAGAGAAGGAGATGGCAGCAGAACCCAACAACAATAATGCAAGGAGAATGCTTGGTGACTTCACAAAGCCAACGTCCAAATTTGATGGAAGAAGCATCTCCATTCCTGCCATTGAAGCCAATAATTTTGAGCTTAAGCCTCAACTAGTTGCTTTAATGCAACAGAACTGCAAGTTTTATGGACTTTCATCTGAAGATCCTTACCAGTTTTTAACTGAGTTCTTGCAGATTTGTGAGACTATTAAGACGAATGGAGTTGATCCTGAAGTCTACAGACTCATGCTTTTTCCTTTTGCTGTAAGAGACAGAGATAGAATATGGTTGGATTCACAACCTAAGGATAGCCTGGACTCTTGGGATAAGCTGGTTACGGCCTTCTTGGATAAATTTTTCCTCCTCAAAAGCTTAGCAAGCTTAGAGTGGATGTTCAGACCTTCAAACAAAAAGATGGTGAATCCCTCTATGAAGCTTGGGAAAGATACAAGCAGTTGACCAAAAGGTATCCATCTGACATGTTTTCAGAATGGACCATATTAGATATATTCTATTATGGTCTATCTGAGTTTTCGAAAATGTCATTGGACCATTCTGCAGGTGGATCCATTCACCTAAAGAAAACACCTGCAGAAGCTCAAGAACTCATTGACATGGTTGCAAATAACCAATTCATGTACACTTCTAAGAGGAATTCTGTGAATAATGGGACACTTCAGAGGAAGGGAGTTCTTGAAATTGATGCTCTGAATGCCATATTGGCTCAGAACAAAGTGTTGACTCGGCAAGTTAACATGATTTCTCAAAGTCTGAATGGATGGCAAAATGCATCCAACAGTACTAAAGAGGCAGCTTCTAAAGAAGCTTATGATCTTGAGAACCCTGCAATAGCAGAGGTAAATTACATGGGTGAACCTTATGGAAACACCTATAATTCATCATGGAAAAATCATCTAAATTTCTCATGGAAGGATCAACAAAAACCTCAACAAGGCTTTAACAATGGTGGACGCAATAGGCTGAGCAATAGCAAGCCTTTTCCATCATCTTCTTAGCAATAGACAGAGAATTCTGAACAAAGCACTTCTAATTTAGCCAATCTAGTATCTGATCTGTCAAAAGCCACTTTCAGTTTCATGAGTGAGACAAGATCCTCCATCAGAAATCTGGAGGCACAAGTGGGCCAGCTGAGTAAGAAAGTCATTGAAACTCCTTCCAGTATTCTCCCAAGCAATACAGAAGAGAATCCAAAAGGAGAGTGCAAAGCCATTGATGTAATCAATATGGCCGAATGCACAAGAGAGGAGAAGGACGAAAATCCTAGTGAGGAAGACCTCCTGGGACGTCTCTCAAGCAAGAAGGAGTTTCCTATTACGGATCCAAAGGAATCTGAGGCTTATATAGAGACCATAGAGATTCCATTAAATCTCCTTCTGCCATTTATGAGCTCTAAAGACTATTCTTCCTCTGAAGAGGATGAAGATGTGACTGGAGAGCAAGTTGCTCAATATTTAGGAGCTATCATGAAGCTGAATACCAAGTTGTTTGGTAATGAGACTTGGGAAAGTGAACCTCCCTTGCTCATTAGTGAACTAGATACCTGGATTCAGCAAATTTTACCTCAAAAAAGACAAGATCCTGGCAAGTTCTTAATACCTTGTACCATAGGCACCATGACCTTTGAAAAAGCTCTATGTGATCTGGGGTCAGGGATAAATCTTATGCCACTCTCTATAATGGAGAAGCTGGGGATCATTGAGGTACAACCTGCCTTGTTCTCATTACAATTGGCAGACAAGTCATTAAGACAAGCTTATGGAGTAGTAGAGGACGTGTTAGTAAAGGTTGAAGGCCTTTACATCCCTGCTGATTTCATAATCTTAGACACTAGGAAGGAAGAGGATGAGTGTATCATCCTTGGAAGACCTTTCCTAGCCACAGCAGGAGCTGTGATAGATGTCAACAGAAGTGGATTAGTCCTTCAATTGAATGAGGACTACCTTGTGTTTAAGGCACATGGCCATCCCTCTGTGACAAAAGAGAGTAAGCATGAAGAGCTTCTCTCAGTTTAGAGTCAAGAAGAGCCCCCACAGTCAAACTCTAAGTTTGGTGTTGGGAGGCCACAACCAAACTCTAAGTTTGGTGTTAAGACCCCATATCCAAACTCTAAGTTTGGTGTTGGGACAATACAATATTGACCTGATCACCTGTGAGGCTCCATGAGAGCCCACTGTCAAGCTAATGACATTAAAAGAGCACTTGTTGGGAGGCAACCCAATTTTTATTTATCTAATTTTTATTTTATTTTATTGTTATTTTGTGTTTTATTAGGTACATGATCATGTGGAGTCACGAAAAAAATATAAAAATGAAAAAATAGAATAAAAAACAGCAGAAGAAAAATCACACCTTGGAGGGAGGACAGACTGGCATTCAACGCCAGTGAGGAGCATCTGGCTGGCATTCAACGCCAGAACAGAGCATGAATCTGGCGCTGAACGCCAGAAACAAGCAACATTCTAGCGTTTGAACGCCAGGAATGTGCCTTGAGGAAAGCTGGCGCTGAACGCCAGTAACAAGCATGGAACTGGCGTTCAACACCAGAAACATGCTACACATGGGCGTTGAACGCCCAGAGTGTGCATCATCTCGGCGTTTAGACGCCAGAATGGTGTGCAAAGGCATTTTACATGCCTAATTGGTGCAGGGATGTAAATCCTTGACACCTCAGGATCTGTGGACCCCACAGGATCATCTCAGGATCTGTGGACCCCACAGGATCCCCACCTAACATATTCCCACCTTACCTCCTAATCCTATAACACTCTTCCCCATATCACATTTGTAACAAACCCGATTTTCGAGTACGCGGATCTTTTCTACAGGCACGAATTTCTCCGGAAGATCAATAAAGGGAACACCTCTGCTGTATCATCAAGCATCTCAATCCTCATTGTCATTATGACATCTTTAAGCCAAAACCTCTTTTGAGGCAAGCTCGACAACGCGGCCACGGAGAACCTAGTTTTTGAACCGTATCGGTTATGAGTTTTTATTCTAGTTTTCGTAAATAGGCTCAGCTTGATGAACCGGACTCGATTCATGAGAGAAGAAATATAATAGTATAATATTATCATTATATTAGTATTAGAAGTTGCTTGAAAGATATTATAAGGTTACCTGGTCTGTTTTAGTTAAAAACAGGAAATCGGTTTAACCAGGTTTACAGTTTACTGGTGCAGCTTAGCACCAGCACTCTCTGGTGACTTTAGGAATGCTAAGGCCTCATTATACATGTTCTATTCTCATAATAAATATGTTACTAGTGTCATTTATGCTAGTAGCTCAGAAAATAATTTTTAGATATATTTTTACGAGTGTTCCGATACACCTAGTTTTAGTAGTTGTACACCAGAGATATTTTAATATTATTTTAATCCACCTCCAAGCCAACCAATCACAACTCACCCTACACCCCCAAAACCCCCAAGGCTGCCTCATTTGCTCATTGTGGCCGAAATCACCAAGAGAAAAAGGAGAGAAAGTTCTTGGTTCATAAATCTTCAAAGCTTGATTTCTTCTGAACTAAAACTCAAATCAAAACTCCGATTTCACCAAAATGATCCTCTCTTCTTTCTCTACATAACCATATAACATATCAAGGCTGGAAATAAGGTGAGATGGCTGTCTCCCACCCTCTTCAATTCAGTTTTCAAGGAAACCATGCAAACATGTGTTTTCTTGATGTTTTTCCTTAGGAATCATGCTTAACTTGACTTGAGGGCCAAGAAACGTGAATTTCTAGAAAGTCTAAGGTGATATCTCTTCCTAACATACTGAGTGAGATTTGGTCAGTTGAGAGTTTTTTCATTTAAGTTGTTCTTGATGTGATTTAGGAGGAAAAAGTGCTTAAGGACCACCTGGAAGTTTGATTGAATTAGGAGCAGCAAAACCAGTAGGGTGTCACGAAATAATCTGAATTATTTGAGTTTGAGATGTGAATGTTGTGTGAAAATTTGGTGAATTCTGATGAAAAGATGGGGTTTTAGTGGCTGCTAATTTATTATGAATTATAGTAAAAATCGGTTGCTGAAAAGACTGAAAAACGGGTAAAAACAGAGAAAGAATCTGAAGAATTTATGAAGAACATGAAGAACACTTTGAGTGTGATGAAGAACAATGAGAACAGGCTTTAGATCTTAGAAAGGGCAAGGAAGTAAAATTTTGGTGTTTAAGGGGTTATATGGTAATTTCTGAAACTTAGGGTGGTAAAAGTAGAAATATTAAAAGTTACGGGTGGTAAAAAGTTAATTTAAAGGTTAAAAGGTAAAGGCAAGGTAATTTTCGAAAATTTAATAATAAAATAATAAATAATAATAAAATATTAAATAATAATATTTAATTAAAAATAATATTTTAATAAAAAATAATAAAATAATGCGGAAAAGGCAGTTTTCTGTAAAAGCTTTAGAAAGACAACTTTAAGCGCATAATCTCATAATTACCTTCATAAAACACTTAGGGAGTGGTAATAACATGTTAGTGAGGCAAAGATAAAGAAAAGATA
This sequence comes from Arachis stenosperma, assembly GCF_014773155.1. Lineage (NCBI taxonomy): Eukaryota > Viridiplantae > Streptophyta > Magnoliopsida > Fabales > Fabaceae > Arachis > Arachis stenosperma. The sequence goes on from NC_080379.1 coordinate 79,173,806, forward strand.
AAAAGTTAAAGAAAAGATAAAAACCAAAGAAAATGTCTGTAAAATTCTAACGACAGAAAAACAGACAGAGACTAGTGAACGAACTAGGGCAACTTAGTTAGTACTTGAGTTGCGACTAGTGTTAGGTATAATATGAAAAGTTAAACTGTTTCAGTATAGACTTAATGAACCTATACTTGGGACAGGCTAACTATTCATACCGAAATTTACATAAGCTTTAAATACATACGTTAAGCAGAGAAATCAGAGTAAAGTAAAGAGATAAAGAGAAAAAGAGTGATATGGATACAGAAGAAAGAGTAATCAGAGAAAAGTAAAGAGATACAGAGAACAGAGTAACTAGAACAGAATAAAGAGATACAAAGAGAAAAGAGTAATGTGATAAAGAGAAATGGTTGAGCCAAGATATTGTAAAAGTGAAAGATGTAAAGTTTGTATAGTATGATTGAACAGAGAAAGAAAGAGATATTGCATAAGAATGTGAAAGTGATGATGAATAATGAGAATGTTAATGAATGATGATAATGAGAATGATTATGTAAGAATCTGCTGCAGAGAGGCAGTCAGATAGATGGTGGTACGACCACTTAGAACGCTTTCCTGGGATACCTTGCTATAATGCTTTGCTGTAAGACAGAGGTTGCTTACAGAGGTATCAAGATGAATGTGCTCCTGTAAGACAGAGGTTGCTTACAGTGAGTGTGTTGTTGCTCCTGTAAGACAGAGGTTGCTACAGTGAGTCTGTTGGGCGTATATCGGCTAATAAGTTTCGTCCTGCAAGACGAAGGTTGCTTGCAGTGGATACCCTGCAAGACAAGGTTGCTTGCAGTGGATATTGCCAACAGAAAAGCCTTATCCAGACAGAAGTTGCTGGGTAACGTCGGAGCGGGTATGTAACCGACAGATGAGCTCATTACCTGCACTAGGGCTAGACATGCATCATACTTGGTTGTGCATTTTCTCTATTATGATTGTTGCATGAATGTATGCTTTCTTTGTTTGTATTCTATTCTCTGTGTTTGTGTCTGGTTTTACTTTCTTGTATTCTTTTGTTTGTGATCTTTTTCTGTTTCTCTATTTTCTCTTTATCTGTCTTCTGTTTACTACTTCTCTATATCTGCTATTAGTCTGCTAAACAACACAAAATGAATGAACGTAACTAAACCCCGGTCCTACTAAGAACTCCCAGTTCTTACCCCTTCTCTCTCCCTTCCCCCTCTAGATGGAAGCATGAGTACCCTTCCGTAGTTCGCTGATGACCGTTCGTAAAGAGAACTCCGCTCTAGGTAGTCTTCTGAGTCTAGGGTGAATCTCTTTATATATGTATATATACTGTGAGGCCAGCCAACGTCTGCACATCGTTCGTATGCGCACTTTAACCTGAATCCTGTGTACGAGACTCCCGTTGTGGGCTACTTGATGAGGTACCAGAGGGACGTCCTATGGCAATGTCTGATCGTGCAGAGGAATAGCAGATGATGTCCTACCTTTGGTGACGTTCACTTGACTTGAGTTTTGAAGACTTAGAACGTACTTTCCCTCGCTTTAGTAGTTCAGAGGGACTAGGCGAGTATAGAGTCTAGGCTAGCCTGGGTGCCAGCTTAGGGACTTCTTGAACAGGTAAGGACCTGGGATGTTGTATATATATATATATATATATATATTATATATATATATATATATATATATATTATATATATATATATATATATATATATGTATATAGATATTATTTAGCTATATCTAGGGGTGTTCTAACTAAAAGTCTATACTCTAATAAAGGCTGGATCACTGATAGCGCTCATTTCGTGTGTCCTAGGTGTACTGAAAATTGGGTCGTTACAATTTGGTATCAGAGCAGTCGTTCCCTGTAGAGCCTGGGGAGTGGACTGACTATGCTTCATTGCATACTCTGTTGTGTGTCTCGTGCTGTTAAGGGTATCTTAAAGATACATTTGGCATGAATGTCTATTAGCAGTCATTTGGGAATGTTCGTGCCTAGCTTGAGATATTAAGACTGATCACCTTAATATTGATTGTTTGGTGCGGATAAGACCTCAATGACTGTGAATAGGCATGGTTTAATCGAGCTCCGAATGACAAATCGACGTGAGCCACAACTACTTCATAGCTGTTATGATCTTCTTGGCTATGGCTGTGTGAGATTTAGATGTTGTAAGGAACGGACCGATCTCTACGTTAGGATGGCTTGAAGGAAATAGACCGCTTGAAGAAGGATTTGCATGCGGCTGAAAATTTGAGGGCAAAATTTTCTTTAAAGAGGGTAGAATGTAACAAACCCGATTTTCGAGTACGCGGATCTTTTCTACAGGCACGAATTTCTCCGGAAGATCAATAAAGGGAACACCTCTGCTGTATCATCAAGCATCTCAATCCTCATTGTCATTATGACATCTTTAAGCCAAAACCTCTTTTGAGGCAAGCTCGACAACGCGGCCACGGAGAAACCTAGTTTTTGAACCGTATCGTTATGAGTTTTTATTCTAGTTTCGTAAATAGGCTCAGCTGAGAACCGGACTCGATTCATGAGAGAAGAAAATATAGTAAATATTATCATTATATTAGTATTAGAAGTTGCTTGAAAGATATTATAAGGTTACCTGGTCTGTTTTAGTTAAAAACAGGAAATCGGTTTAACCAGGTTTACAGTTTACTGGTGCAGCTTAGCACCAGCACTCTCTGGTGACTTTAGGAATGCTAAGGCCTCATTATACATGTTCTATTCTCATAATAAATATGTTACTAGTGTCATTTATGCTAGTAGCTCAGAAAATAATTTTAGATATATTTTTACGAGTGTTCCGATACACCTAGTTTTAGTAGTTGTACACCAGAGATATTTTAATATTTTAATCCACCTCCAAGCCAACCAATCACAACTCACCCTACACCCCCAAAACCCCCAAGGCTGCCTCATTTGCTCATTGTGGCCGAAAATCACCAAGAGAAAAAGGAGAGAAAGTTCTTGGTTCATAAATCTTCAAAGCTTGATTTCTTCTGAACTAAAACTCAAATCAAAACTCCGATTTCACCAAAATGATCCTCTCTTCTTTCTCTACATAACCATATAACATATCAAGGCTGGAAATAAGGTGAGATGGCTGTCTCCCTCCCTCTTCAATTCAGTTTTCAAGGAAAACCATGCAAACATGTTTTCTTGATGTTTTTCCTTAGGAATCATGCTTAACTTGACTTGAGGGCCAAGAAACGTGAATTTCTAGCAAGTCTAAGGTGATATATCTCTTCCTAACATACTGAGTGAGATTTGGTCAGTTGAGAGTTTTTGCATTTAAAGTTGTTCTTGATGTGATTTAGGAGGAAAAAGTGCTTAAGGACCACCTGGAAGTTTGATTGAATTAGGAGCAGCAAAACCAGGTAGGGTGTCACGAAATTAATCTTGATTATTTGAGTTTGAGATGTGTGAATGTTGTATTATTTGGTTGTGCTAAAAATTGGTTTCATATATGATTGATTCTTGGTGAAAATTTGGTGAAATTCTGATGAAATTTGATGAAATTTAAGCTTTAAAGTTCATGTTCTTGGGCAGCTGGGAAAAACGAAACCCTAAGCATAATTGAGGTTCAATTTGTGTTAAAAGCATGTAGAAAAGATGGGGTTTTAGTGGCTGCTAATTTATTATGAATTATAGTAAAAATCGGTTGCTGAAAAGACTGAAAAACGGGTAAAAACAGAGAAAGAATCTGAAGAATTTATGAAGAACATGAAGAACACTTTGAGTGTGATGAAGAACAATGAAGAACAGGCTTTAGATCTTAGAAAGGGCAAGGAAGTAAAATTTTTGGTGTTTAAGGGGTTATATGGTAATTTCTGAAACTTAGGGTGGTAAAAGTAGAAATATTAAAAGTTACGGGTGGTAAAAAGTTAATTTTAAAGGTTAAAAGGTAAAGGCAAGGTAATTTTCGAAAATTTAATAATAAAATATTAAATAATAATATTTAATTAAAAATAATATTTTAATAAAAATAATAAAATAATGCGGAAAAGGCAGTTTTCTGTAAAAGCTTTAGAAAGACAACTTTAAGCGCATAATCTCATAATTACCTTCATAAAACACTTAGGGAGTGGTAATAACATGTTAGTGAGGCAAAGATAAAGAAAAGATAAAAAGTTAAAGAAAAGATAAAAACCAAAGAAAATGTCTGTAAAATTCTAACGACAGAAAAACAGACAGAGACTAGTGAACGAACTAGGGCAACTTAGTTAGTACTTGAGTTGCGACTAGTGTTAGGTATAATATGAAAAGTTAAACTGTTTCAGTATAGACTTAATGAACCTATACTTGGGACAGGCTAACTATTCATACCGAAATTTACATAAGCTTTAAATACATACGTTAAGCAGAGAAATCAGAGTAAAGTAAAGAGATAAAGAGAAAAAGAGTGATATGGATACAGAAGAAAGAGTAATCAGAGAAAAGTAAAGAGATACAGAGAACAGAGTAACTAGAACAGAATAAAGAGATACAAAGAGAAAAGAGTAATGTGATAAAGAGAAATGGTTTGAGCCAAGATATTGTAAAAGTGAAAGATGTAAAGTTTGTATAGTATGATTGAACAGAGAAAGAAAGAGATATTGCATAAGAATGTGAAAGTGATGATGAATAATGAGAATGTTAATGAATGATGATAATGAGAATGATTATGTAAGAATCTGCTGCAGAGAGGCAGTCAGATAGATGGTGGTACGACCACTTAGAACGCTTTCCTGGGATACCTTGCTATAATGCTTTGCTGTAAGACAGAGGTTGCTTACAGAGGTATCAAGATGAATGTGCTCCTGTAAGACAGAGGTTGCTTACAGTGAGTGTGTTGTTGCTCCTGTAAGACAGAGGTTGCTTACAGTGAGTCTGTTGGGCGTATATCGGCTAATAAGTTTCGCCCTGCAAGACGAAGGTTGCTTGCAGTGGATACCCTGCAAGACAAAGGTTGCTTGCAGTGGATATTGCCAACAGAAAAGCCTTATCCAGACAGAAGTTGCTGGGTAACGTCGGGAGCGGGTATGTAACCGACAGATGAGCTCATTACCTGCACTAGGGCTAGACATGCATCATACTTGGTTGTGCATTTTCTCTATTATGATTGTTGCATGAATGTATGCTTTCTTTGTTTGTATTCTATTCTCTGTGTTTGTGTCTGTGTTTTACTTTCTTGTATTCTTTTGTTTGTGATCTTTTTCTGTTTTCTCTATTTTTCTCTATTTATCTGTCTTCTGTTTACTACTTCTCTATATTCTGCTATTAGTCTGCTAAACAACACAAAATGAATGAACGTAACTAATAACCCCGGTCCTACTAAGAACTCCCCAGTTCTTACCCCTTCTCTCTCCCTTCCCCCTCTAGATGGAAGCATGAGTACCCTTCCGTAGTTCGCTGATGACCGTTCGTAAAAGAGAACTCCGCTCTAGGTAGTCTTCTGAGTCTAGGGTGAATCTCTTTATCTATGTATATGTATATACTGTGAGGCCAGCCAACGTCTGCACATCGTTCGTATGCGCACTTTAACCTGAATCCTGTGTACGAGACTCCCGTTGTGTGGCTACTTGATGAGGTACCAGAGGGACGTCCTATGGCAATGTCTGATCGTGCAGAGGAATAGCAGATGATGTCCTACCTTTGGTGACGTTCACTTGACTTGAGTTTTGAAGACTTAGAACGTACTTTCCCTCGCTTTAGTAGTTCAGAGGGACTAGGCGAGTATAGAGTCTAGGCTAGCCTGGGTGCCAGCTTAGGGACTTCTTGAACAGGTAAGGACCTGGGATGTTGTATATATATATATATATATATATATATATATATATATATATATATATATATATATATATGTATATAGATATTATTTAGCTATATCTAGGGGTGTTCTAACTAAAAGTCTATACTCTAATAAAGGCTGGATCACTGAATCTTGTTAGCTGCTTGTGATGTATTTATGTGTGGTTGTTTATAACTGTTTTATCTGTTATTATTTGTGAATTGATTATAAATGATTATGTTTATTAATCCAAACGTTTTCAAAAAAATACACCTCGCAAATTAACTACGCTTTTAACAACGAATCAGGCTCATATGATAAATAATAGATAATAAGTAGGAAGACAAATTGGTAGCGCTCAGTTTCCGGTGTGTCCTAGGTGTACTGAAAATTGGGTCGTTACAATTTGGTATCAGAGCAGTTCGTTCCCTGTAGAGCCTGGGGAGTGGACTGACTATGCTTCATTGCATACTCTGTTGTGTGTCTCGTGCTGTTAAGGTATCTTAAAGATACATTTGGCATGAATGTCTATTAGCAGTCATTTTGGGAATGTTCGTGCCTAGCTTGAGATATTAAGACTGATCACCTTAATATTGATTGTTTGGTGCGGATAAGACCTCAATGACTGTGAATAGGCATGGTTTAATCGAGCTCCGAATGACAAATCGACGTGAGCCACAACTAACTTCATAGCTGTTATGATCTTCTTGGCTATGGCTGTGTGAGATTTAGATGTTGTAAGGAACGGACCGATCTCTACGTTAGGATGGCTTGAAGGAAATAGACCGCTTGAAGAAGGATTCTTGCATGCGGCTGAAAATTTGAGGGCAAAATTTTCTTTAAAGAGGGTAGAATGTAACAAACCCGATTTTCGAGTACGCGGATCTTTTCTACAGGCACGAATTTCTCCGGAAGATCAATAAAGGGAACACCTCTGCTGTATCATCAAGCATCTCAATCCTCATTGTCATTATGACATCTTTAAGCCAAAACCTCTTTTGAGGCAAGCTCGACAACGCGGCCACGGAGAACCTAGTTTTTGAACCGTATCGGTTATGAGTTTTTATTCTAGTTTTCGTAAATAGGCTCAGCTTGATGAACCGGACTCGATTCATGAGAGAAGAAATATAATAGTATAATATTATCATTATATTAGTATTAGAAGTTGCTTGAAAGATATTATAAGGTTACCTGGTCTGTTTTAGTTAAAAACAGGAAATCGGTTTAACCAGGTTTACAGTTTACTGGTGCAGCTTAGCACCAGCACTCTCTGGTGACTTTAGGAATGCTAAGGCCTCATTATACATGTTCTATTCTCATAATAAATATGTTACTAGTGTCATTTATGCTAGTAGCTCAGAAAATAATTTTTAGATATATTTTTACGAGTGTTCCGATACACCTAGTTTTAGTAGTTGTACACCAGAGATATTTTAATATTATTTTAATCCACCTCCAAGCCAACCAATCACAACTCACCCTACACCCCCAAAACCCCCAAGGCTGCCTCATTTGCTCATTGTGGCCGAAAATCACCAAGAGAAAAAGGAGAGAAAGTTCTTGGTTCATAAATCTTCAAAGCTTGATTTCTTCTGAACTAAAACTCAAATCAAAACTCCGATTTCACCAAAATGATCCTCTCTTCTTTCTCTACATAACCATATAACATATCAAGGCTGGAAATAAGGTGAGATGGCTGTCTCCCTCCCTCTTCAATTCAGTTTTCAAGGAAAACCATGCAAACATGTGTTTTCTTGATGTTTTTCCTTAGGAATCATGCTTAACTTGACTTGAGGGCCAAGAAACGTGAATTTCTAGCAAGTCTAAGGTGATATATCTCTTCCTAACATACTGAGTGAGATTTGGTCAGTTGAGAGTTTTGCATTTAAAGTTGTTCTTGATGTGATTTAGGAGGAAAAAGTGCTTAAGGACCACCTGGAAGTTTGATTGAATTAGGAGCAGCAAAACCAGGTAGGGTGTCACGAAATTAATCTTGATTATTTGAGTTTGAGATGTGTGAATGTTGTATTATTTGGTTGTGCTAAAAATTGGTTTCATATATGATTGATTCTTGGTGAAAATTTGGTGAAATTCTGATGAAATTTGATGAAATTTAAGCTTTAAAGTTCATGTTCTTGGGCAGCTGGGAAAAACGAAACCCTAAGCATAAATTGAGGTTCAATTTGTGTTGAAAGCATGTAGAAAAGATGGGGTTTTAGTGGCTGCTAATTTATTATGAATTATAGTAAAAATCGGTTGCTGAAAAGACTGAAAAACGGGTAAAAACAGAGAAAGAATCTGAAGAATTTATGAAGAACATGAAGAACACTTTGAGTGTGATGAAGAACAATGAAGAACAGGCTTTAGATCTTAGAAAGGGCAAGGAAGTAAAATTTTTGGTGTTTAAGGGGTTATATGGTAATTTCTGAAACTTAGGGTGGTAAAAGTAGAAATATTAAAAGTTACGGGTGGTAAAAAGTTAATTTTAAAGGTTAAAAGGTAAAGGCAAGGTAATTTTCGAAAATTTAATAATAAAATATTAAATAATAATATTTAATTAAAAATAATATTTTAATAAAAAATAATAAAATAATGCGGAAAAGGCAGTTTTCTGTAAAAGCTTTAGAAAGACAACTTTAAGCGCATAATCTCATAATTACCTTCATAAAACACTTAGGGAGTGGTAATAACATGTTAGTGAGGCAAAGATAAAGAAAAGATAAAAAGTTAAAGAAAAGATAAAAACCAAAGAAAATGTCTGTAAAATTCTAACGACAGAAAACAGACAGAGACTAGTGAACGAACTAGGGCAACTTAGTTAGTACTTGAGTTGCGACTAGTGTTAGGTATAATATGAAAAGTTAAACTGTTTCAGTATAGACTTAATGAACCTATACTTGGGACAGGCTAACTATTCATACCGAAATTTACATAAGCTTTAAATACATACGTTAAGCAGAGAAATCAGAGTAAAGTAAAGAGATAAAGAGAAAAGAGTGATATGGATACAGAAGAAAGAGTAATCAGAGAAAAGTAAAGAGATACAGAGAACAGAGTAACTAGAACAGAATAAAGAGATACAAAGAGAAAAGAGTAATGTGATAAAGAGAAATGGTTTGAGCCAAGATATTGTAAAAGTGAAAGATGTAAAGTTTGTATAGTATGATTGAACAGAGAAAGAAAGAGATATTGCATAAGAATGTGAAAGTGATGATGAATAATGAGAATGTTAATGAATGATGATAATGAGAATGATTATGTAAGAATCTGCTGCAGAGAGGCAGTCAGATAGATGGTGGTACGACCACTTTGAACGCTTTCCTGGGATACCTTGCTATAATGCTTTGCTGTAAGACAGAGGTTGCTTACAGAGGTATCAAGATGAATGTGCTCCTGTAAGACAGAGGTTGCTTACAGTGAGTGTGTTGTTGCTCCTGTAAGACAGAGGTTGCTTACAGTGAGTCTGTTGGGCGTATATCGGCTAATAAGTTTCGCCCTGCAAGACGAAGGTTGCTTGCAGTGGATACCCTGCAAGACAAAGGTTGCTTGCAGTGGATATTGCCAACAGAAAAGCCTTATCCAGACAGAAGTTGCTGGGTAACGTCGGGAGCGGGTATGTAACCGACAGATGAGCTCATTACCTGCACTAGGGCTAGACATGCATCATACTTGGTTGTGCATTTTCTCTATTATGATTGTTGCATGAATGTATGCTTTCTTTGTTTGTATTCTATTCTCTGTGTTTGTGTCTGTGTTTTACTTTCTTGTATTCTTTTGTTTGTGATCTTTTTCTGTTTTCTCTATTTTCTCTATTTATCTGTCTTCTGTTTACTACTTCTCTATATTCTGCTATTAGTCTGCTAAACAACACAAAATGAATGAACGTAACTAATAACCCCGGTCCTACTAAGAACTCCCCAGTTCTTACCCCTTCTCTCTCCCTTCCCCCTCTAGATGGAAGCATGAGTACCCTTCCGTAGTTCGCTGATGACCGTTCGTAAAGAGAACTCCGCTCTAGGTAGTCTTCTGAGTCTAGGGTGAATCTCTTTATCTATGTATATGTATATACTGTGAGGCCAGCCAACGTCTGCACATCGTTCGTATGCGCACTTTAACCTGAATCCTGTGTACGAGACTCCCGTTGTGTGGCTACTTGATGAGGTACCAGAGGGACGTCCTATGGCAATGTCTGATCGTGCAGAGGAATAGCAGATGATGTCCTACCTTTGGTGACATTCACTTGACTTGAGTTTTGAAGACTTAGAACGTACTTTCCCTCGCTTTAGTAGTTCAGAGGGACTAGGCGAGTATAGAGTCTAGGCTAGCCTGGGTGCCAGCTTAGGGACTTCTTGAACAGGTCAGGACCTGGGATGTTGTATATATATATATATATATATATATATATATATATATATATATATATATATATATGTATATAGATATATTTAGCTATATCTAGGGGTGTTCTAACTAAAAGTCTATACTCTAATAAAGGCTGGATCACTGAATCTTGTTAGCTGCTTGTGATGTATTTATGTGTGGTTGTTTATAACTGTTTTATCTGTTATTATTTGTGAATTGATTATAAATGATTATGTTTATTAATCCAAACGTTTTCAAAAAAATACACCTCGCAAATTAACTACGCTTTTAACAACGAATCAGGCTCATATGATAAATAATAGATAATAAGTAGGAAGACAAATTGGTAGCGCTCAGTTTTCGGTATGTCCTAGGTGTACTGAAAATTGGGTCGTTACAATTTGGTATCAGAGCAGTTCGTTCCCTGTAGAGCCTGGGGAGTGGACTGACTATGCTTCATTGCATACTCTGTTGTGTGTCTCGTGCTGTTAAGGTATCTTAAAGATACATTTGGCATGAATGTCTATGAGCAGTTATTTTGGGAATGTTCGTGCCTAGCTTGAGATATTAAGACTGATCACCTTAATATTGATTGTTTGGTGCGGATAAGACCTCAATGACTGTGAATAGGCATGGTTTAATCGAGCTCCGAATGACAAATCGACGTGAGCCACAACTAACTTCATATCTGTTATGATCTTCTTGGCTATGGCTGTGTGAGATTTAGATGTTGTAAGGAACGGACCGATCTCTACGTTAGGATGGCTTGAAGGAAATAGACCACTTGAAGAAGGATTCTTGCATGCGGCTGAAAATTTGAGGGCAAAATTTTCTTTAAAGAGGGTAGAATGTAACAAACCCGATTTTCGAGTACGCGGATCTTTTCTACAGGCACGAATTTCTCCGGAAGATCAATAAAGGGAACACCTCTGCTGTATCATCAAGCATCTCAATCCTCATTGTCATTATGACATCTTTAAGCCAAAACCTTTTTTGAGGCAAGCTCGACAACGCGGCCACGGAGAACCTAGTTTTTGAACCGTATCGGTTATGAGTTTTTATTCTAGTTTTCGTAAATAGGCTCAGCTTGATGAACCGGACTCGATTCATGAGAGAAGAAATATAATAGTATAATATTATCATTATATTAGTATTAGAAGTTGCTTGAAAGATATTATAAGGTTACCTGGTCTGTTTTAGTTAAAAACAGGAAATCGGTTTAACCAGGTTTACAGTTTACTGGTGCAGCTTAGCACCAGCACTCTCTGGTGACTTTAGGAATGCTAAGGCCTCATTATACATGTTCTATTCTCATAATAAATATGTTACTAGTGTCATTTATGCTAGTAGCTCAGAAATAATTTTAGATATATTTTTACGAGTGTTCCGATACACCTAGTTTTAGTAGTTGTACACCAGAGATATTTTAATATTATTTTAATCCACCTCCAAGCCAACCAATCACAACTCACCCTACACCCCCAAAACCCCCAAGGCTGCCTCATTTGCTCATTGTGGCCGAAAATCACCAAGAGAAAAAGGAGAGAAAGTTCTTGGTTCATAAATCTTCAAAGCTTGATTTCTTCTGAACTAAAACTCAAATCAAAACTCCGATTTCACCAAAATGATCCTTTCTTCTTTCTCTACATAACCATATAACATATCAAGGCTGGAAATAAGGTGAGATGGCTGTCTCCCTCCCTCTTCAATTCAGTTTTCAAGGAAAACCATGCAAACATGTGTTTTCTTGATGTTTTTCCTTAGGAATCATGCTTAACTTGACTTGAGGGCCAAGAAACGTGAATTTCTAGCAAGTCTAAGGTGATATATCTCTTCCTAACATACTGAGTGAGATTTGGTCAGTTGAGAGTTTTTGCATTTAAAGTTGTTCTTGATGTGATTTAGGAGGAAAAAGTGCTTAAGGACCACCTGGAAGTTTGATTGAATTAGGAGCAGCAAAACCAGGTAGGGTGTCACGAAATTAATCTTGATTATTTGAGTTTGAGATGTGTGAATGTTGTATTATTTGGTTGTGCTAAAAATTGGTTTCATATATGATTGATTCTTGGTGAAAATTTGGTGAAATTCTGATGAAATTTGATGAAATTTAAGCTTTAAAGTTCATGTTCTTGGGCAGCTGGGAAAAACGAAACCCTAAGCATAAATTGAGGTTCAATTTGTGTTGAAAGCATGTAGAAAAGATGGGGTTTTAGTGGCTGCTAATTTATTATGAATTATAGTAAAAATCGGTTGCTGAAAAGACTGAAAAACGGGTAAAAACAGAGAAAGAATCTGAAGAATTTATGAAGAACATGAAGAACACTTTGAGTGTGATGAAGAAAAATGAAGAACAGGCTTTAGATCTTAGAAAGGGCAAGGAAGTAAAATTTTTTGTGTTTAAGGGGTTATATGGTAATTTCTGAAACTTAGGGTGGTAAAAGTAGAAATATTAAAAGTTACGGGTGGTAAAAAGTTAATTTTAAAGGTTAAACGGTAAAGGCAAGGTAATTTTCGAAAATTTAATAATAAAATATTAAATAATAATATTTAATTAAAAATAATATTTTAATAAAAAATAATAAAATAATGCGGAAAAGGCAGTTTTCTGTAAAAGCTTTAGAAAGACAACTTTAAGCGCATAATCTCATAATTACCTTCATAAAACACTTAGGGAGTGGTAATAACATGTTAGTGAGGCAAAGATAAAGAAAAGATAAAAAGTTAAAGAAAAGATAAAAACCAAAGAAAATGTCTGTAAAATTCTAACGACAAAAAAACAGACAGAGACTAGTGAACGAACTAGGGCAACTTAGTTAGTACTTGAGTTGCGACTAGTGTTAGGTATAATATGAAAAGTTAAACTGTTTCAGTATAGACTTAATGAACCTATACTTGGGACAGGCTAACTATTCATACCGAAATTTACATAAGCTTTAAATACATACGTTAAGCAGAGAAATCAGAGTAAAGTAAAGAGATAAAGAGAAAAAGAGTGATATGGATACAGAAGAAAGAGTAATCAGAGAAAAGTAAAGAGATACAGAGAACAGAGTAACTAGAACAGAATAAAGAGATACAAAGAGAAAAGAGTATGTGATAAAGAGAAATGGTTTGAGCCAAGATATTGTAAAGTGAAAGATGTAAAGTTTGTATAGATGTGATTGAGAGAAAGAAGAGATATTGCATAAGAATGTGAAAGTGATGATGAATAATGAGAATGTTAATGAATGATGATAATGAGAATGATTATGTAAGAATCTGCTGCACAGAGGCAGTCAGATAGATGGTGGTACGACCACTTTGAACGCTTTCCTGGGATACCTTGCTATAATGCTTTGCTGTAAGACAGAGGTTGCTTACAGAGGTATCAAGATGAATGTGCTCCTGTAAGACAGAGGTTGCTTACAGTGAGTGTGTTGTTGCTCCTGTAAGACAGAGGTTGCTTACAGTGAGTCTGTTGGGCGTATATCGGCTAATAAGTTTCGCCCTGCAAGACGAAGGTTGCTTGCAGTGGATACCCTGCAAGACAAAGGTTGCTTGCAGTGGATATTGCCAACAGAAAAGCCTTATCCAGACAGAAGTTGCTGGGTAACGTCGGGAGCGGGTATGTAACCGACAGATGAGCTCATTACCTGCACTAGGGCTAGACATGCATCATACTTGGTTGTGCATTTTCTCTATTATGATTGTTGCATGAATGTATGCTTTCTTTGTTTGTATTCTATTCTCTGTGTTTGTGTCTGTTTTACTTTCTTGTATTCTTTTGTTTGTGATCTTTTTCTGTTTTCTCTATTTTCTCTATTTATCTGTCTTCTGTTTACTACTTCTCTATATTCTGCTATTAGTCTGCTAAACAACACAAAATGAATGAACGTAACTAATAACCCCGGTCCTACTAAGAACTCCCCAGTTCTTACCCCTTCTCTCTCCCTTCCCCCTCTAGATGGAAGCATGAGTACCCTTCCGTAGTTCGCTGATGACCGTTCGTAAAGAGAACTCCGCTCTAGGTAGTCTTCTGAGTCTAGGGTGAATCTCTTTATCTATGTATATGTATATACTGTGAGGCCAGCCAACGTCTGCACATCGTTACCTTTGGTGACGTTCACTTGACTTGAGTTTTGAAGACTTAGAACGTACTTTCCCTCGCTTTAGTAGTTCAGAGGGACTAGGCGAGTATAGAGTCTAGGCTAGCCTGGGTGCCAGCTTAGGGACTTCTTGAACAGGTCAGGACCTGGGATGATGTATATATATATATATATATATATATAGAGTCTAGGCTAGCCTGGGTGCCAGCTTAGGGACTTCTTGAACAGGTCAGGACCTGGGATATATATATATATATATATATATATATATATATATATATATAGATATTATTTAGCTATATCTAGGGGTGTTCTAACTAAAAGTCTATACTCTAATAAAGGCTGGATCACTGAATCTTGTTAGCTGCTTGTGATGTATTTATGTGTGGTTGTTTATAACTGTTTTATCTGTTATTATTTGTGAATTGATTATAAATGATTATGTTTATTAATCCAAACGTTTTCAAAAAAATACACCTCGCAAATTAACTACGCTTTTAACAACGAATCAGGCTCATATGATAAATAATAGATAATAAGTAGGAAGACAAATTGGTAGCGCTCAGTTTCCGGTGTGTCCTAGGTGTACTGAAAATTGGGTTGTTACAACATTTCCCAACAACTTCAATCTCTCTTCCCAATTACCCCCCTCACCACTCACATTCATCCACTCTTTCCCATAAACCCCACCTACCTTCGAAATTCAATAACACTTTCCCACCCAATCTCACCTTAAATGACCGAAACTACACCCTCTCCCCTCCCTATATATACCCTTCCATTCTACTTTATTTTCACACAACACAAACCCCCTCTTCTACACCTTGGCCGAAAACACCATCTCTCACTCTCCTCCATATTTTCTTCTTCTTCTTCTTCTCTTCTTTCTTCTCTTGCTTGAGGGCGAGCAATATTTTAAGTTTGGTGTGGTAAAAGCATAAGCTTTTTGTTTTTCCATTACCATCAATGGCACCTAAGGCCGGAGAATCCTCTAGAAAAGGAAAAGGAAAGACAAAAGCTTTCACCTCCGAGTCATGGGAGATGGAAAGATTCATCTCCAAAAGCCATCAAGACCACTTCTATGATGTTGTGGCAAAGAAGAAGGTGATCCCTGAGGTCCCTTTCAAGCTCAAGAAAAATAAGTATCCGGAGATCCGACATGAGATCCGAAAAAGAGGTTGGGAAGTCCTAACCAACCCCATGCAACAAGTCAGAATCTTAATGGTTCAAGAGTTCTATGCCAATGCATGGATCACTAGGAACCATGATCAAAGTATGAACCCGAGTCCAAAGAATTATCTCACAATGGTTCGGGGGAAATACTTAGATTTTAGTCCGAAGAATGTGAGGTTGGCGTTCCACTTGCCCATGATGCAAGGAGATGTACGCCCCTACACTAGAAGGGTCAACTTTAATCAAAGGTTGGACCAAGTCCTTATGGACATATGTGTGGAAGGAGCTCAATGGAAAAGAGACTCCAAAGGCAAGCCAGTTCAACTAAGAAGACTGGACCTCAAGCCTATGGCTAGATGGTGGTTGGAGTTCATTCAACGCTCCATCATTCCCACTAGCAACCGATCTGAAGTTACTGTGGATCGGGCCATCATGATTCATAGCATCATGATTGGAGAGGAAGTAGAAGTTCATGAAGTCATCTCCAATGAAATCTACAAAATAGCCGAAAAGCCCTCCACCATGGCAAGGCTAGCTTTTCCTCACCTTATTTGCCATCTATGTTACTCAGCTGGAGTTATCATAAAAGGAGACATCCCTATTGAAGAGGATAAGCCCATCACCAAGAAGAGGATGGAGCAAGCAAGAGAGACCCTCCACGGATCTCAAGAGATGCATGAGGAAGCTCATCATCAAGAAATCCCTGAGATGCCTCAAGGGATGCACTTTCCTCCCAACAACTATTGGGAACAACTCAACACTTCCTTAGAAGATTTGAGCTACAATGTGGAACAATTAAGGGTGGAACATCATAAGCACTCCATCATTCTCCATGAAATAAGAGAAGATCAAGGAGCAATGAGGGAGGAGCAACAAAGGCAAGGAAGGGACATAGAAGAGGTTAAGGACATTGTTGGTCCTTCAAGAAGAAGACGCCACTAAGGTGGATTCATTCCTTGTTCTTATTTCTTTCTGCTTTTCGGTTTTTATGTTGTGTTCATTTATGTTTTGTGTCTCTACTTCATGATCATTAGTGTTTAGTAACTATGTCTTAAAGTTATGAATAAAATCCATTAATCCTTCACCTCTCTTAAAAGAAAAATGTTTTAATTCAAAAGAACAAGAAGTACATGAATTTCGAATTTATCCTTGAATTTAGTTTAATTATATTGATGTGGTGACAATACTTTTTGTTCTCTCAATGAATGCTTAAACAGTGCATATTTTTTATCTTGTTGTTTATGAATGTTAAAATTGTTGGCTCTTGAAAGAATGATGAACAAAGAGAAATGTTATTGATGATCTGAAAAATCATAAAATTGATTCTTGAAGCAAGAAAAAGCAGTGAAAAAGCAAAGGCTTGCCAAAAAAAATAGAAAGAAAAAAAAACAAGCAGAAAAAGCCAATAGCCCTTAAAACCAAAAGGCAAGGGTAAAAAGGATCCAAGGCTTTGAGCATCAATGGATAGGAGGGCCCAAGAAAATAAAATCCAGGCCTAAGCGGCTAAATCAAGCTGTCCTTAACCATGTGCTTGTGTCATGAAGGTCCAAGTGAAAAACTTGAGACTGAGTGGTTAAAGTTGTGATCCAAAGCAAAAAGAGTGTGCTTAAGAGCTCTGGACACCTCTAACTGGGGACTCTAGCAAAGCTGAGTCACAATCTGAAAAGGTTCACCCAGTCAAGTGTCTGTGGCATTTATGTATCCGGTGGTAATTCTGGAAAACAAAGTGCTTAGGGCCACGGCCAAGACTCATAAGTAGCTGTGTTCAAAAATCAACATACTTAACTAGGAGAATCAATAACACTATCCGAAATTCTAAGTTCCTAGAGAAGCCAATCATTCTGAACTTCAAAGGAAAAAGTGAGATGCCAAAACTGTTCAGAAGCAAAAAGCTACAAGTCCCGCTCATCTAATTAGAATTAATATTCATTGATATTTTGGAATTTATAGTATATTCTCTTCTTTTTATCCTATTTGATTTTCAGTTGCTTGGGGACAAGCAACAATTTAAGTTTGGTGTTGTGATGAGCGGATAATTTATACGCTTTTTGGCATTGTTTTTAGGTAGTTTTTAGTAAGTTCAGGCTACTTTTAGGGATGTTTTCATTAGTTTTATGTTAAATTCACATTTCTGGACTTTACTATGAGTTTGTGTGTTTTTCTATAATTTTAGGTAATTTCTGGCTGAAATTGAGGGACTTGAGCAAAACTCTGAAAAAGGCTGACAAAAGGACTGCTGATGCTGTTGGAATCTGACCTCCCTGCACTCAAAATGGATTTTCTGGAGCTACAGAACTCCAAATGGTGCGATCTCAACGGCATTGGAAAGTAGACATCCAGAGCTTTCCAGAAATATATAATAGTTCTTACTTTATTTGGGAATTGACGACGTAAAGTGGTGCTCAACTCCAAGTACATGTTGCTGTCTGGAGTCAAACGCCAGAAACACGTCACGACCCGGAGTTGAACGCCAGAAACACGCTATAACTCGGTGTTCAACTCCAAAAGAAGCCTCAGCTCGTGGATAGATCAAGCTCAGCCCAAACACACACCAAGTGGGCCCCGGAAGTGAATTTATGCATCAATTACTTACCTCTGTAAACCCTAGTAGCTAGTTTAGTATAAATAAGACTTTTTACTAGTGTATTAGTTGTTCTTTGACCACGTTTCATCTTTGGTCTCAGTTTTGTTTTATTCTTCATCTTAGGAGGCCATTGATCACGTTTTGGGGGGGCTGGCCATTCGGCCATGCCTGAACCTTTCACTTATGTATTTTCAACGGTGGAGTTTCTACACACCATAGATTAAGGGTGTGGAGCTCTGCTGTACCTCAAGTTTCAATACAATTACTATTATTTTCTATTCAATTCTCTTTTATTCCTATTCTAAGATATTCGTTGCACATCAACTTGATGAATGTGATGATCCGTGACACCCATCATCATTCTCACCTATGAACGCGCGTGACTGACAACCACTTCCGTTCTACCTTAGGCCGGGCGCATATCTCTTAGATTCCCCAACAGAATCTTCGTGGTATAAGCTAGATAGATGGCGGCATTCATGGAAATCCGAAAAGTCTAACCATGTCTGTGGTATTCCAAGTAGGATTCCAGGAATCCGGAAAGTCTGACCTTGTCTGTGGTATTCCGAGTAGGATTCCGGGATTGAATGACTGTGACGAGCTTCAAACTCCTGAAGGCTGGGCATTAGTGACAGACGCAAAAGAATCAAGGGATTCTATTCCAACCTGATTGAGAACCGACAGATGATTAGCCGTGTTGTGACAGAGCATAGGACCATTTTCACGGAGAGGATGGGATGTAGCCATTGACAAGGTGATGCCCTACATACAGCTTGCCATGGAAAGGAGTAAGAAGGATTGGATGAATGTAATAAGAAAGTAGAGATTCAAGAGAAGCACAACATCTCCATACGCCTATCTAAAATTCCCGCTATTGATTTACATAAGTATTTCTATCCTATTTTATTTTCTGTTTATTATTAATTTTCGAACTTATCATAAATCAACTTAATCCGCCTGACTGAGATTTACAAGATGACCATAGCTTGCTTCATACCAACAATCTCTGTGGGATCGACCCTTACTCACGTAAGGTATTACTTGGTTGACCCGGTACACTTGCTGGTTAAGTTGAACGGAGTTGTGATCACACGTTCCATTACCAGGGATTATTAAGATCCCAATTCATCATACCATGATCTCTTTGGGGCATTTTTGATAGAGCCAATATTTAAACTTCATACAAGTACAAAGAGACCAACTTTGAGGATCACAATTTCGTCCACCAGCACGCGTCCTTGGCCGAGATCAATTCTTTGGCTTTTCATGCTTCTCTCCACTTGCATGCTTCCTTCCTCACTCCTTGGGTCCATTTCTAGCCTTTTTCAACCTGAGATCACTAGCAAACACATCAAGGAATCTTATGAAATCAAGGAGGAATTAAAATTATCAAATTAAAGGCTTAGAAAGCATGTTTTTACACTTAAGCACAAATAAGGGAGAGATCACAAAATCATGCTAATTCATTGGCTAAATGTGAGGAAAGGTTATCAAAACACTCTAAATTCAACACAAGATAAACCCAAAAAACGGGGTTTATCAGCGTGCTAGTTTTGTGCTAGGAGCACAAAACGCATCCACGCATACGCGTGGCTGACGCGCACGGGTCACCCTACCTCTCTACTTTCCATGCGTGCGCATGGGCAACACTTACAGGTCACCCGCTTTTCTCCGCTTCCCATGCGTGCACGTCGGCGACGCGCACGCGTGACCCTGTTTTCAGTAAAAATTAATTTTTGAGTTTTTAAAGCCGAATTTCTGACTTCTAAGCCTCCATTTTCATCCTTTAGGTCCTAAATTTTTATAGTATACCTAGTAACGAGAAGAAGCTAGGAAATGTGATAACTTGTTGATGAAGAAAAACTTGGAGTAATGAGTTGTGATTGAGGAAGTGCAGAAATGATGGTTTGAAAATGAATGTGACGTGTGACCCTAGGTAGTAGGCAGTGACATTGTCCATTTGCTCCGGGTATAAGATAGGAAAGGAGAATTATGATAAATGTGTTTAATTATGGAGTTTTGGATGAATGTATATTTGTGATACCTGGGTAGTAGCAAGGGTCGTGGTTCGTCCCACTTGCTCCGGGTCATTGTTTGAAAATTGGTAATAATGAAGAGTGATTATGAATGAATGTGGTAAATGAATAATGATGGAAAATGTTGAATGTGAGTATGATGTGTTTTCTCTCTAGTTGTAAGGGTGACAGTGCACCGATACCCTCTAATGGTGACAGGGCACAGATACCTTCTAATGGTGACAGGGCACATATACCCTCTAATGGTGACAGGGCACATATACCCTCTAATGATGACAGGGCACAGATACCCTCTGATGGTGACAGGGCACATATATTGTCCTTCTCTTATTCTCCTTAATGACTTTTTTCTGTATAACACTTTCGACTTCACACTTTATCTTTTAGTTGTCGATGCGTGAGTGATACGACTTTGCAATTTTATTTTTACTCTCTTTAGGCTTCTCAATTAATACTCCTTTCAATTTTATTTGTAATTATGTATTAAAAAATCCCCCTTGAGAGTCGTACCACCTTAATATCTTTGACTTATAACTCGAGCGTAAGAAAATGTATATTAGGGTGTTACAATTGGCAAGTTATTATTAGAAGTGACAATTTCAGATTTACTTGGAAATTTCTGAAGTACTATAATTGGACCGTCTTTTGGGTTTTCAAATTGGGCTGGTACAGATATGATGGGCTGGTCTCTAGTCTTTTTTGGATATTTTCAAACATAACACCGAAACTCCTTTTCTGATTGTGGTATTTCTTTTCCTGTTAGGATTCCAACTAATTCTGGCACAATTTCAGAATTAGTTTCCACATCTTGTTTTGCAATTGTTTCAGAATTTACTTGATTAGTGAAAGTTGTATCCTCAATATGTAAGATAGGAGTGGGTAAAGGTTCATGCAAAAAATTTTCTTCCCTTAGACTCTCTGTCTGAAGAGAATTTTTTCTGAAAAAAGATTTCATGTTCCAAAAAAGTAACATCCATGCTTACATGAAATTTCTTGGTATGTGGATTGAAACATTTATAACCCTTTTGACTTGGGAAATAGCCAATAAAATTGCACTTTTCTGCCCTTGGATCAAGTTTACTTCGATATGAAGGTGTATGTAAAAACACGGTGCAACTAAATACTTTTAAAGATAAGTCAGAATGCAACCTACAAGCTGGAAAATTCTTTTTGAAAGTATCCAACGGTGCGCAGTAATTTAACACACATGTGGGCATTCGATTTATGAGATAGGCTGCTGTTAGGATAGCATCTCCCCATAAATACTTTGGAACATTACCCTCAAACATAATGGCACGTGCTACTTCAAGAAGATATTTATTCTTCCTTTTAGCAATGCCTTTTGTTGGGGGTGTATTGGGCATGTAGATTGATGTTGAATACCTTTCTTTTGAAGAAATTCACCAAGATTTTTATTAAAGTATTCAGTGCCATTATCACTTCTTAATATTGAAATTTTTATGTCAAATTGTGTTTCTACCATTGTTGAAAAATACTGAAAAATTTTTGAAACCTCTGATTTTTCATGCATGAGATAGATCCAACATAGTCGTGTGTGGTCATCGATAAAAGTTACAAACCATTTTTTTCAAATTGAGTTGTTATTTTCGATGGACCCCATACATCACTATGAATAAAGTGGAAAGGTTTAGATGCATGATAAGGTTAAGAGTAATAAGGAGCTCTATGGCTCTTTGAATGAATACAACTTTCACATTTAAGTAAGGAAGAATCAATATTCTTAAATAAACTTTGAAACAAATGTTTGAGATATAGAAAACTAGAGTGTCCTAGTCTATTGTGCCAGAGCATTATTTGGTCCTTGAGCTATTCTAAGCACTACCAATCATCTTTCCCGAGGTCCGGTCCTGAAAAATACCATGAGTGTCAAAGAATATCACAGGACAATTGGAATCCTTACAGATTTTACTAATAGAGAGGAGATTACAAGAAAGCTTTGATACATGTAGGACATTTCTTAGGTCAATATTTTTGGACAGTTTAATTGTACCTTTTCCAGCAATAGATGAAAAACTACCATCAGCAACTTTAATTTTCTCAATTTCAAAGCAAGGAGAATAAGTTTTAAAGAAAGGGGAGAGACTAGTCATATGGTTAGATGCACCTGAATCGACAATCCATGGTGCATTCAAGTTTGAAGTGCAGTAAAAGGACATAGGAATACTAAAATTACCTATTTGGGCCAAAGAACCACTAGGAGTACTAGACACAGAATTGGAATTTAATAGCCTTATGAGCTGCTCAACCTGTTCCTTTACTCAATGATAATTTTTCAGCCTCATGAGCAGTTGGGGTAGAGCGTATTTTGGGACCAGGTTTGCTGCCTTTAAGATGTGCTGGTTTTCCATGAATCTTCCAACAGGTTTCTCGAGTGTGACGAGGTTTATTGCAGTGGTCACACCAAAGATTGGAGGGGTGCTTCTGATTTGGTGAACTTTTAAGTGCAGCAGGTGCCATTAAGAGTACATTAGACTCCAAATAAGTCTGTTCAGTCTTGCCTTTCCCCATCATCACAGCTCTACGAGTTTCTTCTCTTCTAACGTCAGCAAATACTTCTCCAATTGAGGGTAGAATTGCTCTTCCAATAATTCTGCCACGAACTTCATCTAGTTCCACGTTGAGGCCTGCAAGAAACTGGAATATCCTCCCTTCTTCCACTGTTTGTTGGTGGTGTTTGGCATCAGCGGCTGAATTTCACTTGTAGTTATTGAATTGGTCAAGATCCTGCTACACCCGCTTCGATGTGTGGAAATATTTGGTGGCATTGTCACTCCCTGGTTGAATTTCTCTAGCTTTTAGAGTAAGTTCATAAATCTGGGATTTATTCCCAAGATCAGAGTACATCTCTTTGACACTATCCCACAATTCTTTGGCAATGGTATAGTACATGTAGTTACTACTGATATCCTCCTCCATTGAGTTCACCAGCCATGTCATCACCATGAAATTTTTGGTATCCCACACATTATATTGCGGGTCAGTGATGTTAGGCTTGCTTCGCTCACCAGTGAGATATCCAATCTTTCCTCTTCCACAGATATACATCTGAACTGATTGAGACCACCTAAGGTAGTTTGACCCATTGAGTCGAAATGTGGTGATCTGAACTGAATGGGAGTCACCACTAACTAGTACCCGTTACTCAGATTTTAAATCTGATAGAGTAGGAGTGGTGTTCTTCTTCTGTTCAGGATTAATGACTGAGGAACTGTTAGTCATAACTATAAATCAGAGGCACAGTGCAGAGATCCTGCTCTGATACCAAGTTGAAGTATCTGAATATATCTTATCATCAAATGTACAGGGAATCAGTCTCTTTATAGAGGAATTACAAAAATAGAAATAACTATAAAATAGGAAAGAAGGAAAAAATACTAGTCTAAAATAAAGAAAAGATTTCTAATCATAAAATTTCTAAAATTAAGCTAAACCAAAAAAAAAATTATAATTAATTCTATTTACATAAAAGATTCATGAAAAGAATTAGAAATCTGATTTTGATTTGATCTAGTCAACAGCATTGATGTTGTTGGTAGGCTCTGAGTGTTTGTTTTGGGTGATTGTTGGGTGATTATGTATCCATGATACTTGTTGGGTGATTAAATTGGGTACCTTTCAACTATAATCTTGTCTTTTTTTCAGTGTTATGTATGGAATATTTTAATCATTAAACAAGTGGTTGATATTATTATTGTAAATTTAGTTAAAGCATTATGAATACTGCATGCTGAAAAACAGTGTAAAAATATAACAGGTTTGATATTATTGTAAATTTCATATTATTATAGATACTATCTAATAGCCAATCACATCCACTATATTAGTTCAAATGCTTGATGAGTGTTTTGTGTCTTATCATGATATTTTAATAGTTTGTAGTAGTTTTATTGAATGAACGACCTAGAGACTTTGATCATTCGATTCATCTAACTTGCACATTAATTTTGGAAAATCCAATGCCTAGTGATATGGTATTTTTAAAAATACAAGCACCTAGACAATAAATTATGGATAAACTAGAACTCATTATTTTAAAATTGGATATCATATATTATTAGTTTTACTTTTATCTCTTAAGAGTACTCATAGATTTTTCATTTGATATAATTTCTCTATGAATTGTCTTAAGGATGAATATCTCACCTGTTTAAGTTTGATATGCTGCTTTCTCCAAAGTGTATGTAGCAGATTAGGAAAGAGAATAGTGTCTTGTGTAGTTGCTTATTTTTTTTGTTCTGTTAATTTTGTAGATAATACCTCATAGAAGATAGAAAATTGGGTGGAGCCAAGGAAAAAAAAGTAGTGACCTAAACATAATCATATCATGCCTATTAGAGTTACTTATATTGTTTATTTTTAATTTCTTACAGTTTTCTTATAGGATGACCTGATATACTTTATTTAATTCTGTGTGGGTTAAGATGATATCACTCTTTTCGACAAGGACTAAGGACCAAATTATGCAATTGAAGCTCTAACTCCACAGCCTCACTAAGTTGGTGGAAAATTTAACATGAATGAAAATACATACCAGCTTCAAAATTCAACAGAAAATGATTTTTCCAAGGACATCTTAGCCAGTGGTCATATGGATCCATGGGAATCAGTAACCAACATAAAGGTTGCAATTCATATAAAGCGCTGCTAATCATGTTTGATTAATTTTGGAATAACTTATTTGATTATCATTTTCTTTTGATTGAAATTGATATTAAGCACACTGGTAATTTTTAATAGCACTGAAAGTGTTAGAACTGAAATTTTTAAGTGTCCAGTGCTGAATACATGCAGTATTAATTTTGAGTGGTTGAAGTCTTTCTTTTCTCACTTTAAGCGTTAAGCTTGATTTGATGTGCATGCATTAAGTGCATAAATCATTCACTTTTGTATTTTATTAGATTACATCTTCAATGCTTCTTTGATTTGATAATTATCAACTGTAATTGTAATTATGTCATTAAAGAAGTGAGATTATAATTCTTGATAAAAAATGTCGAAAGTGATAGAAGATTTAGACTGCTTAGTTAGTTTGTTATTCAATAATAAATTCATTTTAGAGCTAACTTTGAGATATCCATTATTCAAGGTATTTGCTGCTTTTGTTAATATGACTCTTTAATATAACATAGGACTGGGAATATATCCAATTTTGAGCAAATGAAATCTACAATATCACTTATCAAGGTTCATAGTTCTGCAAATGGCTCAAGTGAAATGATAAAAATGTTGATTTTTATCATTTTTACTCTCTAAGTTGTCAAGGATATTAATCTATGAACTCTAATATGACTGGCGCATGCTATGGTGTAGAAATAAAATTGTTTTTACATGTGTAGAATGACACATGTCAATACATTAGTAATTCACGTAGTTGGTTTTTGGATAGAGAAGAATTAATTATAGCACACAATTATTGATTCCTTTACTTATAGTAAGAAAGAAAGTCTGTGACTCTATACCGTGTATCATAGAGACTACTTATTATTATTTCTTTAGTGTCAAAGACTACTTATTTTGATTTATTGTTAATAAATATGTGTATTACTAACCAAATTAGAATTAAGTCTATTAGATGAAAAAAATCAAAAAATAAAAAATAAAAAATATTTTTTTAATCTTAACCAAAATATTTTTCATAGAATTTATAAAGAAAAAAAATATTTGAAAACTAACTTACTTTCACTCTTTAAGTTAGGGTAAAGTATTAAATTAGTCCCTTACGTTTGGGCAGAATTCTTTGGTCCTTAAGGTTTAAAGTATTCTATTTGAATCTAAAAAAGTTTCATTTAGTTTCAATTTAGTCTCACCGTGCGGTCAAAGTTAAATAATTAATGAAACTGTCCTATATTACCGCAGTATAAGAATAATGTCGATAATTTAAAGAATAAGTACAAGTTCCAAAGGCATAAAATCAACGGTGGATGCATCAATACATTTATTTATCATTTTTCTTAGTTCTATAGAAAATATTTCTTTTAAATTATAAAAAGAATGATAAATAAATGTATTGATTCATCCACAGTTGATTTTGTGTCTCTAGAGTTTGTACTTGTTATTATACTGTTGTAATGTAGGCCATTCTGTTAATTATTTAATTTTGATTTTATAGTGGGACTAAATTAAAGCTAAATGAAACTTTTTTAGATTCAAATAGGACACTTTAAACCTTACGAATCAAAACAGAATTACGCCCAAACGCAGAAGACCAATTTAGTACTTTACCCTTTAAAGTTATTATTATTAAAAAAGGAAAAATATATAGTTATAGATAATTACTATTCATTTATTGTGGTTAACAAATTTAATTTGTTTTTCGAATTATATGTCTTAAATACATTACTAATTATTTTTATTACTTTACATGTTTTAAACTTTTAATTTATAAATTAGATTGATAAATTATTATTATTAAAGGTGTCTGTTTTTCTTTTCAATAAGAGACCAATATCAGTATCTACTTTCTGTTATAGTTTTACCTATTTAATTAAGTAAATTAAAAATAATTTAATATATTTATTAATTTATTATAATACGTTAAGATCCTTTATATGAAATTTAATTTAAAAAAGTTTAATTTATTTTTAATAATATTATTAAAAATAAAGTATATTTTTTATCCTAATGTGATATTTTTCAAAAATACTCTTACGTTTAGTTGCATTTAATTTTGTTCTAACGTTTTTATTAGGGGCAAAATTAAAAATTTTTAAAGATAATGTTGACACAAATCGAAAATGTCAGAGATAAAATTGAATGAATCGAAAACATTAGAAATAAAATTAAATTAAATAAAAAATTAGAGATAGTTTAAAAGAAATTGCAGACATTAAGGACAAAAGTATATTTTACCCTATTATTAAATATTTGAAAATAAATAACAATTTACAATTGAAAAAATATTGTTTTGGTCCATAATATTTAAATTAAATTCTAATTTTATCCTTAATGTTTGAAATATTTTATTTTCGTCTAAAACATTTTATGTTGTTCTAATTTAGTCTTTTGTTCAAAATTAAATATTTTCTTCTAAAAAAAATGGAATACCTTTAATAATAGTAAATTATCAATTCAATTTATAAATTTAAACATGTAAAATATTAAAAATATAAAAATAATTAGTAATAAATTTAGGACATATAATTATAAAAACAAATTAAATTTGTTAACCACGGTAAATGTATAGTAATTACTTATTACCTAAATTATACATTCTTTCATTTTTAATAGTAATATTTTAAGAGTGAAAGTAAGTTAGTCTCCATATGTTTTACTTTTTTAAATTTTATGAAAAATATTTTGATTAATATTAAAAAAATATTTTTTTTTCAAAATTTTTTTATATAATGGCCTTAATTCTAATTTGATTAGTGATACACATATTTATTAACAATATATCAAATAATAAGTGAGAATTTTTTATTTTAATAAATTAAATAAATGTTTTATTTCCTGAAATAAATAATTTTAAAATTATTACAAAAATATATCAGCATTTTTTGTCTTATTTATACTGTAAACGAGATAATTTTATCCGTATCGAAATATATGTATTTTTTCAATTTTCGTAATAATTTTTAAAATTATTTATTTCAATAAATAAAATATTTATTTAATTTATTAAAATAAAAAAAAAACTTAATAAGTGGTCTCTATGGCATAAATACATTGGCACACACTCTCTTTTTTACGTAAGTCAAAGGAATCAATAATTATGTGTTATAATTAATTCTTCCCCATTCAAGAGTCAACTACGTGAACTACTAATGCATTGAAATTTGTCTTTTTACACATATAGAAATAATTTCACTTTAACACCATAATATGCGCATTTCTAATAATTTTTTTATAGAAATTGTAATCTTTAAA
Organism: Arachis stenosperma; assembly: GCF_014773155.1. Lineage (NCBI taxonomy): Eukaryota > Viridiplantae > Streptophyta > Magnoliopsida > Fabales > Fabaceae > Arachis > Arachis stenosperma. The sequence continues at coordinate 79,201,722 of NC_080379.1, forward strand.
TCTTCACCCTTTTAATGAGGCCCACATATGGTAACAAGAAATCTTTTTGCCATTAAAAAGATGATATTATCTTTTTGCTTTTCATTAATTAGTTTAGGTGTTTTATTGCGTAAAAAACTGTAAATAGACATATGCAATGAGAAATTTTAATCAAAGAGAGTAGGTTATTAGTCAAGGAGAGTAGATAATGATGTTTTTGTGTAACTTGTGCCTCAGTTTTCTTTCTCTTTCTCTTTTACAATCTAGAATTGCCTTCAATAATGAGCTCTCAACTCACCACTTCATCCATTATAAAGGAATTTGAAGTTATTTTAAGACTTCCACTATATTGCTTCAACTTCTTTTTTCTTCTTTTTTTTTCTTGAATTTTTTAATTCAGTTTTTTTTTTGTGTTTAAGTGTGGATTTATTTGTTGGGTTTTTTCTCTCCTTTGTGAGGTCCAAGTCCAACATTTTGGGGTGTATTCTTGCACCCTAGTGTCACAACCCTAATTCAGTTTTTTGAGATTTTTTGAGAAAGAGAGAATAGCCACCAAGTGAGAGAGAAGAGGAAAAAACAGAATTTCCGTTTTTGTCCAAAGCAGTAAATTTCAAATGGCAGTTTCTTAGTTGTTCACCGTTGGATCGATTTGAAATTTAAACTGCATGTTTTTATCATCTTGTTCTTCATTCTGATCGGTGAAGATGTTGATTGAAGATTTGCAGTGAGAGAAATTGGCTTCGCAAGAGAAAAATTAGGTTTCCCTTTTTTACACAGAGCAGCAATTTCAGAACGGCAGTTTCTCATTCTTTCACCGTTGGATCGACGGCAGTTTCTCATTTTGTTCTTCATTCTGAACGGTGAAGATTTTAATTGGAGGTCTGAAGAGGGAGAAATTGGCTTCGACATCAGCTCTGTTTTTTGGGTATATTTGATCTTCTTGCTTCTTATTTGTGATGTTTTGGCTGGAGCTATTGTTGTTTCCGCTGCTAGACTCTTTCATACTGGTATCAGAGCTTGTTGGTATTTTTCTGGGCTTGTGATTCTGTGAACAATGGATGCTAATACTAATACTAGTAGGTCTGTGATTCACCTTGAATACTCCTTAAACCAGACCGATTAAACCATCGGCTCTGATACCACTTTGTTGGGCCAACCGTGGAGAGCTCTCGACAATCGGGGAGACTTCGGGGAGGAATCAAGTGAGAGAACATAGGATGAGAAGACACCACATCCAACTCAAAACCTTAAGGTGTTAAGTTAATGGGTCTCTCATCTTATAAACTCCTCACTCTTCCATGCTTTCTTTGATGTGGGACTAACTTCAATACTCCTCACACTTGCAACACTAACAATCTCCCCCTCAAGTGTGAGCCTCCACATCAAGCATCAACTCCCCTCTAGCTCCTCCACCACCACGAGTATTCGTCCATCACACCGCCGCAAAACACCGCGGGACACGCCGTCCGGACCACCTTTGCCGAGAAGACTTTCGATGCTTCACCTTGAATACTCCTTAAACCAGACCGATTAAACCATCGGCTCTGATACCACTTTGTTGGGCCAACCGTGGAGAGCTCTCGACAATCGGGGAGGAATCAAGTGAGAGAACATAGGATGAGAAGACACCACATCCAACTCAAAACCTTAAGGTGTTAAGTTAATGGGTCTCTCATCTTATAAACTCCTCACTCTTCCATGCTTTCTTTGATGTGGGACTAACTTCAACACTCCTCACACTTGCAACACTAACATTATTCCCTAAGGTATTTGAAATTGTGATAGAATTTTAATCTCTTCTTATGTATTTAATTTTTTTATTTTCTAAAATTAAAAAAATTGACATATCAAGAACAAAGCTTTTTTTTTTAGTTTAGAATTTTTTGGACAATTTTAGTTATAAATTATATAAACTTTGTTTATAGAACAAAATATGCAATCTTAATTTTCTGCCCACCTTATCCGTGTTTCTTTTAAATTTTTGGAAAAATAGATAAAGTACATCTGGGTTTTTACACGGTGGATAGATGTATTTTTGAATTTTTTAATGAGTCATTTGTACACATGAATATAAAATTCCGTTGTCAATTCTACCTTTCCGTGGCCTGAGTAAATTTTCCGGCGGTGGTGGAGGTCAAGTGGGATGGTATTGTATGATGTGACCAATTTGAAGTGACACTGTGAAAAATAGAAATATTCATTATGAAATTTGTTGAAATAAATACAAGAAAAGAGAATAATGAAATCATTGTTCATCTTCTTCCTTCTCTAATTTCTTTGAACCATATGAACCCTAACACAGGGTGTAGACCTTTCATTGACCTTGATGGCACATTCTTAAAGGGTTTCTATGGAGGATTTCTACTCACTGCAATAGGTCAATATGCCAACAACCAGATTTTTCCAATTGCTTATGCCGTGGTGGATTCAGAAACTAGAGATAACTCTTGGAGCATTTACACAATGACTTGGACAACTACAAGGTTCATGGTTGAAACTTTATTAGTGACTAACAAAAGGTATGCATTTACACATATTAATTGAACATGGTCTAATTCTGGCTATGCAACAAGTTATGCCTGGAGTTCATCATCGCTTCTGTGATATGCATATTTGGAATAATTTCACAAAGAGATGGAAGGACAAACAACTCAAAGAGGCAGTGTGGGAGTGACCACAACTCAAGAATTTGATGCTGCAATGTTGAGACTACAACGGATCAATACTGGAGCATGGGAGTATCTGAACAAGCTTGATCGGAAGCAGTGGAAGAAAATCAGCAAGTAGAACTAGAAGAATGGTTGCAACTCAAAATTAGTTGCTTTGGGCAAAGGAGTTTTTTTGACTTTGGTGTTCTCATCTAGACCTGCAGATTTCTGATTGGAGTTTAAAAATTGTTGTTATCATTTCCTGGGTTCATATGGTTCGAAGAGATTAGAGAAGGAAGAGGAGTTATTTCATTATTCCATTTTCTTATATTTATTTTAACAAATTTTATAATGAATATTTCTATTTTCCACAATGTCACCTCAAATTGGCTGCATCATACAATATCGTGCCACCTGGCCTCCACCATCGCTGGAAAATTTACTCAGGTCACGGAAGAGTAGAATTGACAACGAAGTTTTATATTCATGTGTGAAAATGACTCGTTAAAAAATTCAAGAGTACATCTATCTACCGTGTGAAAATTCGGGTATACTTTTGTCTATTTTTCCTAAATTTTTTATTATTTTTAAATGAAGTAGATTTTTTTGTATTTTTTTTGTCAATAACAAAAGATTCTTTTAAGAACTGAAAAAAATTCTAAAGAACAAAATTTGGTCTATTTTTTATATGTATTTCTTAAATAATTATCAAAATATTCATACAAATTTTGAACTAAATACATAAAAGATTTATTGAATACAAAAGTCATTTATCATTTATAAAATAATAACATTTTTTAGTTACTTTTACTACATTTTAAAATATTTTGAGAAAATTTTGTCGTTATTAAAAATAGAATATATTTTTATCACGTCGCTAAAATAAGAGTTAAAATCACAATACTTATTTAAGTAAATGAGTGAATTGACTGAATTAAATAATTTGATGTTTATATATCTTTTGAAAAATTATTTTTTATTTATTGATTATATTTAATACATTAATATAATTTATTTATTATGTTAAGATATTTTCTTTTTTGATTAATTTTTTCAATACTTTTACTGTCACGTTAAAAATTTGTCAATCATATAAAAGAAACTTTTTTTCACAACTTGATAACACTCAAATATACACATAATAATAGAGATTGATTTTGATATTTATTTACCAAAACCTAAATAAAAATTACGAAAAGAAAACAACATTATGTTATTTTATATATTTTATTTTTTTTATAAATAAAAAAGATTGTATTTGTATGAATTAAATAAATTTTAACTCTTTATTTTATTATTATATTTTAAATAAATTATTAAAATTTAAAATGATAAAAATCTACTGCTGTTCCTGGTTCCTATTTCCTAATTTACCCGGCATTACCATTCGCGATTTTATAGGAATCTAGGAGGAAAAAAAAAAAACCTGAAACTTCACAAAATAACAAAATGAAACCCTAGCAAGAATCACCACCAGTCACCCCTCATTTCCCTGCTTCTGTTCTTTCCGGTGTCTCCCTCTTCGTTAGTCGCGTCCTAGCACGCCGCCGTCGCCTCTCCTCTCTGAATACTGCGTGGCTCCTCTGTCGTCTGTGACCTTGTGGTGCTGTTCAGCCGCCTTCGTCTACTACTCTCTCTGATAGTGTCTCTGCTCCGCCGCGGCGTCCTCTCTCTGCTTGTGCTTCTTCTCCGCCGCGACCTCCTTTCTCTTCTGCTTGTGCTTCTTCTGCGCCGCTCTCTGCCTCCTCTTCGCCTCTCTGCTTGGCTTCCTCATCCACTCCGCCGGTGTGCTCCGCTTTCCCGCCACTACTGTTTTTTTCTTTGGCTACTTTTGTTCCAATTTTTATTGTTGATCGATGTGTTATTGTTAATTAAGTGCTAATGTGGCTTCTGTTATAAGTGAAATTCTTCTTTCTATTTGGTGATGCCGTTGCTGATCGTTAATCACATTGCTGATAAAATTGATGATCCCATTGTTGATCAAATTAAGTAAGCTTTTTAATTTTTATGTAAGGTTGTCATGCTCAATCTTATCGATGATGATTGATATTAAAATATAATATTAGCTTTGCTATTTGTTTTTGGATTTGGTACCTGAGAATGAGATGTAATTCTTCCAAGGTAACCTTATAGCATTAAGACCAATTGATTATTATTATTAGAAAAAGGAAATCGAGCATGTGTTGCAGTCTTGGAAAACGTGAGAAAAGAAATTCAGAATTGCAATGTCTTTGTAGATATATGGTGTTGCTGAAATCTGAATTTGTAATTAGGGGTATATAGTGGTTCTTGATCTGGATATCATTCTCCCTTTGATTTTGTTATGATTTTTTTACATCTTGTGCTTATAAGATGTTGTTTGTTTTCATTTGTCAGAGGACATACACACTCTTGCTTAAGATGTTCCTGCAAAGTCCTGTTTTGCAATTAGGACTTGTATCTATCTGTTTCAATGATGTTGTGGCTTTGTTATGAGCTACTAAAGATACTTCCCGATAATCTGATATGTACTTTCACTTTCTTTTGATTCCAACAAGTTTGTAACTGGACTTAATATTAGATCACTTCTTAAGGTATAAGGTAGTCTATATCTGAGTATCTGCCGCTTCGATGTTGGGGAGAAAAAGATGAATTTTATTTTCTGTTCTGTCTTCTGAGTGAGTGACTGAGAGTAAGTATAAGGTAGTGGATGTCAATTTAGAACTGTAAATTTTGTTTGTTGATTCTTTGGGTGATTGATGGGACTGGGAATCTTATTATGTATGATTTCCTGGAAGAAATTTGTTTCCGAAAATACAATTTATGCATGGGAATTATCAAAAGATAGTAGAAGGGGGTAATGTTTTGATCTGTCATGCTCATGAGACTGCACTGGCTGAATTGTATGCATACCTAGCTATATTTCATTTCCGCTATGGTTTTGATCTACAATGAATCGGTCTTATACTATCCCTTCTTCCTTCTTAACAATATATAGAATTTTTACAAACTGAACTAGGATCTCTGTCATTTGGGCTTGCGTTTGTTTCCGCCGTTAGCGAGAAGAAGAAGAAGATGAGTATTTGGAACTACGTGGTTACCGCTCACAAACCCACCAATGTTACCCATTCTTGTGTCGGCAATTTCACCAGCCCCCAAGACCTCAATCTCATCATTGCGTAAGGACTATTAAACCCTTATTCGGTTCTTCTTCCATCTTTTTCGGTTGGTTTTTTATTAGAATTTGTTCAATTGAATCATGCTCAGTGAAAAATAAAGCATTAATTTTGTGTTATTAATACAGGAAATGCACCCGTGTTGAGATTCATTTGCTCACTCCTCAGGGCTTGCAGGTATCAAGTTGTTTGAGCACCATTTCTTGTAATTTTAACTGTTTTGCCCTGTTGTTTCACCTTTTGAATTTGGAAAATGAACATTTTACTTGTCCTGATTTTTTTTTGAGGGGGTTTGAATTATGCCTAGAATTCTAGTTACATGTCATACTTTAAAAAAAAAGATTGTGAAATTAAACTTAAAAGTTAGTTATCCTTGTACCACGTTTGTACATCAATGATCAAAAGCTAAATTATTGTTGTTGCTCTATTTCTAAGAAGTTGTTGAAATGGATGGCTGTCATACTTATGTTGGAATTAATTCCTTGTTATAAGAGAATGAGTATCTTCATGCTGGTTTTTCTCTTTAATGTCTTTTCTTTTTTTGGTTAAGTTGTAAGAGCAAACAGTCAATCTAAATACCATAGTGTTTGTTTGAATTTGTATCATTATGTTCGGTTAGGACACAATAATATAGTTTTTGTCCATTGCTGAGTCATCTCAACTAGCCCATCATACAGATTATGGTTAATGCCAATGCAGATGTACTTGGTCACTTATGTAATGGCACCATTGCTCGCACCCCACTAAACATCTTATAGAATCTTTGTTTACATTAATCTCTCTGGAAATTTTTGTGTTGCTTTTTGTATGAATGTGCAACAGAATGAGATAAATATAACTTTTATATGTGCAGCCGATGTTGGATGTTCCTATCTATGGCCGAATTGCAACACTAGAACTCTTCCGTTCTCATGTGAGCAAAAACATCAATACTTCTTGAGTTAATTTGCATTTTTGTGTTATTCTTGGATGAAATATATATGTTTATGGCTCCGTTATTGTATCAATCAGGGTGAAGCACAAGATTTCTTGTTCATTGCAACTGAAAGATACAAATTCTGTGTTCTTCAATGGGATTCTGAAACTTCTGAGCTTGTTACCCGGTAATGGTTATGCTGGAGAAAGCAATTGTTTTTCAGAAAAAGTTCAAACATAGGAGCCATAAATTTTGCAGTTGATGTGAAATTCATGTTATTTGACTAAATTTTAGGCTATACTTATGATTTGTGTCCTAGAGGTGGCCCATCAGACACCTTCCTTCTGCCTTAGATCAGTAATATTTATCTTGTTTATTTGCTTAATTCTCCATATCATTATTATTCAGAGCAATGGGGGATGTTTCCGATCGCATAGGACGTGCTACAGATAACGGTCAGGTGCTCGAATTGTGTTCCATTTCTATCTTTATGACGTGTTCATATGAAGTTATGATATTTGTGATAACATTAATGTTATTTAGTGTTGAATGCAGTTAATTAGTTGAGCTATTCTCATTCTGCAGATTGGTATTATTGATCCTGATTGCAGACTCATTGGACTCCACCTATATGATGGATTGTTTAAAGTATGTACTTTTTTGAATAATGTACAAAAATAGTAAATTAAAATGACCAATACCATTAATTTTAAACTTTTATTTTAATTCTTCTGTTCACCAGGTTATTCCTTTTGACAACAGAGGACAACTCAAAGAAGCATTTAATATTAGGTATCCGATCCTTTTTGTGGTATATATATAGGACTAAATTTACTGTCATGTCTTGCATTGAGGCTATGAATTATACTAATAATAACTAGTTAGATTTGAAGATTATTTTTTGGATAAAAAATTTCATTAAGATGAGGCGACGGATAATACAAGATTGGGGATGAGAGTTTACCTATACAAAAGCAAAGCAGAAAAAGATTTATCTATAAAATATAACTTACCAATCGCTCAACATATTTTAGAGGGAAAGTCCCCTATAAATATCATGAGCTTTACACCGTATAGATGATAGGCTTCTAATCCTATCCCGTAAAACAAGCTTGTTAGAAAATGTCAATGAAGGTGCATACATTATACTCCAACCAAATAGTCCAAATAGTGGCGTATACTTCACAATGTAGTTGGATCTTTACTACTTCCAAACCCCGCAAGTCTAGCTGCAGATTTGAAGTTGATCAGCTTTTCTCAGTTTCCCTCTGATATGCAACAAAGTAAAGCCACAGAAAAGCTAATTGTTACAAGGGGAGGAGAACTGCCCCTTCATACAACACCAAATGGTTCATACTAGGTGTGAATTTGGGTATCTCATACTACCCAGGTCCTTGTAACTCTCCCCTTATAACTCTCCTTCCATCAATTGTCTTGGAATATGGTTTTGAATCCTCTTTCTTTTTTCTGGAATCCTATTATCTGCAACAATCATAATATTTTGTTTCCTGTCCTCTTTTCTTATGAAACATGCTTCCCAAGAATCCTGAAGCATTTCTTTTTCCGCCTTTCATCCTGTGATTCCCAATTGCTCTCCATGTTAATATGTGTATGATTTTGCATCTTAGATTTCAAATTGGTGCCGATCTTGTTTTGCATTGGCCCATGGTTTCTTTGGATCAATTGTTGAGCTTGTCCCATGGTCTTACATCAGTTTTTTACTTAGTAGGCACTACTTCAAGAGGTTTGGGATTGTACAAAGTAGCAAATGTTCTGTGGCAATCCTTGGTTTTTGCAGTGCTTTGGTGTTTTCTATTTCTAGGATTTCTGACGATCCATTTTCTGCTATTTTTTTGTTTGGGATAGTATTACCTAATTAATACTCCTTTTTTGCTCTGCTAATGGTTTATCTGATGGTGTACTACTTCTTGATATTCAAAGTGATCCTTTTAGATCTTAGATTTCTCTTTTATATCTATCCGAGGATAACTTATCCTCTTCTGTATAACTCGCCTTCATTATAATTTTTTTTAAAGATAAAGATGGTATTCCTGGTCTATATTTTACAATTTAAGACATTTCACAGTTACCACTGATGTGGTTATTTACTGCATAAAACAGTTATTAATGACCATTTAAAACATGATTAACCTCTGTTCAAGTTAAATTTTCACATAATCTTAATCAGTTTTCCATTATTTTCTTTTATATTTCATTTTCACATAAATTTTAGTTTGCTGAAATCATGATGTATATATTTTCAGGCTTGAGGAGCTCCAAGTTTTGGATATCAAATTCCTTTATGGTTGTTCAAAGCCAACAATTGTGGTTCTTTACCAGGTTTCAATTCTGCTATGTTCTTCTCATTAGAAGTTATTAGGTTATAAATGCATTGAATGAGTTGCTGCTTGCTGTGCTGTGCTGCTTTCTTTCATTTATTACATTGTTTAACAATGAATTCAAGGGGGATCAAAATTATGAAAACTTTTGATATTGCTTTTTTCCTTTGCATTTTCTCTTAATATGGATAGAAATGGAAGTAGAAGGATTCTTGATTCCTATGGGAGTATTCCTGTAAATCACTCAATTTCCTTTCCGAGCTGGCAGAACTGTAAATCACTCAATGTCCTTTGGACTGTCTCGCATTCCACATTTTAAGCTGCAACATCTTCTCCCCAATTTCCAGCACTTTATGCAAAATAAGAACAATGTAAATGCTGCACATAAGAGAGCAGTTTACCAGTGTTCATGAGGAACAGATAACTTAAGTCTTTGCCCCATAGGTTGGGCCATGCCTCTCTTAATGTTGTTTTGAAAATTCTCAAACTCTTAAGATTCCGTACATGAGTAAACTTCTCTCTGAATCTTGTTCTGCTTGTTGTCTTGGTAAAGCTCCTCTCCTCCCCTACTATTACTACTTACTGCTGTTTAACAGTGGCTATAGATATTATGTAGCTTTCATTGATGCACATTCAAGATTCACTTGGGTATATTTCTTAAAACTAAAATCTGAAGCATTTCCAGCTTTCTTAAAATTCAAAGACTCTTTTGAACTTCAGCTTGGTACAAAAATAAAAGCCATCCAATCTGATTGGTGTGGGAATTCAGAAGTTTTTCACAGTATCTCTAACAAAAAGACATTGATGACAGGCTGATCTGCCGCACTCACCTTACTTGCGCAAGCCTTGTTTTTGGGATGAGGCAGTGTCAACTGGCACCTACACCATTAATAGAATCCCTCCTGAAAATCTGCAGCCCCTTCCCCTTCTGAAAAATTGTTTCACAAAAAGCCAGATTATAAGCAATTCAAAGTTTTTGGGTGTGCATGTTTTTCTTTTGTAAGACCCTATAACAAGCATAATTTTGATTTTCACACTTCTTAATGTCTCTTCCTGGGGTACAGCTCCGAACACAGAGGTTATTGATGTTTGGACACTAATGGCCACTTATTCATCTCCAAAGATGTTATATTTCATAAAAATGCTTTTCCCTACAAGGACTCTTCATCACATACTCGATCATCCAATGCATCATGCATATATCCTGTCACTAAGTTGCATCCCACTCATTCCAATGCATCTTTCCATCCATCTCATGCATCATCATCCAATGTTGCACCCATTTCTTCACAGGGTTCTCCCCGAATATATATTGCTCAAACATTTCAACCTCAAACATCAAACACTCAACTTCACACACCAACCACTCCATCTCACACCCCAGATTCTTCAACCTTAGCTATGCCACCACCTATCACAGCAACCTAATCTCTACATCAGCTACTCTACCTACCACTTCCTCTACTGCTTTCATCCCCCTCTTCTACCCCAACGACATCCAGATCTATGCACCCTCATCTAGTCCCTCTATACCCTCTCCTACACTCTGACCGAGCCATGACTAGAGGTATCCTTCCAACACCTGTTCCAACCAACACTGTCACACAACCCCCACATATCCAGCCTATTAAACCAACCATTATACCAGCCATTATGTCACCACCTCAGCCTAATAAAACATAAATTCAGTCACAAACTTAGGCCTTTAAACCACAGTAAAATCTTTCACCCACAAATTCCAAACACAATGTTTGTTGCATCATTAGAGCCAACAACAGTCGAAGAAGCTTTGGCCTCAGCAGTGATTTGCCGCCATGACAGACGCGTTCCAAACCCTTAATTGCAACTAAACCTGGTCATTGGTCAATTTCCTCCAAATTGGCAGCAGATTGGGTATAAGTGGGCATTTCGGGGTAAGTAGAATCCTGATCGCAGCATTCAGAAATTCAAAGTGCGCTTTGTTGCAAAAGGCTTCCTTTGAAGAGTCAGCTTTGACTATCTGAAACATTCTCACCCGTAGCCGCTTGATGTGAGCAATGTATTCCTAACTGGGGTACTCACAAAGAGGTGTACGTGACTTATCCAAAAGGTTTTTCTTGTGCCACGGGGCAAGTGTGCAAACTCCACAAGTCTCTCTATGGCGTCAAGCAAGCTCCAAGAGCTTGGTTTGAGATTCTAACGGCTGCCCTTCGTTCTCTAGGATTCAACAATTCCCGGTGTGACGTTTGTTTGTGAAGAAACAGGGCAAGCTTGTCGTTGTACATTTTAGTTTATGTTGATGACATCATAGTTATTGGATCCTCTCCTTCACTCATTTGGGAGCTTCTTTCTTAGTTGGACAACGGCTTTTTCCTCGAGAGATCTTAATTACTTTCTAGGAATTGAGGTCCAAAACCTATCTGATAGTTCCTTATCCTTTCTGAATAAAAACATATTCGCGATGTCTTGGAAACACTTCAATATGGATAACGCTGAGCCTATTGCTACTCCTATTATTCTGGGTTTGAAGCTCACAAAATCAGGCAGCGCTAGTTTACCTAATCCTTCTGAATACAGGTCTGGTTGGAGCTACGGTCTGCCACTGTAACAAGACCTGGAATTGCCTTTACTGTAAATAATGCATGCCAATTTGTGGCAGAAACTCAGGAGAGTCATTGAAAGGCTGTAAAGAGGTTTTTAAGGTACTTGGTGGGCACTCGGCAGTATGGAATCATCAGGCCATCCCTAACGAAAGAACTGAGCTTAAGAGGATATTGTTATAGATGGCAGAAGATCAACTTCTAGTGCTTGTGTCTTTCTTGGACCAAACATTATTTCTCGGCGGCCCCGGAAACAAACCAGTTACAAGGTCTAGCACAGAGGCTGAATACCGCAGCATGGTAGACCTTACAGCTGAGCTTATTTGGTTGGAATCCCTTATGACTGAGATAGCGGTGCCCATATGCAGACCCGTGAATCAGTGATCTGTGACAATCTCAGCACTATCATGTTGGCTCACAATTTGGTTCTTCACAACAGATTAAAACACATGGAGTTGAACTTTTTCTTTTTAGGAGAAAGAGCGATGGAAGGAAGGCTGTTAGTAGCTGATATTCCCACTGATCAGCAACCTGCTGACTTGCTAACTAAAGCCGTGTTAAAAGCTAAATTTGTGGATCTAAGATCAAAGCTGGTTGTGACAGATATGCAGGAAACTGGGGAGCCTAGTTTCAGAGGATATAATGGAGTGAGCTAGAATAAGTTAGAGAATTCTCCTCAACCATATTAAGAGAGTAACTAATTGAATTAGCTAGGACTGCCAGCTAGACTAGGTTGTAACTCTCTCATGAACTAGAATCCCTATTCTACTGCTGATGTTTATCGTCCCTCACCAGCTGCCCTTGCACTTCAATATAAGCAAGGAGAGAGCTCATAGAGAATCAGTTTTCAATAACAGAATTTTGCAGATTCCAAATCCCTCTTCTCTTCTCTCTCTCTCTCTCTCTCTTTATATATATATATATATATATAGTCACTGCTTTCTATTACCAGCAGTGGTCATAATTCTATTAGAATTATCACAGAGTTTAGACAGAATGAGTTTTAGAGGGTGCAAGTTATATGCATATCATAGTTGCACTATTGCAGGTTCAGCCTTTGGCTGCGTGTCTGGCATATTATGTAACTTATGTACTGAAATGTTTCTGCTACATATGACAGGATAACAAAGATGCTCGTCATGCTAAAACATATGAGGTTTCTCTGAAGGATAAAGATTTTGTTGAGGGTCCATGGTCCCAGAACAACCTTGATAATGGGGCTGATTTATTGATACCAGTTCCCCCGCCTCTTTGTGGTGTACTTATTATTGGAGAAGAAACCATAGTGTACTGCAGTGCTAATGCTTTTAAGGCTATCCCAATCAGACCTGTATGTTTTGATATAGCATTTGATACTCCCTTTTGAATCTTCTACTGTGAATTTTGGATGTCACATCGATTGTATCCAAATGATCCAAGTTGTTCCATTGTTAATTTGCTTTATGGTTGTGTTGCAGTCTATCACTAAAGCCTATGGACGGGTTGATCCTGATGGTTCTAGATATTTACTTGGTGACCATACTGGGTTGCTTAGTTTACTTGTAATAACCCATGAGAAAGAGAAGTACGTGATCATTTATTCATATGCTTCAGTTTTCCTTGATAGTGTTCTCACGTCCTTGCGCATAGGATATTTTGGTTAAGACAGATTCTTTCCATGAAGGAAAAATGATCAGTCAGTGATCTGTTTTTGAATCTTATACTATGTATTGTATATTTGTTTTGCAGGGTCACAGGGCTAAAAATTGAGCCTCTTGGAGAGACTTCTATTGCATCTACCATATCATATCTTGATAATGCATTTGTGTATATTGGTTCAAGTTATGGAGATTCGCAGGTGTGGTAATAAAATGGATACTTGTTTTAAATTGTGTTTAATTTCAGAATCCTATGGAATTCAGTTGTATCCTAAACTTGTACTCACCAAGTATCAGTTTTGAAACTCAACTTGGATAACATGGAAATTGTGTATGAAAGGTTTATCTTAGGTTGGGTTGAATCATGATTTGCAATTGCTTACTTGAATGTAGTTTGGAGAGCATGGGCTCATATTCCTCATAATGAATTATAGGAGGACCCGTTCATGCCTGTTCTGATTGATTGAATTGGTGTTAATCTTTGAATTTTTTTTTTCGTTTAGAAATAAGAGGACTCATTCATGTGTTCTATTGGGAAAATAAAAAAAAGAATAGCTAAATAGTGGTAACTGGTGATTTGTGAGTTGCTTCTGGTCTTCTTATGTACATTGAATAAACAGTATGCACTAAATGTACTTTATAGTGTTGTGATTTTTCATGTTCAATAGGGTGGGGAGAGAACTTCATTTTCATATCTGATGTCATGCCTCTTTCAAGGATTTTGAAGTGAATGGTTTCATATTTGTGCTGTTAGTTTTACTTCATTCATAAATATTGGACATTAACAGTTAAGAATTTGTGATGGTTGAAATACAGCTTATAAAGCTGAATCAACAGCCTGATGCAAAAGGTTCATATGTAGAAGTTTTGGAGAGGTATGTCAATTTGGGGCCGATCGTTGACTTCTGTGTGGTAGACCTTGAAAGACAAGGTCAAGGTCAGGTTGTGACTTGTTCTGGAGCTTACAAGGATGGTTCTCTCCGTGTTGTTCGTAATGGAATAGGGATTAATGAACAGGTCAGCTCTTTCCCAGCTCTGCACGACCCCAATTACCATGACAGAAAATGTCTAATACTCTAATAAAGACAAACCTGTATTTGTGCAAAAGCAAAGAATCTATATATCCAAGTAACTGAAAAATACTAATTCTTGGATGTATTTATATGTAGGCATCAGTAGAACTTCAAGGTATCAAAGGGATGTGGTCTCTAAGATCTTCAACAGATGATCTTTTCGACACTTTTTTGGTTGTGAGTTTTATAAGTGAAACAAGGATCTTAGCAATGAATCTTGAGGATGAGTTGGAGGAAACTGAGATCGAGGGATTCTGTTCTCAAGTACAGTCATTATCTTGCCATGATGCAGTTCACAATCAACTTGTACAAGTAGGTTATACCTATTTTTTGCCATGGTGCTTTTCTTTTCTTCCTTTTGAATTGACACCTTTGTTTGGTTAAAATTAATTTGACCAAAAAAAAAAAAAGATTAATCAAAATGGATGTCATATTAAAGAAGACTTTCAATGTTTTGGAGTTGTTTTGTCATTTGCATTGCTTGATCAAATTTACTCTTGGGTTGTCATTTTTTTTGTATTCTTTTAATCTATCCTATTAATTGCACTTTTAAGTTTATGACTCCTGTGACAATTGTTTGGTAATATCACTTGCTTTGAAAAATTTCTTCGTTCTTTTCTTTTATTTTGGTCAAGTAGTGGCGGCTTAATCTTCTTGATGTCCAAACTTATATTATCTGGAGAACTGTTCAATTTCTTCTCCGTGCTCAGTTTAAACTAGCAGAACTGTGGAGACTGCAGAGGTCTTGTTTGCTTGTTTGCGATTGCTGAATGACGTCCTTGATATTGATGCATCAAAATACTCTGCTATTCCGTTTCATTCTTGTTAGTTTTCTATCTTGTTTTGGTAATCGTAACTGCCTTGTTGTAGGTTACTTCAAGCTCGGTTCGGTTGGTCAGTTCCACAACTAGAGAACTGAGAAACGAATGGCATGCACCATCAGGCTATTCAATTAACGTTGCAACTGCAAATGCTACCCAGGTTTGATCCTTATTTTTCATCATGATGTAAAATTATGTGATTAAGCATTTATTACAGCAGATGAATAAGTTCAACTTCGCTTATTTATAATTTCTGAAAATCAGATCAACAAATTAAGGGGATGCATCTGTTATATTCCCCATGGGATGAATCACAAAAAATGCTCCTCTAGTTTTCTGTCTCGATGTTGAAAGTCACACATGTAGGACGACTTCATTCACTTGATTTCAATCATGAGTATCTTCGGAATCTTTAGGAAAAATGAAATGTAGTTTGAGGACTGACTAGGGATCACTTAAGTTGAATGTAATGATAATAGGTGTTTTCTTTGGGTTAATCATAGAATACAAGTAGAAAGACTACCAAAGGAACATTTAAGAGGTAGTCTGATAAACTTTTGTTGTTTGGATTCTTGGTGGTGATTTCCGCCCACCTTTTTGGTGCTATAACTTGTGACTGCTATGGTTCATTCTTGCCTTTTCTGCTCCTCCTTTCTCGTGTTTTCTGTTTTGGAGGATTTCATTGCGTCCCTAGTTGTCCATTCCTTTAAATTTTGTTCTTCTGAGTTTCCTCAGAAACATAGAAATGGTCTTAACGTGCATTTCAATATTCAGATATTATTGTGAGAATACAGATGAATAAGATTATGTTCGTTGTAAAAAAGTTGGTGATTATTACACACTTACTCCTGTTTATCAAATAAGAATACTGCAGTATGCTTACAACTCGTGTGTTGATACAGGTTTTATTGGCCACAGGAGGTGGACATTTAGTATATCTGGAAATTGGAGATGGAATACTGCAGGAAATAAAGCATGCCCAACTGGAATATGAGATCTCGTGCCTGGACATAAACCCAATAGGAGAAAACCCCAATCACAGTAATCTAGCAGCAGTAGGAATGTGGACTGACATTAGTGTTAGAATATTTTCTCTCCCTGACCTGAATCTCATTACAAAAGAGCCTTTAGGTGGAGAAATCATACCCCGATCTGTTCTTCTTTGTGCTTTTGAAGGGGTAGGCTTTTCTTGACCTGTCATATAGGCTTTCGTTTTGATCTGTTGTGATTTTTCTCTTGCTTTTTTCTCGACCTGTCAATATATATATATATTTCTTGCTTTTTAGTTTTCTCTACTTCTATGCTTGGAAATACTTTGGACTTGCGCAGTTCAATTTTTTGGAGTTGTAATTTTGGTATTCCCACTAGCAGTTGTGGGTTGATATGCTAGACCTGGAATGCTCCTCATGTTTCTATACTTAGTTTGCAATTTCAGAATTTCTACTTCTGCCCTGTCATGGATGATAATTAGGCAACAAATGATAATATTTGTTTACAATTCTCCACGACACTTTTTCATGTTGCCTACTAATATGACATATTGCTACGCTTTCTATCAACCTTTCATCAGTGTTTACTTTTTCTTTTATATTTCCTAACATTTCTTTTCATGTGATTGTGGTCTGAAATTTATATTCTACAGATATCTTACTTGCTATGTGCCCTTGGTGATGGCCATCTCTTAAACTTTCTGTTAAACACAAGTACTGGTGAGTTAACAGATAGGAAGAAGGTATCTCTTGGGACACAGCCCATTACGCTACGAACTTTCTCGTCCAAGAATACCACTCATGTATTTGCTGCATCTGATAGACCAACTGTGATTTATAGTAGTAACAAAAAGTTACTCTATAGTAACGTGAATCTGAAGGAAGTGAGCCACATGTGCCCGTTTAATTCTGCTGCTTTTCCAGACAGGTATGTGAGGCGGCTCTGGTAATTTGACATTTAAAAATTGGTTATATTTCTTTGTTCTATGGGTCTTGTAATTTTGATGCAAAGATCCTTGGTAGTGTTTTTACTGAAGTGGTGTCCATTTGTTGAACAGTCTTGCCATTGCCAAAGAGGGAGAACTTACGATCGGTACCATTGACGACATACAGAAACTTCACATTCGCTCTATCCCACTGGGAGAGCATGCAAGGCGTATCTGCCATCAGGAGCAGTCCAGGACATTTGCTATTTGTAGTTTGAAATACAACCCAAGTGCAGAAGAGCCTGAGACACACTTTGTGCGCTTGCTTGATGACCAGACTTTTGAGTTCATATCAACTTATCCGCTTGATACTTACGAATATGGTTGCTTCATAATTAGCTGCTCCTTCTCAGATGATAGTAATGTATATTACTGTGTTGGAACTGCATATGTATTGCCAGAGGAAAATGAACCGAGCAAGGTAAGTTGACGATTGTCTAATATATATTCTTTTCAGCATTATCCTGCGCAAAAGATTTTCTGATGTTACATTTATTTCTCTTTATTTCAAAAACAAATGTAGGGAAGGATTCTTGTTTTTGCTGTTGAGGATGGAAAGCTCCAGCTTATTGCTGAGAAGGAGACAAAAGGAGCTGTTTACTGCCTGAATGCATTTAACGGTAAACTGCTTGCTGCTATTAATCAAAAAATTCAGCTTTACAAGTGGGTGCTCCGGGATGATGGTACCCATGAATTACAGTCGGAGTGTGGACATCATGGACACATCTTAGCTCTATATGTTCAAACTAGAGGAGATTTCATTGTAGTTGGTGACTTAATGAAGTCAATTTCCTTGTTAATATATAAGGTAAGTGCTGAAAATTATTTTGAAGCTTCAACTACCTTTATCTTCAGTTTTAACAATATAAATGTTGATCATTAAATTTGACATGAATGTGACTTTTGGCATGACCATGTGATCTTTGCTAACTTAAAATCTTGACCATCCGTGGATGGGCAATATTGGCTTTTTTCACTTTTAATAAATCACTCCTCTCGATATATATAGAAAAATATAATAGAAAATATAGGGAAAGGATCAAATGAGAGGAATGGTTAATTGTGTGTAAGAGGACTAAAGAAGTAAATTTGGGTTATTGGACTTTACATTGGTGGTCAAGGATAAAACCTGAATTCACTGTTTTAAGGAATCATATAGTTTTTATTAACTTAAAGCATCCATAAATGGTCGCAAGCTCATTTACAATAAACCACTGCTCACATTAGATACATCCTCGATACTCATCTGTATTGTTCTACTTGTGTTCCTTCTAATTTGATGAAAAACATAAATAGTTGTTTTTCTGTGGTTTGAATTTATAATAGCACATGATTTTCCGTCTGAGTATTACGTTGTTTATTACCAGCATGAAGAAGGTGCTATTGAGGAAAGAGCACGTGATTATAATGCAAATTGGATGTCTGCTGTTGAAATCCTTGATGATGACATATACCTTGGTGCTGAAAATAGTTTCAACCTCTTTACTGTCCGGAAAAATAGTGAAGGTGCCACCGATGAGGAACGAGGTCGTCTTGAAGTAGTTGGTGAGTATCACCTTGGAGAATTTATCAATCGGTTTCGCCACGGTTCCCTTGTTATGCGGTTGCCTGATTCTGAGGTGGGCCAAATTCCCACTGTGATATTTGGCACCATCAATGGCGTGATCGGGGTGATAGCTTCCCTCCCTCATGATCAGTATGTGTTCTTGGAGAAGCTTCAGTCAAGCTTGAGGAAGGTAATAAAGGGTGTTGGAGGGCTCAGTCATGAGCAATGGAGGTCATTTAGCAATGACAAGAAAACTGTGGAAGCCAGGAATTTTTTGGATGGGGATTTAATTGAATCGTTTCTTGATCTCAACCGGAATAAGATGGATGAAGTTTCTCAGGCAGTGGGTGTTTCTGTAGAAGAGTTGTGCAAAAGAGTGGAGGAGTTGACTAGGTTGCACTGAACCTAGTTTAGATGATATATGTTTGTTCATTCTTTTTCTCTCTAGTGCTGTCTGCAACATTTTGCTTTTAAGTAGGGATTACATGTTGCTTGATACCTGTTATTTCCCGTCATTCGCATTGACGTTTGCTGGGACTAGCGTATAGTATGTAACATGAGGTCTGTTTCGTTGACGGAGTTTGGAAAAAAAAATGATTATGATAGTATTCTACGGCTGAAAAGTTTCTATTTGAAAACCAGAGACATAAAATGCCTCAAAATGGCGCATATAGGTGAATCATAGATATATATGTTCTCGCATCAGCCAAAAGCGCTGCAAATTGGACGGTTCGACTAAGACCGGTGCGGCTCGGGCGGTCAAACTGTTAGATTAGTCGATGTGTAACTTGTAAGATACTAAAGAAAAGCTTGAAACTTTAAATACGCAAGCTGCAGCGAATGAATCTCGAACCAAGCTAATGTGCGTGTGTGTATGTGTAGTGTGTGTGTAGTGTGTGTGTTTTGTTTTAATTATACTTTAATTATTATTTAATAATATTATACTATATTTATTTAATTATTCCAGGTCAAATGGTATGATTAGTGATTTATTGGTTGAATTATTTATTCAGTGATCCATCAGCTTAACCGGATTGATTTTCTGATAACTATGGCTCGAAGTATTTGTAAAGTGGCGGAAAGGTCTTGTTTTCATAATTGTTTTTCATGCTTTTTTTTTTCTAAAAGGATGATTAGTTTGGGTAAAATTTTGCAGCTTGCTAAATGATTTTAATATTTTTTCAAGTTTTTTACAGTATACAAAATGGGTTTTATTTATTTATTTGTTATGTTTTTTCATAAACTGTAAGCCTTTTATAATGTTTTTGTCGTTTTTCGCACTGCAAAAAGCCTTAAAAAATTTTAGTTTTCAATTTAAATGATAGTATAAAAAATCACATTTTTTATTTTTGTGTACTATTAGCGAAATTGAGGAAGCAAAAATTAAACAACTATGCAATACCGTTTTTCCTATTTTCAATTGCTGAATGATATTTCTTAGTTTATGTAAGTAATTATAATAATTTAATCACTTAAAATTATAAATGATTAATTTTAAAATATAGATGTTGATAAAAAAATAGTTTTTTATTTAAATTTAAATAAAATATACAAAAAATCAAAATTGAATAAAAAAAATTCAAATTGTGTTTCTTTCAAATTTAAAAAAATTTGTATTTTTACAAATTTTTGAATTTAAAATGAAATGATTAACGATTTCTTAAAATTCATGAAAGATCTTCATTTGATTCATTGATATATAAAGAACCATTTTTAAAATTTTTTGCTGTTGAAAAAAATAGGATAAAATAAAATTACTCCTGTGAAAATTACGGGTGGCAATGGGATAGATTTTTGCTGTCCCTGACCCCGCCCCATTCTACAATAATCCGAATAGAGCCCGCTCCATTTTTACTCGTTGGTAGTAAAAAGTTGAATCCTAACCCGCCTCCGCAGGTACTCCCCCACCCCTACCCGCTCCTATAATTATTAAATTCCAACAAATAAAATAAAATTTTAAAATTTATATAACTATCTTCACATACATAAAATTTAAGGTAACAATTTAAATATGATACATAACTAATTATTTTACATATATTATATAAATAGGGGCGGGTAGGAGCGGGTATTACCTAAACCTAGATCCGCTTTGGCCAAGACCCCGTCCGACAGTAAACCCGTCCCGTATTGGGGAAAGTAATTACCCGCTCCGAGGCGGGTAGGACGGGGTGGACTTTCGTAGGTTCAGGCAGTGTTGTCACCCCTAGTTAAAATAAGATTTTTAAAAGGAAAAATTATTACAAAGGATTAGGG
This sequence comes from Arachis stenosperma, assembly GCF_014773155.1. NCBI lineage: Eukaryota > Viridiplantae > Streptophyta > Magnoliopsida > Fabales > Fabaceae > Arachis > Arachis stenosperma. Next base: position 79,222,646 of record NC_080379.1, read on the forward strand.
ATGGCAATTTTCCCCGGCAGGACAGATATCCGATGGAGAGTAATTTTTTCCTGTGGGAGGTGGGTACGGGTACCCGTGTAATAAATGGGGCGGCTCGCTTCCCGTCCTGTGAGAACCCGTTTAATACCCGTAAAGTAGGGGTGTCAGGCGGGGAAGCCCGCCCCGCCCCGCCCCGCCCCGCCGGAAGCCCGCTCTCTGGCGGGCTGGCCCGCCCCGCCCCGCCTATTCTGGCGGTCCCAAAATCCTAGCCCGCCCCGCCTAATGGCGGGATGGCGGGCAGGCGGGCTAAGCCCGCCTAATTAGTTTTTTTTTTTAAATAAAAACATATCTAATATCTTTTATTTAAATCAATATAAATCGGACTAAGCCCGCCTAATTAATTTTTTTTTTATAAGAACATATCTAATATCTTCAATTTAAATCAATATAAATACAAATATTAAATATAAATAGTCTTCAAAGTATATAAATAGTCTTCAAAGTAAATAAACATAATCCAATTATCCAAAATACTCAAGTCATAGTTCTAAATAGTCCCATAGACAAAATAAATATATAATCCAAAGTCCAAAAACATAATTATAAATAGTCTTCAAAGCAAATTAAACTTAATTCAATACACTTAATTTTCATCTTCATCTTCATATAAGTCAATAACATCATTGGAACCAACTCCGGAAGAATAGCCTTCTCCTTTTGCAATATCTTCCTGATCTTTATCTTCCTCTAGAAAAAAGTAAATAAATATATTAGCAAAATAGTACATAATAATGTTCAAAATTACTCAAGTATGTATGTCATAAATATAATATACCAAAATCATCATATCCACGTATCCAATTTCTGGTGCAAATCACCGCTTCAACATTATCTGACAACAAACGACTTCTATACTTATTCAAAACATGAGAACCCATGCTAAATGCAGATTCTGAAGCCACGGTAGTAATAGGAATGCTCAACAAATCTCGTGCCATTAGTGATAGTGTTGGAAAACGATGATGATTGTCTTTCCACCATTGCAAAACATCAATGATTGCATCATTGCAAAATAATGTTGTCTCACTCAAATAAATATCCAGTTGGTTCTTTCCACTTTTCACTTCAGCTTCTTGATTACGGGACATCAAATCCTTTGCATTACAAACAATATATGAATCAAAAAGCATGAAAAATAAAAAATACATATAATCAAGTAGATAAAAATACTTACACCAACAATTTTAATAAGGTGAGTTCCAATTGCAGAAGATGTTGCTTGAGAAAAATTACTTGAAAGTTGGGAAGAACTCTCTACAGTTGTAGAGGAATTTTGGTCATAAACCTCAAAAAGCTTGTATAACTTACTCTTCACATGCTCCACTTTGTCTTTAGCACTAATAGGATCAATCTCATTATAGCAATGAACCAAAGTGTTGAGTTTAAATCTAGGATCAAGAACTGCCCCAAATGCAAGAACAACACTGTATTCTTCCCAATATTTCTTGAACTTAATCATCATTTTTTCTCCCATGTTCCTTATAAGCACTTCATCATTCTTCAAACTATTCATTAAAATCAGCTGGATTTGCCAAACTTGTAAAAAATACAAGTTGGATGTTGGGTAAGAAGTTCCAGACATCAACTTGGTAGTTTCGTAAAATGGTAACAAGAAATCACATATCTTTTCAGTTCTTCTCCACTCATCTGATGAAGGACAATACTCTCTAAACCCAACTTCTTTTACTTTATACAATTCAAAAGCTTTCTTATAAGGAATAGCACTTCAAGCATTGCATAAAGTGAATTCCACCTAGTAGGAACATCTAAACATAATGCAGTCGTATACTCAAGTCCCTCAATATCTTCAAAACATTCTTTAAACTTAACCATTCTACTTTCAGATTTTCTCAGAAACTTAATACCCTCTCTAATCTTACACACTGCATCACCACATATTTTCATTCCATCTTGGACAATAAGATTTAAAATATGAGCAGAGCAACGAACATGAAAGAATTCACCACCACACAACAATGAACCATGCACATCCAAAGTACTTTTCAAGTGTTCAACACAAGTCATCATTAAGAAGAAGCATTTATCCTGTATGAGGAGGAGGCATATGACAAAAATTGAGAATTTTACTCTGTAATTTCCAGTTCTCATCAACAAAATGTGCAGTCAAACATATAAACCCCTCATTGGTACTTGAAGTCCAAAGATCAGATGTTAAGCAAATTCTATTTGGAATGGAAACTAAAATTTTTTTAAGTTTCGCAGCTTCTCTCTTGTGGACTTTCACTATGTCAGCCTTAACCGTATTCCTAGAAGGAAGTTTCAAAGTTGGACTAATATATTTCACCCAATTTCTAAATCTCCTATCATCAACCATATTAAAAGGCTTATCCCCAGCAACTACATACCCAGCAAACATATCTCTAGCCACTCCTGAATCAATCTTAAGTGAACCCATTTTAAGTTGCAATTCTGCTATAGTCTGACCAATATCTTCATGCTTAATTTGAGTACAACTATCAAGATGACGTTTTATAGTAGAAGTGCCATATCGCTTACCTCCAGCTTTAAACACTTTCTTGCATCCTTTACACTCAGCACGTTCTACTCCATCCTTATCTGGACCGAGCTTTTTGAAAAAATTCCAAACATCAGAGGTTGCTTGTCTCAGCCTTTTCGAACTAGGTGCATCAATCTCGACCGGAGTAGCCTCAGAACCAACTCCAGTAGTAACAAGATTACTCACAGTTTCAGAATTCATATTTCCTGAAATAAAAGTAAATTCTATTTAAAGATCAACAGTTTCAGAATTCATATTTCAGAATTCAAGTATTTAACCAATAATCATTAAAAATACCTACTAATAATATTATAACAAGTTTAATAAATTTTAATTATACCCCTAACAATAGTTATATTAGAACATCTCTTTATATAATCAACTTTCAAATAACAAGAGTTGCACTCTTAAAATATTTTAATTTTTTTTATACAAAGCCATGCATGTCTCATACAATATATGAGGGACATCCTAATTTTTTAAGACTAAATATCTTGTAATACAAAGTAACTGCGACAACAATTTGACAAATATAATTTTCTATTTCACAATATATGAACTATTTATGGCAAATATCTTGTAATACACTCTGTTGCATTTGCTTCTAAGTTTTGATGGTTGATTAAAAGTAAAGGAGAAAATAGTAAGATACAAGAGGCAAAGCTAAAAGAAAGAAAAGGAACATGATGCAAATTAAACGAAATCAAATCAAAGGTGAAACAACAAATGAGCACTACTTAATTATACAACATATATATGGCAAATATCCAAATAATTTACATATCAAGTATACTTTTAATTTACTGCTAATAGTTCACACTTGACAAGCTACTTAATTATTAATATTAATTATCACTGGCATATATGGAGTTGAACTCAAAACCACTCATAAACACCCTTTTCTGTACATAATAAATAACAACACCATGCACTTTCACTTAGCAACGCCAACAGCCCAACACACACTGTAAATTACAATCATCAAGTATATCATATATTAATTTGTGTTAATAATTTGAAAACAGAGCAAAGGTTAGAGTTGTGGAGAGTGGAGACCTTGAAGGATCAGAGCACAAAACAGCCCAAAACACAAGACCCAGAGCGTGGAGCAGCCGTGACCGAGAACGAGACCAGCAGAGTCAGAGGACAAGTCACGACTCACAAGACCCAGGAGCCAGGAGTCCAGGACCGAGACCAGCAGGCAGCAGCGACGACGGCCAGACGGAGCAGCAGCGGTGGCTATAACTCAGTAGGCCACGACTCAGCGACCGTCAGGGGTGAGGATGGAACTCTGAAGTTCGAGCTGAGGTCGATGGACGATGGAAGTGAGAGACTGAGAGTGGCGGTGAGGAGCTGAGGATGACCGAGTGAGGAACTGAGGAACTGACGGTGAGGAACTGAGACTGAGGAACCGAGTGAGAGGCTGAGAGCCGTCGAGGAGACTGGAGACGAGACGACTGAGTCGAACTGAGAGGAGTGAGACGTGAGAGTGAGGTAGCTGCAAATCTGGAATTAGGGATTAGGCCATTAGGGAGTGGGGATTCAATTTAGGGTTTCAGGCTTTTAGCCGTTTCGCTGGGTGGGGAATGGGGATTGGGTCGGGTCGGGTGGGTCTGGGTTCATGGGTAATGGGCTAATGGCCTAATGGGTTCAGGCCGTTCAGCCAAAAAAAAAAAAAAAACTTCAGCCCACCGGGGAAGCCCGCACCGCCCCGCCAAAGCCCGCCAAAGCCCATGGTTTAAACGGTTTGGGTTAGGCGGGCTTTTGTCTTTCGGCGGTCCCAAATTTCCAGTCCAGCCCGCCTTTTTTGGCGGGTTACGCGGGCCGGCCCGGCGGTTTAAGGCCCGTTTGCCACCCCTACCGTAAAGTTGAAATTACAAAAATATCCATATATATATATATATATATATATATATATATATATATATATATATATATATATACACACATTTATGATATGCTAAAGCCTTAGCCCCCAATCCCAAATCAATCTTTGTGCCTCTTTTCTCATTTCCCTCTCTATCACCCGAGCCTCTCCCTCACTCAATCTGCTCCATGAGGACTCTGCATTGCCTCTGCTCAGTGAAGCTTATGACGACTCTGCTTCGTAGCCGGCCACCTTGCAATAAGTTGGATATTTCTGATTTTCTATTAATTGAAAATATATATTCTGATTTTTATTTGAGAATATTTGATGAATTCTGTTAATGAAAATCGGGTTTAGGTTTAGGATTTGGATTCTCTTGATGTGAAATTGGGTTTAGATTTGGATTCTGTTAATTGATAAATTTGGGTGTAGAGTTAGATTTTGTTGCTGTAAAACTAAATTTAGGGTTTTGATTCTTACCATAAAATTGGAAGATTGGATTATAATACTGAGTTCATTGGGATGTCATTGTTCACTAGATTTTTTTCCTTTTATGTTTTTTTTATTCGTTTTCTCTGAAACCGTGGATATCCAAATATCCGGCGGGTACGGGGTCCCCGTTACCTATCACGGGGACGAGGCAGGGACAAGGAAGGTTTTTGGAGGGGGGGCAGGGGGCGGTGGCATGTCCCCGCCTCTATGGGGACTCGTTGCCATCCCTACAAAGGACCGTTAGGAAGATTTAATTATTAAAAAAGATCTTTAATATTAAAATTATTTAAAAGTATTAATTTTTATAATAATTAGAAAGAAGGGCCAAATATTTTAGTAAAGAAACAAATATATTTTTTCTAATTATCTATCATACTTAAATTCTTATTGATACAGCTTCATCTTATTGACACACCTTCATGCATAACTCATAACAGAGATTTGTTGCTGGGAATCATAAATTCATCATTAGTAAGTCTTCTAATTTTTTGATAAGAAATTGATTGGGTTTAGGGTTTTTAATACATTAGATAAGGATTATTCAGTAAAAGGCACACCTAAAAGGACACAGCAAAAATACAAAAAAGATAGATAAATGGGGTTTTTCTACTAGACCTCTAAGAAACATGTTCTTAGCAACCTAGGTCACTGGAAGGGGCTCCCTACTAGACCTTCAAAGAACCTGTCCTTGACAACCTAGATCAGAGGGATAAAAATTGAAAGAAACTACCATGCAGATCACCTTAATGTTGGATCCTTCAATCTTCTTCATGCAACAAGTAAAGCAAATCACTCACCTCATTTAATCACATAATAAAAACATGCTAAAAGTAATGGAAAATCTACTCATCAAAAGTTGTGTAAATGGTCTCACCAAAGGTGTTTAAATAGGCTCCAAACAAACTAACAAAAAGATAAGATAAGATTTTAAAATTTAAATCACATTTGATCTTAATGGATTTAATTAGATTTGATCTTAATGGATTAGATTAGATTTGATTTAAATTTAAAATTCCTAAAAATACTACTAAGCAAATCAGAACAAAAAAATCTTCTAACAAACTCTAACCGCAAAACAAAATAAAACAAATGCCTGGAATTTTGAAATTTACTGATAAATTATCCCTCCCACTGACTTTGGAAAGCGGCTTCTCGCTGTCCTGACTTAGCCCAATAGACCTTGCCCATTCTTCTTTGGTTAGAACTTGATGTAACTCCTTAGGCATAATTGCTGCCAAGTTTCCAAAGCTCTCTTTGAGCATCTTTGCACGTGCTCTAGTGATGAGATCCTTTGGAAAGTGTGAAATTCTCATTCTGCACTTTTATTTGGACACTCGGAAGCATAATGGCCTAATCTATGACACTTAAAGCAGGTAATATCACGATGCCGTGCAGGAGGTTTAGAAGTGAAAGTAGATGTGTGTGTCTTCCTGTGCTGGTCTATAGGCTTCTCCTTTATTCGGTAGGTTTGGATCTAGTCTTTTTTCCGAAATTAGCACCTTTAGAATCCCACCTTGAAGTAGGGTTGGAAGAAGTACCAACCCTTTCGCCTTTCACTGTTTTTCCACATTGATATCCAGATTTACCAGGTCTTCTATATTCACAAATGGGTGACATTTAACAGTATTTGCAATGTCTCGGTTCAGTCCACCAAGAAACGTGCCATAGTAACCTTAGGCTCCTCCTCAATATTTTCTTAGATTAGCAGCATCTTCATCTCCTTATGATACTCATCTATAGACTTAGAACCTTGGTATAACCGTTGGAGCTGTTGATGTAGCTCCCTGTAGTAAGAAGGGACAAACCGTTATCGCATTACCTTCTTCATCTTCTCCCTGTACAACCTTCCCACACTTAAAATGTAGCACCATCCTCGGTGCTCACGATCATACAGAGTGGAAGAAGTCATCACTATGTCATCTCCACCTTCAACTGGTGGGTTAGGCGATGGTGGCTGGTGCTGAAAAGGAAAGAGCTAAGTCACAAAACAGCATATGAAGTGAATAGATAATAAAAATTTGAATGGAAGCATACATGAGAAGCAAATTAAATCAAACACAAACAACTTCCAATCAAATTCAGGACATGAAGAAAGCTAACTTGCTTGTTTATCAAAAAATAAAAGAAAGAAGGAGCATTGTTACTATGCACAAAGAGAAAGAAAACTGTTAGAGTTTATTGTTAGTTGAAAGGTAAAAAGAAAGTTAAAAGTTATGTGAGTAAAAACAAAATAGTTAGTTGAAAAAGAAAAGAAAAGTTAAAAGTCAAGAAAAGTAGAAATTAATGTTAGTTGAAAAGAAAAAGAAGAGTCAAATTTATATGAAGAAAAAGAAAAAGTTAGTTGGAAAAAGAAAAGAAAGAAAAGATAGTCAAAAGTTATGTTAAGAAAAAGAAGAAGTTAGTTGAAAAAGAAAACAAAGGTTAAAAGTTATGTAAAAAGAAGGGAAAAGTTAGTAAAAGAAATGGAAGAAAAATTAGAAGTTAGGTGCATAGTCACAAGTTCCTTAATTCCAAAAAGTTACAAAAATGTCAAAACAAGAAAGTTTCTATTCAGTTTCAAAAGTTCAAGATGCCAAAACAAGTGATGCACATGCATGTGTAGAGCACATAATCAAATGAATATTAAACACAAGCAATTGGCATAAATTGAAATAATTTGGTGTTGACAAGGTTAAAACCTTGATGAACAAGGTGAACAAGGAAAATTCAAACACCAAATTATAATGAAGCATGAAAGTCACAACTTGAAACAAGAATTGAAAACCGTATGATCTATGTGACTTAATGTAAATTAGGTATGAATAAAATTAATCAAATCAGCCACATAGATTTAAAAAAGCTTTAAACTTGTGAGTTTATGCAAAAGAGGCTCAAATTCTTAAAAGAATTTCAAGTTTATGGTCTATTGGAAAAAAATTCACTTGAACTACTCAATGCATAGAAGTAAATTAGCATTACAAACAAGCAAAGAATGTTAGAAGCATGACCAAAACTTGCAAAGAAGTTCTTGAGGCAATCAGAAATCATGTAGTAAACAAGGGTCTATTTTGATACAGAAATTCGTCAAATAGAACTTGTTTGCTCAAACAATAAAATGCAGCTTAATTGCACAACAAAATAGAATAGCAGTAAAGTAGTGAATGCACAAAAAAAAAAAAACTCAACATCCAACAACCAAAACAGAGAAGCAATCAGCCGGATAGTCACTCAATTGAGTTAACAACAGTTGAAAACCAAAAGCAATGAAATACCAACTCAATCAATTAATTGAATCAAAGATGAATATTGAGAATAGATTAAGATAAATTCCGGCACCATTTTAGCAGTAAATTGGCTATTTCCCAAACTCAATCAATCAAATTAGACTTCCTATGAATTCGTTGACAATTAAAAACACAAAAACCATATATGTAACCATAGGAAGTAAGCAAATGAGCCAGCATACAGTAGTAAAACAGCCATGAGCAATTCAGCCAAAACAAATAAGCAATGAATCTAAACAAACAGCCAAGGAGCACTCAATAGCCCAGCATACATCACCAAACAGCAGTAAGGAACAATAGTAATTGATTCAATCAGTAATCCTTTCTTTGAATTCAAAAATTACTCCACAAGCAAGCAGCATGAATCCAAACAAATGCACCTAACTGAATCAAATGATTTAGCTCACTTTGAAACAAAATACAGCAGTAGTAGCACTCAGAGTCAGACATTGATAAAAATCATCACTACACAAGCAGTTGTCAGAAATCATTCACTTCAAACAGTAGCTATTACAAGAATGCAGCAGTAGTGATAGCTTAGACTCAGAAATTCATCAAAGTTATCACTAATGCACAAATAATTCAGAATTTGTTCACTCCAGCAGCAGCCAACAAGAAGAATAAGGCAGTAATAATGCTATGTAGCAGCATCAAACAAGCCATTTTCAAACAAAAAAAGTTTTCCATTTCCAAACACCAACAACAATCACAATTAACAGACCAAAATCAACTATCCAGTTTAGATTCTCTAACAACCTAAGCAACTAACGTACATTTCTAACTAAATTAAGCTAAACAAAATTAACTAGCAGTAATATGATAAACGAAACAGAACAAAATTAAGGAAAAAAGAAAATGGTTAAGCCTCGGAAGTAGAGAATGAACAGAGTAGAAGTGAAAGGGATGGAGCAACAGGGGGGTTCGGTGCATAGAGGGAATGGCCGGAGCAAATACGGCTGGCCTGGGGTGCGGCGGTGTGGGCGCAAGGCTGGCAAGCCGAAAGGAGAGATGGTGCCGGGCTGAGAAACCGGGATTGCCTCTATCCTGTTGATAAACTATTATTTTATGATTTATATTGTGTTTAATTGAGTAGTTTTATCAAGTCTTTACCCATTTATTCATATGATTAGCATGTAATTACAATTCCTTCCCAAAATTGTTCCATGGTTGAAAACTTGCTTCCTAGAGATCTTTTAATTACGTATTTTAATTCTCTTTTCTACCATTCGATGCCGTGATCCGTGTGTTAAGTGTTTCAGGTTTCATAGGGCAGGAGTGGCTTAGAGAATGGAGAGGAAGCTTGCAAAAATGGATGGAACACAAGAAATCAAGGAGATGACCAGCGAACACCGACGCGGATGCATGGCTCACGCGACCGAGCGAAATAGAGAAAATTACAGCGACGCATATGCGTGGATTGGAGTTCGCGCAAACGACGCGAGCGCGTGCCTGATGCGCACACGTGGAGGGGAAAATTGTCAAACGACGCGTACGCATGACCGACGCGTATGCATGACAAGCGCGATCTGCAGAATTAACAGAAATCGCTGGGGGCAATTTCGGGCCACGTTTTGACCTAGTTTTCGGCCCAAAAACACAGAATAAAGCCAGGGAACATGCAGAGACTCAATACATACTTAACACAACATTCATATTCATAATTTTAGGTTTAGATGTAGTTTCCTAGAGAGAGGCTCTCTCCTATCTCTTAGGTTTTACGATTTAGGATTTCTTTTAGGATTAGAATTTCTACTTCTCAATTTCCAGGTTCAATGTTCCTTTTATTTATTTTCCCCAATTTAATTGATGAACTTTTCCATGTTAGATTTGATTTCTTTTATTAATGTAATTTGAGGTATTTCAGATATATGATTTTTATTTAGCTTTCTATATTCTTGGCTTTGGTTGAGTAATTAGAGACTCTTGAGTTATCAAACTCTTTTGTTGATTGATAATTGGAAGTCGCTAATTGACTTGAATTCCACTAACTCTAGTCTTTCTTTGGGAATTGACTAGGACTTGAGGATTCATATTGATCTATCCACTTGACTTACCTTCATAGTTAGAGGTTGACTTAGTGGGAGCAACGAGCAATTCTCATCACAATTGATAAGGATAACTAGGATAGGACTTCTAATTTTTATACGTTGCCAAGAGTTTTCTTAGCTATTGATTTATTAATTCCTGCAATTTATTTCTCTTGTTCAAACCTTTCAAAAACCAAAAAATACTATTTTTCATAACCAATAATAAAACACACCTCCCTGCAATTCCTTGAGAAGACGACCCGAGATTTGAATACTTCGGTTATAAATTTTATTGGATTTTGTTACTTGTGACAACCAAACTTTTGTACGAAAGGATTCTCTGTTGGTTTAGAAACTATACTTATAACGCAATTATTTTTGTGAAATTCTTTACCGATAGAAATCCGCTCGTCAAAATGGCGCCGTTGCCGGGGAATTGCAAACGTGTGCCTTATTATTGGTTATTGTAAATATTATATTTTGCTTGTTTATTTGTTTTTGTTTTTGTTTTTTTTTATTTTTATTAGTTACTATGAGTTCTCACCCCCATCGCTTTGAGTTTGGTTATAATATTGTTGAAAGGAATGGAAGCTATAACAGGAATATGCATCATGGTCAAAACAATCAAAGATGGATGGAGCCACGAGGATCTGATCACCCTTTTAGGCAACAACACCTCCTAAACTACCATGGATGACAACCATTCTACAATGCATGCCAAGACAATAGTTATGGTGGACCTTTTCGTGACAACCAACCTCCACCGAATTTCTATGGTCAAGAGCCATTCTGAGGTGCATACCAAGATGATAGATATGGTGGACTCCCTTGTAGTTACCAACAAGCCCCACCCTATGCTTATGAACCACCTCCATAACATACCTTTGAACCACCAAACTCACAAGTCCCTTACCACCAAACACCCCCATACGACCCTAATCCATATCCACCATACCAACCACACTATGAGCCGAACGAACCACCACATGAACCACACCCAGAACCACCACCTCAATATTCACCATCTCCATATCCTTATCAAGAAGAACCACCTTCCTACCATGCACCCTTTCTCCAAAATAATGAACCCTCCTATCCACCCCAAACCTCCATGGAGAACACACTTATCTCTCTCATTGGTCTCACCTCTACATTCCAAAATCTTATATCCTGCATGGACCAACCCTCTTCCTTTAATATTCAACCCTCAAGCTCTAGTGCACTTCCTTTTCAACCACAGAATGATCTCTCCATCCCATCACCACCATCCATGGAAGAGCACCCACATCCATCAATCCAAGAGCAACACGATCCCAATTATGCTGTTGACATAGAACAAGAAAGAAGGGATCGTCTTAGGGACGAATGGATCGGTTGCACGCATCCTTATTTCCTGAGGAGCAAGAGGAGGCCCAAAATGTGGAGGTAGGAGAGACACTTGAAGATGAAGGAGTAGTTGAACGGAGTTGCCATAGAAAGGAAATCATCAAGGAGGAGTACGATTTTATGCTAAAACAATTTGACAAAGCCGCAATAGTTAAAGAGGAAGTGGCTGAAGACTTAGGAGATGCAAAACCTCCATGGGAAAGTCAAGTCATAGATCCTCCTTCCAAGGTGTTTGATGTTGATGTTGAGGAAGGTGTAAAACCTCCAAGACATATCATGGTTGAAGACTTGGAAGAGGTTAATCAAGAGATGGAGATTAAAGAAGAAGAAGCACAACCTTCCATGTCCTTGGTAAACAATGAAGAAGAGATTGAATTGGAAGAAAGCCACCAAGAGGAAGAGGTTGATATTGAAGAAGCTTGCAAAGAGATGGAAGAATTCAAAGAAGAGCACAAGGGAGTGGAGCTTGCGAGATCATTGGAAGCACTTCTCCCAAAGCCATTACCGTCCAATACAACATTCAAGTGGGTAAAATTATTATCCTTAACCTTTACTTTCCCACTTGAATATGGGCTACTAGAGACGGATGGTCAACTTAGAGCTCTTTGTGGCATTAAGAGCAAGAGGAAGATGGTTAGTGGTTGGAGTTGTCAAGCAAGGTTCAACATGGTTGTATGCTCCAAGTTGAAATGTAAGGTTTGGTGTAAAGCTCAATTGAATGGGTCTAGGAAGTTGTTTGGATGCCTTAGTGAGAATTCGGATTGCTTACCACCCGGATGGAACCACGATGATCAACTTGAAGACGGGTGTGGAATCAAGATTTGGGATCCCGGTATACAAGAATATCAAATTTGGGAACTCAAAGCTTGTGAAGAACTCCATCAAAGCTTGAAAAAATTACTTGGAATAGACAGAGCTTATTGAAAGTCCAAGCATTGGTGACAGTTTCAGGATGAATTCAAGCACAAGCCTCCATGACAAGGAGCACCAAAGGTCCAACTTAAGGACTATAACTAAAAGTGCTAGGTGGAAGACAACCCACCATGGTATAATCGTTCCTTTTTTATTCTTAATCTTATTTTATTTTATTTTTACTAGTGTTCATTCATAATTTCTGCATATTCACCTGCATTCTGCATTTGCATTTTCATATTGCATAAACAAATAATTATAAAATTTTAAAAAAAAAATCCACGCGACGCACAAGCGTTGCTGACGCGTCCGCGTCATGTGTGCATGCGAAGCAAAGAAGAAAGAAACAAAGAGTCATGCGGGAGCATGGCTGGAGGCGTGCCTTAGGCACAAACACGTCCATGTGAACGCGTCCCTAACGCGTCCGCGTCATTTAAAAAATCAGCCTCCCAAGCATACGCGTCACCCACGCGCACGCGTGACCCTGCAAAATCGACATAAAGGGGGTGTAGGGCAGAGAGTTATGATGGAGTGGGGCTGGAATGATGCTAGAAGCACAAACCCCATCACGCGTATGCATGACCCACGCGTACGCGTCATTTGAAAATAGCGCCAACCACGCGAACACGTGCCCCACGCGTCCGCGTCGCCTGCGCCACACAGCTTATCCAAATCAGCGCCACTTATCTTATCTTTTCTTTTCTAATCCTAATTTCTTCTATCTTTTCTTCTTTCTTCTTTCTGTCTTACTTAATCTCTTTAACTTCTCATCCTTCTTCGCTTTCATCCTATTTTACTTAATTTATTTGCATACTTTCATTTGTTACATTTTAATGTTGTGTATATTTTATTTTCTTTTCTAAATTTATTATTTTTTTCATTGGTGTTAAATTTTCTTCTTCAACGGTTGCATCTTTTCTTGAATTATTCTGGTACTTCATGACTTGTTTTACTCTGACTGGGTATTATTCTTCATAAGTCAATGCTACTCCTTCATGATACTTATATTATCTTGCATTGACATGAACTTACACTATATTGCATTACCCACACTCTCTCCTCCATTGTTGCAACTTTTACACCATTGGTATGCCATGTGCTTCTATTGCTTTCTCATGTACATGTTGTAGCTACCATGTAAATAAGACCCTTATTATTTGGCATTAACCCACCCATACTTTATTTATTTTCTTATCTTTATTTCTAGGTTACTTTTCTTCTTTTCCTCTTCTTTCAGGATGGCCACCAAAGAAGGGAAAGGGAAAGCTCTAAATGGGGAGACAAACAAGTCCATCTGCACAATCCATGGAGAAAAGCGTCAGTTGTAGCAGCCCGTCCACCTGCACATCTTAGCATGCACCGAGGATGGTGCAATCTTTAAGTGTGGGGAGGTCGATACCGATCTCCATAGGTTAGTTATTCTCTTCTCAACACCAATGTCTTATTTTCTTTATTAGTTCATTGTTGCATTACATAATAGATTGCATGTGTAGTTGATTGTTTGCATTTAAGTACGACTTGGTTGAAAAATAATGAGTTTCTTTCTAGGACCCTATTTTTGAAAATTTTACTAATTTAAATTATAAAGTTTTTGTGTTAAATTTATTTGAAGTTGAATTTGGAATATGGTTTTTGAGCCAAAGAACACACAACCTATGAGATTTTGAGCTTATTTACATGGTTACATTTTTTAACCATAAATATTTTATTCTTGTGTGTTCACTTCTCTATGATTGTAATCTATATTTTGTTTCAACCTATATGTCCAATGCTTAATGTGTTATATGCATGCATATGATTGAGGCCATTACTTGTTTAGCTCACTTATCCCAAATAAGCCTACCCCTTAAATCACCCTTGTCAGCCACTTTGAGCCTTTTAAATCCCATTTGTTCTATATTTTATCACATCACTAGCCTTAAGCAGAAAAATAATATAATTATCCCAAATTGAATCTTTGATTAGCTTAAGATAAAGACTATGTGTTAATTAAGTGTGGAAAAAACTGTGGGAACATGGGTTAATAAGGGAATGTGTTATGTTCTTACTTTAATAAAATACTGGGAATTTGGGTGCCTACTCATGTAAAGCAGAAAATAAAAAAAATCCATATGCATTGATATGTTATTTTATCTTAAATATCTTTATTATAAATATATATATATATATATATTCAATAAATAAATAAAAAAGGGGACAAAATTACCCCAATGCTAAGTTTAATTAAAGATTAATGCATATGTGATAAAAATTAAAAGAAAAGTATATACATGAGTATGTAATGCAAAGTGAGAAATTTTGGGTAGCTAGGCACGATTCTAAGTTATATAGAGTGTATGTATACTAGGTGAGAGCTTAGGTTAGTCAAAGATTCATATTTTAGCTCACTTAGCCTTATATATATACCCTTACCCTTACCTTAGCCCCATTACAACCTTGAAAAGACCTCATGATGTTTGCATTGGTACATTAAATATTGTTGATTGGTTAAGAAAAGAACAATGTTTAGAAAGCATGATTAGAGAAGGATAGAGTGATTACCCTATACACTAGAGAGATTAGAGTGCACATGCACCATCAGTGAGGGTTCAATGCTTGATCCTATGTTCCCTGCTTTTATGAGCTGTCTTCTTACAAATTTACCTGTTCTTACTGTATGACTTGAATTAGTAGAATTTGATTTATGTTTGTCTTAAAGAACTTATTTGCTTTTAACCAAGTGGACAAGAATCATATAGTTGCATTCATATATATATATATATATATATATATATATATATATATATATATATATAGGTTGCATTGCATTGCATGAGTCTTGCATTTTCCTACTCATTTATTTTATCTCCTTAAGCTAAGCATGAGGACATGCTAATGTTTAAGTGTGGGAAGGTTGATAAACTATTATTTTATGATTTATATTGTATTTAATTGAGTGGTTTTATCAAGTCTTTACCACTTATTCATATGATTAGCATGTATTTACAATTCCTTCCCAAAATTGTTCCATGGTTGAAAACTTGCTTCCTAGAGATCTTTTAATTACATATTTTAATTCTCTTTTATACCATTCGATGCCGTGTGTTAAGTGTTTCAGGTTTCATAGGGCAGGAGTGGCTTAGAGAATGGAGAGGAAGCTTACAAAAATGGATGGAACACAAGAAATCAAGAAGATGACCAGCGAACACCGATGCGGATGCATGGCTCACGCGACCGCGCGAAATAGAGAAAATCACAGCGACGCGTATGCGTGCGTGACGCGTACGCGTGGATTGGAGTTCGCGCAAACGACGCGAGCGCGTGCCTGACGTGCACGCGTGGAGGGGAAAATTGTCAAACGACGTGTACGCATGACCGACGCGTACGCGTGACAAGCGCGATCTGCAGAATTAACAGAAATCACTGGGGGCGATTTCGGGCCGCGTTTTGACCCAGTTTTCGGCCCAAAAACACAGAATAAAGCCAGGGAACATGCAAAAACTCAATACATACTTAACACAACATTCATATTCATAATTTTAGGTTTAGATGTAGTTTCCTAGAGAGAGGCTCTCTCCTATCTCTTAGGTTTTATGATTTAGGATTTCTTTTAGGATTAGAATTTCTACTTCTCAATTTCCAGGTTCAATGTTCCTTTTATTTATTTTCCCCAATTTAATTGATGAACTTTTCCATGTTAGATTTGATTTCTTTTATTAATGTAATTTGAGGTATTTCAGATATATGATTTTTATTTAGCTTTCTATATTCTTGGCTTTGGTTGAGTAATTAGAGACTCTTGAGTTATCAAACTCTTTTGTTGATTGATAATTGGAAGTCGCTAATTGACTTGAATTCCACTAACTCTAGTCTTTCTTTGGGATATGACTAGGACTTAAGGATTCATATTGATTTATCCACTTGACTTACCTTCATAGTTAGAGGTTGACTAAATGGGAGCAACGATCAATTCTCATCACAGTTGATAACGATAACTAGGATAGGACTTCTAATTTTAATACCTTGCCAAGAGTTTTCTTAGCTATTGATTTATTAATTCCCAATTTATTTCTCTTGTGATGGATGGTGATGACAGTGAAGAAGATGAAGATGCTGATGGTGATTGGTTGGCTCAGAGAAGAAGAAGGGTTATGGTGGCTCCGAAAAGAAGAAAAAGAGGAGAGAAGGGAAAAGCAGGGGATGCGGATGCACATAGCATGCGGTTGCTCCCACCCAACAGAAGAGGGTAAATTGGGAGTGCGTACACACCAACTTTTGTGCGTACGCACAGACAGAAAAATGGGCAATAATGTATATGCACATGCTGTGTGAACGCTATGAATAGAAAGGGTGTATGAGAGCGTGCGTACGCGACATGCATGTCCGTACGCATAGAGTGAATTTTTTTTAAACAGGATTTAACCTAACATTCTAATATGCATGTAAACAAGAAATTAATAAAATTATACAACTATTTACATTAACTTCAAAATTAATCCAAAATTTTATTTTTCAAATCAAAATCATGGACTATTCAAAGCACTTTTAATATACACAAACAAGAATCTATCCAACTTCAACTATCCAAAAACTAATAAAAAAAATTTAAACATGCAACTCAAGTAAAAAAGGTAATTTAAATAAGATTACTACCTATTTACATATGCATTTTAAAATAAAAATTTATTAAAATAAGCTAACAACCAAGAGACATATTTACAAACAAAACAAGCAACCAATCAAAAACAAACTATTCACATATTCACATATTAACAATAGCCAACAATGTAACACCATTGCAACCCCAGGCAACGATGCCAAAATTTGATTTCAGAGAATTTATGCCAATTCAGAATTTAGATAAAATAGAATTTCTTCCGTTGTAACTAACAGAATTAATTTAAAAGATGTCACAATCCAAAACAAATATAAACCGGAAGTTTTAAATCCCGAGTCGTTCTCCCTAGGAATTACAATGAAATGTTCAATTATTGGCTATGCGGGATTGGGGGTTGTGATTGCAAGAGAAACAAGTAATGTAAATAGCAAGAGAGTAAATGATCATGCAAGGAATTAAAAGGAAAGCAAGTAAAAGCAATGCAAGTTGAAAATTAATTGGCAAAAAGGACTCTTGGCAAGAATTGGGTAATTAAGGATTCTTATCCTAGTTGTGGACCACAAACATGGCAATTGTGTGGAATTAATCCCAATTAGTCAATCCTACTTGAGAATTAGTCAAAAGGGCATAATTGATCCCAATTCCTAAGTCCTAAGTCAATACTAATGGGTCATATAGAGTCAAGGGAGACCAAATCAACTAACTACTCTAATGTATCAAAAAATAATGGACATCAATGACTCAAGGTTCACCAAAATCATCAATTGCAAGCCAAGAGTGGAGAAAAACTAAGTAGAAACTAAGCCAAGTATTTTATCAAACACTTGGCGTGCATAAAAATAAAATAATATTAAATTACATTAAAAATAAATTCTAACTACCAAAAGCAAGAAAATGATAACAACAACTAAAGGAAGCATTAAATGAACAATAAACATAAATTGCATTAAATGTAAATTAAAATAACAAGAGTGCTCATAAACATAAAAAGTGACAAAATGAGAAAATGACAAGATAAACAAAAGAAATTAAAGCAATAAAACAAAGAAGGGTGGAAGAAACTAGATGAAAACAAAAATTAAAAGTAGAAATTATAAGGAAATTAAACTAAAAACCCTAGGTTCTAGAGAGAAAGGGGAGCTTCTCTCTCTAGAAAATGACCTACAACATGATAAAACCTAATCCTAAGTGCTCCCCCTTTTCATCCTTCTTCAATTTGGCTTGAAATAGCTTCAGAAATGAGTTGGATTAGATTTTGGGGCCCAAAAATCATTGCCAGCGAGTTGCAATGAATGAGGTCACGTGCCAGGACTTGTACGTACGCACAGGTGTGTGCGTACGCACAGGTGTGTGCGTACGCACACATGCTGAATCCCGACTTGTGTGTATGCACAAATTATGTGCGTATGCACAATTAGACTTATGTCCACTATAGCAAATTGTATATCATTTTTAAGCGGACATTAGCTTTCAAATGCCGCTGGAACTGCCTCAGTTGGACCTCTGTAGCTCAAGTTATGATCACTTTAGTACCGAGAGGTCAGAATAGACAGCTTTACAAATCTTTCATTTCTTGAATTCTTCCACTTTGTATGCTTTCTTTCCACTTTCTCAAGCCATTCTTGCCTTCAAAATCTTAAATAACTCAAAAAAATATATCAAGGCATCGAATGGGAGAAAAATGAATTAAAATTGGCAATTTAAGCATGAAAAGCATGTTTTTCACAATTAAACACAATTAGGAAAGAATTCACAAAAGAATGCTATTTCAATGAATAAATGCAAGAAAAGTCAATGAAATCCACCCAAATAGAGCAAATAAATACAGTAAGATGTGGATTCATCAGAGACCTCACAACATTCTTCTCACGTGTATCACTCGGAGTAGGACACTTGTGTTTACACTCAATACGTGGCTTTTACCCTCTGTTGAGCTCCCTACTCTTGCCTTTTTCCACTCTTGGATTGCTTTAACAAGTTGCACTTCAGAAAATGAGAAATTGAGACACCACACTAAGATAATCTGAATGATAGAGACATTCAACTTAATAAGAAGACAATCAAAATCTGTGACAAAAGAAGAAAAATAAGAAGTGATACTAAGATGACAGAAACTAGCAAAATTGAGTCCTAATTGAAACCCAAACAAAATTTAGAAAGATAAAACAAAGGTGAAAAAAAATTGAAATTTCGTGTTTTTTTTTTTAAATATGGAAATTGCAGTAACGGAATTTAAGTAAGAAATTTTCGTTTTTTTATTAAGCAATTAAAGTAAATTTGCAGAAATTATAGAGAAAAATAAAGAGACTAAGCAAGAATCCTGAAACATGCAGATAAATAAGAATTTATCCACGATCTGTAACTCATACCAAATGATAAGAAATTGATTGGGCTTAGGGGTTTTAATACAATAGATAAGCATTATTCAGTAAAAAGTACACCCAAAAGGATACAGCGAAAACACAAAAAGATAGATAAATGAGGTTTTTCCTACTAGACCTCTAAGAATAGCAAACTAGGTCACCGGAAGGAGCTCTCTAGTAGACCTTCAAAGAATTCGTCCTTGACAACTTAGATTAGAGGGATGAAAATTGAAAGAAACCACTACACAGATTACCTTAGTGTTGGATCTTTCAATCTTCTTCATGCAACAGGCAATACAAATCACTCACCTCACTTAATCACACAATAAAAACGTGCTAAAAGCAACGAAAAATTTATTCATCAAAAGTTGTGTAAATGGTCTCACCAAAGGTGTTTAAATAGGCCCATAACAAACTAACAAAAAGATAAAATTTTAAAATTTAAATCAGATTTGATCTTAATGGATTAGATCAGATTTGATTTAAATTTAAAATTTCTAAAAATATTACTAAGCAAATCAGAACTAAACAAATCTTCTAACAAACTTTAACCGCAAAACAAACTAAAACAAATGCCTAAAATTTCAGAAATTTAATGATAAATTATGCCTCCCACTGAATTTGGAAAGCATTATTGGACTTCTTGTTGTCCTAATGAAAAATTTATTCATCAAAAATTGTGTAAATAGTCTCACGAAAGGTGCTAACAAACTAACAAAAAGATAAGATTTTAAAATTTAAATCAGATTTGATCTTAATGGATTAGATCAGATTTAATTTAAATTTAAAATTCTTAAAAATACTACTAAGCAAATTAGAACTAAACAAATCTTCTAACAAACGCTAATTGCAAAACAAACAGAAACAAATGCCTAAAATTTTGAAATTTAATCATAAATTATGCCTCTCACTAAATTCGAAAAATATTATTGGACTTCTTGCTGTCCTCACATAGACCAATGAGCCTTGTCCATTTTTTTTTTGTTAGAACTTGATGTAATTTCTTATGCATAAGTGCTGCCAAAATTTTAAAGTTCTCCTTAAGCTTCTTTGTACGTGCTCTAGTGATGGAGTCCTCTGAAAATGTAAAAATCTCATTTTACCCTTTTACCTTAAAATGTCCTAGTTGTTTTTTCGAATATGTATCATTTTTTCTTATTTTCTCTAATTTATTGATTAATTATTAATTTTAGAAAACGTTGATAATAGAGTAAAATAGAAACAGCGGTTGAGCAACGACACAGTAATTAGGGTTACAAGTACAAGGCGTGACATCCCCAACTACTGTTTTTCAAGTCTCAAAATTGATTTAAGCGTCATGAATGCTGAATTTAAATATATAAATCTGCCGGATGTCACACATATATCATGCATAGTTCATGAAGCATGGCACACATGTCACGAATCAGATTCTGTAGTTATTTTGGAATCGGCCTCAAAATCAAATAAGAGGTACAACACCATATTGCTGTATTAGACTGATATCATCCAATAATACTAAAGAGCTGCAATATTTTTTTTTTTTTTTTGAATAGCTAATAAGGTTACTAATAATAACGACCTGGGGAGTATACTCCTCTTTTGGTTTCATGAACTAGTTCTTCTCAAACCTCAAGGCTACAGTATGCATATAAAACTCTGATTTATTAGTCAAAGCTACAATATTCATATAAAACTCAACGCTACAGTATTCATATAAATTGTCAAAGCATAAAAAAATTAGGACACATTTATTAGTCTTTCAGCTTTTTTGATATTTTCATTTGATTAATCTCTACATACAAGTGTTTTGTATTTACAAGCTTTACAAGTCTGAACAAAACCCACCCATTAAACGCGCTGCTTATGTTACGTGCCTTAACAGAATTTTAAATCAATTCAAATCAATTAACGCACAAATATATAACTTCTATTTTTCAAAAGATTTCGTTTCTTTTTTCGAGTTTCTTGCCAAATTTGTTGGATATTCTTTGTGCGTTCTCTCTTTGCTTCGTTTTTTTTATTTTCATGGTTTCTGAAATCAAGCTTTGAAATCGTTTTGAAGATAATGGAATTTTAGAAATACACCCAAACGATTACATAAATACACCCAAACGATTACAGAAATACACCCAAACGGTTACAGAAATACACCCAAAGGATTTAAGAAATACACCCAAAACAGGAGGAGACAGTATATTTCTTCTTGAAATCTTTTAATGTTTTGCTGGTTAAGGATGAGGCACATGGCAGAGACAATCTAGAAGAAAAACTTAGAAGAACAGTAAAACAATACTTTGAATAATGTTTCTTCCTTTTTTCTGGTCATTTTTGATGGAGATTTGTATCTTTTCTTCTTGATTTCTTCTACTCTTCGCGAGGAGTTGGAACGTTTCTGCAAAATTGTAGTAGTTTGTTTCGAATGTCCCTTGAATCTTGATGGTTTGCATTTTGATTGAGGAAGAAGAGGAAGAGTGAACATGTTGTGGAAGGGGCGCGTGTTTTTTTTTCTTGATGGTTTGCATTTTGATTGAGGAAGAAGATGAAGAGTGAACGTGTTGTTGAATGGGCGCGTATTTTTTTCTTGGATTTGGAGCAACTTGTATAGCTTGTAAGCCAAAAAGGCTTGTATGTGTAGCAGGCCTCATTTTCATATTGGGTAAAATATTGCAGTTGCATCAAATTAGAATATTATTTTTTATGGAGAAAAAACCATAAGAGAGCTAATTGAAGAAAGATGTACGTATTCAAATTTTATGCATAAGATATGGCTTCGAACTAGAAAAATATGCAGAACAAGCGTGTTATCTACACAGTTAAGTTTAACTAATCTCAACTCATAAACCTCGTTGATATTGATGGTGTTAACTGACAAACCCCAACTTGACGGGTTATTTTGTATTGGATTTGGGATATTTTGATGACCTTTTCTCGCATTTAGCATATGAATTAGCATGGTTTTGTTATCTCTCCCATAATTGTGCTTAAGTGTAAAAACATGCTTTTTAAGCCTTATTTTGATGAATTCTAGTCTCTCTTTGATTCCATAAGATGCCTTGATGTGTTTGCTAGTAATTCCAGGATTGAAATAGGCTAGGCATGGATCACAGGAAGCAAGGAAGGAAGCATACAAGTGGAGAGAAGCATAAAAAGTCAAAGAAGCAAAGCCAGCAATATACGCGCACGCACACAAGGCGCTCGCGCGCACATTGCGATACAGGCCAAGGACGCGCACGCGTCGATGATGGCACATGACCTCACTTATGCAACACGTGCCTGGCGATTTGAGAGGGTTTCTGCACCCATTTTTGGCGCCAAATTGCTAAGGGAAAGGAACAAAAGGATGAAGGATTAAGGGGAAGGCATCACTTTTGACCAAGGAGGAAGGGGGGGAAGTTTGAGTTTTAGTTAGAGAGTTAGTTTCTAGAGAGAGAAGCTCTCACTTCTCTCTAGAATTAGGAATAGGTTTAGTTCAATAATTTTAGATCTAGATTTTAATCTTTTTCTTTTCTTCTACCTCTACCTCTCAATTCCTGGTTGTTACATTCATTTTCCTTTACTCTTTTGTTGTAATGTCCTTATCGTTGTTCTTGTAATTTGTTATAGATCTAGTATTGTTCCTTT
The DNA here is from genome assembly GCF_014773155.1 of Arachis stenosperma. NCBI lineage: Eukaryota > Viridiplantae > Streptophyta > Magnoliopsida > Fabales > Fabaceae > Arachis > Arachis stenosperma. The sequence goes on from NC_080379.1 coordinate 79,245,713, forward strand.
TACTCTCTTCTAATTCAATAAAGGTAATTCATACTAAATGTGTTTCTTTTGATTGTTGTTGTTAATTCCTTTCAATAATTGTTGTTAGATTTCATTCTTGTTGTTGATTTACTATGTTTTTTTTTTCTTTTATGCCTACCAAGTGTTTGATAAAATGCTTGTCTGGATTTTAGTGTAGGTTTTGTTTCTCTTGGCCTAGGTAGAGTAATTAGTGACTCTTGAGTTATCTAATTCCCTTGTTGATTGATAATTAGAAGTTGCTAATTGATTTGAATGCCTCTAAAGCTAGTCATTCCTTTAGGAGTTGATTAGGACTTGAGAAATCAAATTGATTCATCCACTTGACTTTCCTCCATGGTTAGAGGTTAACTAAGTGGTAGCAATGAACAATTCTCATCACAATCGAGAAAGATAACTAGGATAGGATTTCTAGTTCTCACATCTTGCCAAGAGCTTTGTTAGTCGTTAGTTTACTTTCTTGCCATTTATCTTTCATGCCTCTTATCAAAACCCCAAAATAACTCACAACCAATAACAAGACACTTTATTGCAAATCCTAGGGAGAACGACCCGAGGTTTGAATACTTCGGTTTATAAATTTTAGGGGTTTGTTTTAGTGAAAAACAACTTTTTGTATGAAAGGACTATTGTTTGGTTTAGGAACTATACTTGCAACGAGAATTCAATTGTGAAATTCTAAACCGTCAAAAATCCAAATCATCAAAATGGCGCCGTTGCCGGGGATTGCAATGGTGTTATGTTATTGGTTACTGTACATATGTGAATATTGTAAATAGCTTGTCTTTTGCTTGTTTTCTAGTTTTGTTAGTTTTATTTTTGCTTTTCCACCATGAATTCTCACTTTGGCCATGAGCTTGGTTTTAATTGTGTTGTAGGTGATGAGAGCTTCAATGAGGAAGTGTATCAAGGATGGGACAATCAAAGGTGGAAGGAGCCATATGCTTATGATCAATCTTCATGGCAACAACCTCCACCAATACACTATGAAGAAGAGCCATTCTATGATGCATACCAATCCAATGGCTATGGTGAATCACCTTGTGACTTCCAAGCACCGTCACCATATGCCTATGAATCTCACCCTCAACATGAACCTCAACCATTCTCACAAGCCTTTCCATACCAAGCACCTTCCTATGATCCCTATCCCTCATATAACCAATCATCCATACCATATTTTTATGGCAATTATGAGCAAGAACCCTTGGAACCACCACAACCCTATCAAGATTACTACCAAGAACCACCTCAATACACACAATCTCCACAACCTTACCAAGAAGAACCACCTTCCTATTATGAATCCTCTCTCCAAAATGATGAACCTCTCTACCCACCCCAAGCCCCAATAGACGATTCTCTCACTTTGTTACTTCAAGGACAAGAGGCCATGAAGTGGGATACACTTGAGTTTGTGACCAATTTGACCAAGGTGGTGCACACCTTAGCCTACCAATGCTTGAATACTCAAGGTACTCCCGTGACCACATGTGAAAGGTCAAGAGAAGAGCAAAGTATGAAGGAGAAATTGGAAAATTCGGTGGAAAAGGAGGAATCAAATTTGGTGTTGGAGCAATTGGAGGAGCCTATGATCATTGAGGAAAAGGGAGACGTGGTTGAAGATTTAGGAGATGTTGGAAGTCCATGGGAATGTAGCATCATGGAGCACTCTTCCAAGAAGCTAGGAATTGATGTTGAGGAGGGTGCGCAACCTCCAAGGCATGTCACCGTTGGAGACTTGGAAGAAGTTTATCAAGAGATGGATTCAATCATGGATGAATTTCTCTCTACAATGAAAACAAACATAGAAGAGGTGGAAACAAACATAGAAAAGTACAAGGAAGTGGACCTTGCATTGTCTAAGTGTGGGGAAGCCTCCCTTCCCAAGTTACCATCCAATACAACATTTAAGTGGGTAAAATCTCTATCTCTGAGCTTTAATTTCTCACTTGAATATGGTTTGATTGAAAATGATGGTCAACTTAGAACCCTTTGTGGAATTAAAAGTAAGAATGAGTTGTGTAGTGGTTGGAAATTTGGTGTTAAGCTTATCAAGGTCAAAGCTTCAAGGTATAAGGATGATGTTGGGACAAGGATCACTTTGTATGGGTCTAGAAGGAAGCATTGGTGGAGTAAAGAGAATTCTGTGTGTCCACCACATTTATGCCACCCACCCATCCGACAAAATCACGAAACTCAATTAGCGGATGGATGTGAAGATAAGATATGGGACCCCGGTTCGCTATGTGAAGACCAACTAGGGGAACTCATATCTTGGGTAGAACTCTGCCCAAGCTTGAGGAAGATGGTTGGAAATTCTGTCAACCAATTGAGGAGCAAAGATCCTTGGAGATTCAAGGATGAGTACAAACATAAGCCACCATGACAATAAGCATCTCAAAATGTCCAACTTAAGGACTTAAACTAAAAGTGCTAGGTGGGAGACACCCCACCATGGTAAACTCTTTCCACTCTCTTTAAATTTGCTCAAAAAGTGATTTGAGTTACTATTGTAGGTAGATGTTTCATACAAATTTGTTTGTACAACTTAAGTGTTAGTTTAGTCACATGCATGTTGTGCTTAGTAGTAGATGAATAATATCGAAATTGCATTTTTGTGAATTGTATGATGGTTGAGTGAATAAGAGTTGTGAACACTAAGGGGAGCACCCAGCAAATTTTTTCTGAAAAAAAAAGGGGGGGTCAACGCGCTCGCACAAAGTACGCGCACGCGTCCCTGTGCGCATGCATCACGAGCCACACTCCCGAGAGTTGGGCCTCTCTTGGGCAAACATTGTGCCTTGAGCCCAACATGACCCACGCGGACGCGCATTACGTGCGTGCGCGCCGACTATTAGAACGTGGAAGTTCGCGCGGACGCGCACTTGCCGCGTCCGCGCCGATTTGCTGCTGCAAATGATTGAGCCAATCCCCAGAGAGTTGAGCCATTTCTGGGCTAGCTTTAAGCCCCAGGCCCAACTCGATGTGCGCAGGCACGCACTTGCCGCGTGCGCGCCCATATGCCCAAAAAAAGAATGGACGCTAGCGCACGCATTGCGCTAGTGCGCAATTTCACAATTCGTCAACGTACGCGGACGCGCACTTGCCGCGCGCGCATCCTTGCGTGCTGCCACCACTCTAGGCTTCTGACCCGAGAGTTGGGCGTGCCTCAAGCCCATTCTAAGCCTCAGGCCCAATCTCATGTCCGCGTGCGCCCACTATACGCGCACGCGCCCATGCTTAATATGCCATCCCACGTTAGCGCGCACTGCACGTTCGCGCATGATTCTCCCTTTTCCCCGATGCGCGCGGACGCGTACATGCCGCGTGCGCACAGGTCTGGTGGCGTAACTTCCAGCCCAGTCTCTAGAGAGTTAGGCCTGAGTTGGGCCGACTCTAAGCCCCTAGCCCAACTCCATGCACGCGTGCGCGCACTGTACGCGCACGCGTCCTTTCCCATTTTGCTCACACACGCTTAAGCGCGCTGTACGCGCACGCGTAGGTCCCGAGTTTCCTCAATAGACGTGGACGCGCAAGGTGCGCGCGCGCGCCGATTCAAAAATAGGGATAACCCTAATGCGCGACGCACGCTGCGAAGTCGCGCACTTCTCCTTCCCCTACCTCCATTTTCCTCTTCTTCATCTTCTCTCCCACAACCGCCGTCACAGCAGCAGCGCCGGCCACCACCTCCGGCCAACTCATACACTCTCTCAACCCTCATTCTCTCTTTCCTCCACTCGCCTCTTTCCTCCCCCCTTCGGCCACACCCCCGCGCCACCATCTCCGCCGCCACGCCATCCTCACCGCCGGCGACTATCCCGTCCTCCCTCATCACCACCCAACCTCTTTCTCCCTCTCAACCACCCAGTTTATCTCGGTGGCCGCGGCAACTACCGCCGCCTCTCCTCTGCCATAACCGCCACCGTTCACGGCAGCGCGACTGCTGATTCTGTTGCCCCACTCCCCATTTTCCCTTCCATTATTAGTTTCCCTGCTCCCAGGTTCCTGCTCCATTTCTATTATATGTTTTTTTGTTTTTCCTTTTTATTATTCGTTTATGTTAATTTCTGTAATTGCATGTTAGTTAGTTTAAATTCAAATTTTGTATGTTAGGTTAGATAGATATAATTGCGGTTAGGTAGCTAGGGCTGGATAGAGGATTCTAGGCCTGATAAGTGCTCCGTTCGTGCATATTTTGCTGTCTGCCTATCTGGATGTTGTATGCTGATTTTGGACTAATTTTATGCATTTCTTGTTGCCTGAATACTATACCACTGCTGCTGTACCTAATTGATGTTGTTTTCTATGCTAATTGTGCTAATTTGCTATCCGGGAACGTCTAATTTTAAGCCGGAATGCTAACCGATTTTCAAGGAAATTAGTTTCATTTTGGTCTTTATTTCAATTTTGGGCAAATTTCCATTTCATTTTGACTTCCCGGATTTGCACAATCATTGTGAACATGAACCGCAACTTCTCGTTTAATTGAGCCTATATATCATCATATCACTAACCTACTTTTCTTACTCACTAATTCCTTTAACCATCTAACTTCCACTCACCTTTAACCCTCTTTAACCATTCTTTAAAAAATATGATGATACTATTGCCTTTTGAATAAGAGTTGTTGACTTTAATGCAACTTGCTTTCTTGGTTTACTTGTTCACTTGTGCATATTCATTGCAACATCATGATTGTTTTTTGTCGATTGTATCCTGAACATGCCTTCTTTGTTACATGCTAAATGTTTTACATATTCTATCATATTTTTCAGGATGTCGGATAACGGCAAAGCCATAGCCACTACTTCTAAGAAGAAAAAACACTCTACCCCCTCCATTCCTTCCATCTATAAACATTATGCTAAGAATCCGTTAAGTGATGAAGAAAAAGAGAATCAGCAGTTGCCTTCTACCAATCCAGACAAATTCCCCAATCTCTACTGTGAGCTCCAGTTTTCTAGATGTCGAACTACAAAGCTGAACATTGAGAAGAAGTTGCTCCTACCTAATGATGTGAGACGGTCCATTACCGGTCGGATCCTTGAGTTAGGTATCGACTTTGTTGACCGGGACTTGGGGGATATAAATATATCTTGGGTGAAGGAATTCTATTGCAACTTCTTCCGTCCCACATTGGATTCGGTTCAGGTGCGGGGTAGAGAGATTATGATCACCGAGACTGCCATTGAAGAGGCATTACATTGCCGACACATTCCGGATGACCTGTGTGCCCATCAGCAGGCAGAGATAGCCATCCATACCATGACCTTTGACTATGAGGCGCTTAGGCGTGTGATTGGGATACCAGATGCTACATGGGTTATGGATGCGGGCAACACCAAGCCTAAGGGGATGTTGTTTGCTCATTTGACTAGGGAGGCCAAGACTTGGCAGATGATCTTCGCCCACTACGTCCTGCCTACTACACACTTCTCTGAGATCCCCATGGAGATGCTCCTGCTGATTGGATGTGTCATGGAGGGGAAGGATGTCTCTTTCCCTAGACTTATCAGACAGTGCATGTGGCGGGCGCATATTCGTGGCCTACTTCCATTTCCTACATTGGTCACGAGTATGGTGGCCCTAGCTGAGGTCCCATGGCTGGACGATGATGTTCGACCACCACCCCCTGATGCAGATGACAGGGAGGTTACTATCCCCTGGGGTGGTTGGGTGCACAAGAGACCACCTGCTAGACGCCGTTCTAGAGCTCGAGCAGTCGTGGGGATACCTTCACCATCAGCCCCTACCGCAGCCCCCTCCTCTTCTACTACAGCTGCTCCCTCATCATCCACAGATCCACCAGCAGCACCTGAGCCTACCTATCTCCTGGTCCAGTGCCTTTTCCGGTTTTTAGAGCGCGAGAGACGCCATGTCAGACGCCGTTTAGATCGGATGGACCAGGCACTTATTTCTTTGGGTGCTGAGCTACCTCCGCTTCCCGTTTCTCTGGCCTCCGATGAGCAGGATCATCAGGAGGAGGATGCGGAGGCACCAGTTCAGCAGGATGCCCTGACACTACCGAGCCACCACAGACTCATGAGGAGCCGGTCCCAGAGCCACAGCCACAGCCAGAGCCAGAGCCTATCGTTGTACCTCCCACTGATCTTCCGGTTTAGCATCGAGGACGATGCTTGATTCTTAGTGTGGGGAGGGCACCAGTAGCATTATTTAGGAACCGGTGAATTTTTCAGCCTAGTTATCTTATTTTGCACATCTTTGTATATATTTTGATGCATTTCTAGTTTGCTTTGGATACTTTTATTGCTTATTTTGGATTTTAGATATTTTGATGCTTTTGGATATTTTTAGATGTTTTTGATGATAGATTCCGTACTTTTAGTTGGATTTTTCTTTTCTTTATACATTTTTGTTTATCTTTATTTTTAGCTGTGGTTGTGATTAGAAATCATACTTTGAATTGCAAATACTTAGTCATCATCCTTTTTGCATACTATATTGATTTTAAGTGAAAAAGGAAAGGGTGAACTATGAAAATCTTTGAATTTTTCAATCACAACAATGCTTAGTCAAACATTGAAATTTTTCAAGGAGTTTGAATATAGGGCATTGACCCAATTGATTGAAAGAAAACTTTTGGTAAAAACTTGCTTGAATTTCATACCTTGTGAAGCATGTATTGAACTAAGAACACAAGCTTGTGAGACTTGAGCCTATTGATGTGGTTACATTTTATAACCACTTATTTTCCATTCTTGTGTGAAATTGCTCTCTTTCTATGATTATGATCCTTGATTTGCTTGATTCTATATGTCCATTTATTTTTTGTATTTATGCATTTACATGATTGAGGCCATCACTTCATTAGCTCACTTACCCAAATGGCCAACCTTTTTTATATTCCCTTGTTAGCCAAGTTGAGCCTATGATTAACCAACTTATTCCCATTTTAGCACATTACAAGCCAAGGCGAAAAACCAATGAAAAGTCCTTGTTTGGATCTTTGATTAACCTAGGCTAGTGAGAGTGTTTATTATTCAAAGTTGGTGAGGATTGGGAGCATTGGATGGGATAAAAGGGGTAGTACACTTTTATGTTTAGGAATTGGGTACATATTCATGTATTGATTAAATGTAGAGACCTTATGCATTGATGTTCTTATATTTAGTTTGAAAGAAGAAGAAAAAAAAATGAAAAGAAAAAAAAAGAGATAAAAGTGAAAAAAAAAAGAAAAAAAAGAAAAGAAAAAGAAAAAAATGTATATAGAAAAAGAAAGAAAAAAAAAAGAAGAGCAATAAAGGGGACAAAATGCCCCAAAGTGAAGTAAAAAAAAAAGGGGGAATCAATGCATAAGTGTAGTGAAATAAAAAGGAAATGCATGAATATGTAAGAAAAAGTGAAGAATGGGTAGTTAGAATAGCTTGCATTTGTATAGGTCATTAAATAGGTTAGGTGGGAAAGTCTATGTTAATCAAAGATTCAAATCCTAGTCCACTTAACCATAAATGATCCTACCTTGACCCTAGCCCCATTACAACCTAAATGAAAGCCCTCATGATGAATGTATGCATGCATTAAATAAGTGTTGACTGTTAGAAGGAAATCAAATTTTGGAAACCATGATTAGAGGAGAATTGAGTGAATTAACCCTTAAACACTTGAGTGAATAGAGCGGATACACATCCGGTGAGGGTTCAAAATTCAATCACATGTGTTCACCTATATTATCTATATTCTTGCAAGTTTGAACTCTTTTTGATGATTCAATACAATTGTGGTTTGGACTTAATTCCTATTGCCTAGCTCTTGTGCTTACACATGCTCTCTTGGGAATTGATTTGTTTGAACTAAGCATTTCCAATTGCTTTAGATAATTGCATTTAGATAGGACTCATATAGTTTAGTTGCATTCAATAAATGTCATAACCCTTAGTTCCTTCTTATTTTAGCATGAGGACATGCTAAGGTTTAAGTGTGGGGAGGTTGACAAACCCCAACTTAACGGGTTATTTTGTATTGGATTTGGGATATTTTGATAACCTTTTCTCGCATTTAGCCTATGAATTAGCATGGTTTTGTTATCTCTCCCATAATTATGCTTAAGTGTAAAAACATGCTTTTTAAGCCTTATTTTGATGAATTCTAGTCTCTCTTTGATTCCATAAGATGCCTTGATGTGTTTGCTAGTAATTCCAGGATTGAAATAGGCTAGGCATGGATCACAGGAAGCAAGGAAGGAAGCATACAAGTGGAGAGAAGCATAAAAAGTCAAAGAAGCAAAGCCAGCAATATACGCGCACGCACACAAGGCGCTCGCGCGCACATTGCGATACAGGCCAAGGACGCGCACGCGTACCATGCGCGCACGCGTCGATGATGGCACATGACCTCACTTATGCAACACGTGCCTGGTGATTTGAGAGGGTTTCTGCACCCATTTTTGGCGCCAAATTGCTAAGGGAAAGGAACAAAAGGATGAAGGATTAAGGGGAAGGCATCACTTTTGACCAAGGAGGAAGGGGGGAAGTTTGAGTTTTAGTTAGAGAGTTAGTTTCTAGAGAGAGAAGCTCTCACTTCTCTCTAGAATTAGGAATAGGTTTAGTTCAATAATTTTAGATCTAGATTTTAATCTTTTTCTTTTCTTCTACCTCTACCTCTCAATTCCTGGTTGTTACATTCATTTTCCTTTACTCTTTTATCGTTGTTCTTGTAATTTGTTATAGATCTAGTATTGTTCCTTTTACTCTCTTCTAATTCAATAAAGGTAATTCATACTAAATGTGTTTCTTTTGATTGTTGTTGTTAATTCCTTTCAATAATTGTTGTTAGATTTCATTCTTGTTGTTGATTTACTATGTTTTTTTTCTTTTATGCCTACCAAGTGTTTGATAAAATGCTTGTCTGGATTTTAGTGTAGGTTTTGTTTCTCTTGGCCTAGGTAGAGTAATTAGTGACTCTTGAGTTATCTAATTCCCTTGTTGATTGATAATTAGAAGTTGCTAATTGATTTGAATGCCTCTAAAGCTAGTCATTCCTTTAGGAGTTGATTAGGACTTGAGAAATCAAATTGATTCATCCACTTGACTTTCCTCCATGGTTAGAGGTTAACTAAGTGGTAGCAATGAACAATTCTCATCACAATCGAGAAAGATAACTAGGATAGGATTTCTAGTTCTCACATCTTGCCAAGAGCTTTGTTAGTCGTTAGTTTACTTTCTTGCCATTTATCTTTCATGCCTCTTATCAAAACCCCAAAATAACTCACAACCAATAACAAGACACTTTATTGCAAATCCAAGGGAGAACGACCCGAGGTTTGAATACTTCGGTTTATAAATTTTAGGGGTTTGTTTTAGTGACAAACAACTTTTTGTATGAAAGGATTATTGTTTGGTTTAGGAACTATACTTGCAACGAGAATTCAATTGTGAAATTCTAAACCGTCAAAAATCCAAATCATCATTAACCAGTTGATCACACTCAAAGATGATATAGCTCATGTATACAATATGGAACTAGAAAAGACTAACCATGATAGTACACCTGATGAAGACAATAAAGACAACGTTCATGACAAGTATGTATTCTAATTATTTTTTTATATTTTTTCTTATATTAGTGATTTCTAGGGTTTTTTAGAGTTTTTTAGGATTTTTAGAATTTTCAAGGATTTTTAGGGTTTTTTAGGATTTTCAGGGTTTCTAGGGTTTTTTAGTGTTTTTTTCATGGTTTTTAGGGCTTTCTACAGTTTTTTAGAGTTTTCTTGAGTTTTTTTTATGGTTTTCTATGATTTTCTAGGTTTTTTTTTGTTTTTCTAAAGTTTTTAGGGTAGGTTTTCTTGGATTTTTTAAGATTTTATAGGATTTTCAAGAGTTTTCTAAGATTTTTTAGGATTTTTAGAATTTTCTAGGGTTTGTTAGGGTTTTTTAAAGTTTTCTAGGGTTTTTAGGGTTTCTAAGATTTTTACGATTTTCTAGGATTTTTAGTATTTTCTAAGATTTTCTAGGGTTTTCTAGGATTTTTTTGGATTTTCTAAGATTTTCTAGGGTTTTTTTGGATTTTTTAGAGTTTTCTTGGATTTTTAGGGTTTTCTAGAATTTTTTAGAGTTTTTTAGGGTACCTAGGGTTTTCTACGATTTTTTTAGGGTTTTCTAGGGTTTTTAGGGTACTTATGTTTTTTAGGCTTTTTTAGGGTTTTCTAGGATTTCTACGGTTTTTAGAGTTTTTTAGGGTTTTCTAGGGTTTTTAGGGATTTCTAGGATTTTCTAGAGTTTTTTAGGGTTTTCAAGGATTTTTTAGGATATTTAGGGTTTTTAGAGTTTTCTAAATTTTTTGGGGTTTTTAGGGTTTTCTAGGGTTTTTAGAGTTTTTTAGGATTTTCTAGAGTTTTAAGAGTTTTCTAGGTTTTTTAGTGTTTTTAGCGTTTTCGAGGGTTTTTAGGATTTTTAGAATTTTCTAGAGTTTTTTAGAGTTTTCTAAGGTTTTTAAGGTTTTCTAGGATTTTTTAGGGGTTTCTAGGTTTTTCTAAGGTTTTCTAGGGTTTTCTAGAGTTTTCTAGGATTTTTAGGGTTTTCTAGAGTTTTTAGTGTTTTCTAGCATTTTTTAGGGGTTCTTAGGGTTTTTAGGGTTTTTGGGTTTTTTATGATTTTCTAGGTTTTTCTAGGATTTTTTGGCGTTTCTAGGATTTTTAGGGTTTTCTAGGGTTTTCTAGGGTTTTCTAGGGTTTTTAGGGTTTTCTAATGGTTTTAGGATTTTCTAGGGTTTTTAGAGTTTTTAGGGTTTCTAGGGCTTTTAGGGTTTTTAAGATTTTCTAATATTTTCTTGGCCTTTTAGGGTTTTTAGGGTTTTCTAGGGGTTTTAGAGTTTTCTAGAGTTTTTAAGGTTTCTAGGGATTTTAGAGTTTTTAGGAGTTTTAGGGTTTTCTAGGGTTTTTAAGGATTTTTTGGGTTTTCTAGAGTTTTTTAGAGTTTTCTAGGGTTTTTTATGATTTTCTGGAGTTTTTTAGGGTTTTCTAGGTTTTTCAAGGAGTTTTAGGGTTTTAAGGGTTTCTAGGGTTTTTTAAGGTTTTCTAGGGTTTTTATGCTTTTTAGTGTTTTCTAGGGTTTTTATGGTTTTTTAGGGTCTTTAGAATTTTTAGGGTTTTCTAGGATTTTTTAGGGTTTTCAAGGGGTTTTAGGGATTTTATTAGCGTTTTTAGGGATTTTAGGGTTTTCTAGAGTTTTTTAGAGTTTTCTAGGATTTTTTTATGATTTTCTGGGATTTTTTAGGGTCTTCTAAGTTTTTCTAGGGTTTTTAGGGGTTTAAGGGTTTCTAGGGTTTTCGAGGGTTTGTTAAGGTTTTCTAGGATTTTTAGGCTTTTTTAGGGTTTTCTAGGGTTTTTAAGATTTTCTAGGATTTTTAGGTTTTTTAGGGTTTTTTATGGTTTTTTAGGATTTTTTAGAATTTTTAGGGTTTGTTAGAGTTTTTAGGGTTTTCTAAGGTTTTTAGGGTTTTTTTAGTGTTTTTAGGGTTTTCTAGGGCATTTAGGGTTTTTTAGGGTTTTTTAGGGTTTATTAGGGTTTTTAGGATTTTATGGGATTTTCTAGGATTTTTAGGATTTTTTAAGATTTTTAGGATTTTTTAGAGTGTTTAGGACTTTTTAGGGTTTCCTAGGGTTTTTAGGGTTTTTTAGGGTTTTCTAGGGGTTTTTAGGATTTACTAGGGCTTTTAGAGTTTTCTAGGTTTTTCTAAGGTTTTCTAGGATTTTCAAGAGTTATCTAGGATTTTCTAGGGTTTTTTAGAATTTTCTAGGGTGTTTTAGGGTTTTTAGAGTTTTCTAGGGGTTTAGGTTTATCTAAGGTTTCTAGGGTTTTTAGGGTTTCTAGGGATTTTAGGATTTTTTAGGGTGTTTAGGGCTTTTAGAGTTTTTAGGGGTTTTAGGATTTTTTAGGATTATTAGGGTTTCTAGGGAGTTTAGGGTTTTCAGGAGTTTTAGGGTTTTCTAGGGTTTTTAGTATTTTTTTTAGGTTTTCTAGAGTTTTTTTAGAGTTTTCTAGTGTTTTTTATGATTTTCTAGGGTTTTTAAGGTTTTCTAGGTTTTTCTAGAGTTTTTAGGGTTTCTAGTGTTTTCTAGGGTTTTCTAGGAGTTTTAGGTTTTTTTAAGGTTTTCTAAGGTTATAAGGGTTTTCTAGGGTTTTTTAGGGTTTTCTAAGGTTTTTAGAGTTTTTTAGGGATTTTTGGGTTTTCTTGGGTTTTTAGCGTTTTCTAGGATTTTTAGGACTTGTAGGATTTTTTTAGGGATTTCTACGGGTTTTAGGGTTTTCTAGAGTTTTTTAGGGTTTTTAGGGCTTTTTAGGGTTTTCTAGGATTTTTAGGATTTTTATGATTTTTTAGGGTTTTCTAGGATTTTCGGGATTTTTAGGATTTTCTTGGGGTTTTTAATATTTCTAGGGTTTTTAGGATTTTCTATGATTTTTAAAGTTTTCTAGGGTTTTCGAGGGTTTTTAGAGTTTTTTAGGATTTTTTAGGTGTTTTAAGATTTTTTAGGGTTTTCTAGGCTTTTATAGGGTTTTTAAGATTTTTCTTGGGTTTTTAGGATTTTTATGGTTTTTGAGGCTTTTCTAAGGTTTTTAGGGTTTTCTAGGGTTTTTATGATTTTCTAGAGTTTTTTGGGTTTTCTGGGGTTTTCCAGGGTTTTAGAGTTTTTTAAGGTTTTTCAGGGTTTTAAGGTTTTTTCGAGTTTTAGGGTTTTTTTTATGGTTTTCTAGGATTTTCTTGGGTTTTGTTGGATTTTTAGGATTTTTTATGGTTTTCTAGGCTTTTCTAGGGTTTTTAGGGTTTTTTAGGATTTTCTAGGGTTTTGGAGTTTTCTAGGATTTTTAGGGTTTTTTTAGCGTTTTTGGTGTTTTCTAAGGATTTTAGGATTTTTAGGGTTCATTAGGGTTTTTGGGGTTTTCTAGGGTTTTTAGGATTTTTGTGTTTTCTAGGATTTTTAGGGTTTTATGGGGTTTTCTATGGTTCGTTAGGGTTTTTAAGGTTTTTTAGAGTTTTTAGGATTTTTTATGGTTTTCTAGGCTTTTCTAGGGTTTCTTGGGTTTTTAGGATTTTCTAGGGTTTTTATGGTTTTTAGGGTTTTTTAGGATTTTTCTAGGGTTTTTAGGATTTCTTAGGGTTTTTTAAGGTTTTTAGGGTTTTATGGGATTTTCTAGGGTTTTTAGGGTTTTTTAGATTTTTTCTTTGGGGTTTTAGGGTTTTCTAGGGTTTTTAGCGTTTTTAGGATTTTCTATGGTTTTGAGGATTTTAGGGTTTGCTAGGATTTTTTAGGGTTTTATAGGGTTTTCATGTTTTTTTTAGGATTTTTAGGGTTTTCTAAGGTTTTTTTAGGATTTTCTTGAATTTTTTAGGATTTTTTAGGGTGTTTTATGATTTTTAGGATTTTCTTGGGGTTTAGGTCTTTCTAGGATTACTAGGATTTTTAGGATTTTCTAGGGCTTTTAGAGTTTTAGGGTTTTTAGGGTTTCTAGGGATTTTAGAGTTTTCCGGGGTTTTAGGATTTTCTAAGGTTTTTAGGATTTTTTGGGTTTTCTTGAGTTTTTTTAGAGTTTTCAAGGGTTTTTTTATGATTTTTTAGAGTTTTTAGGTTTTTCTAGATTTTTCTAGTGTTTTTAGGGTTTCTAGTGTTTTCTAGATTTTTTAGGATTTTCTAGGGCTTTTAGGTTTTTCAAGGTTTTCTAAGGTTATAAGGGTTTTCTAGGGTTTTTAGGATTTTTTAGGGTTTTTTAAGGTTTTTATTACTTTTAGGGTTTTCTAAGATTTTTTAGTGTTTTCTAAGGCTTTTAGGGTTTTCTAGGGTTTTTAGGGTTTTCTTGGGTTTTTAGCGTTTTCTTGCTTTTTTAGGATTTTTTAGGGATATCTAGAGTTTTTAGTGTTTTCTAGAGATTTTTAGGATTTTTAGGGTTTTTTAGGACTTTTAGGATTTTTAGGGTTTTTATGGTTTTTTAGGTTTTTCTAGGGTTTTTAGGGTTCTAAGAGTTTTCTAGGGGTTTTTAGAAATTTTAAGGGTATTCTAGGATTTTCTAGGGTTTTATAATTTTTTAGGATTTTCTAGGGTTTTTTGGATTTTTTAGGGTTTTCTAGGATTTTCTTAGATTTGTTTGTATATTTTAGGATTTTTAGGGTTTTCTAGGATTTTTCTAAGCTTTTTAAGGTTTTTTAGGGATTTCTAGGGATTTTAGGGTTTTCAGGTGATTTAGGATTTTCTAAGGTTTTTAGGAGTTTTTTTTGTTTTCTTGAGTTTTTTTTTGAGTTTTCAAGGGTTTTTTTTATGATTTTCTAGGGTTGTTAGGGTTTTCTAGTATTTTTTTAGGGTTTCTAGTATTTTTTAGGGTTTTTAGGGTTTTCTAGGGCTTTTAGGTTTTTTAAGGTTTTTTAAGGTTATAAGGATTTTTCTAGGGTTTTTGCATTTTTTAAGGTCTTCTTAGGTTTTTATGATTTCTAGGGTTTTCTAGGATTTTTTTAGTGTTTTCTATAGTTTTTTAGGATTTTCTAGGGTTTTTAGGTTTTTCTTGAGATTTTAGCATTTTCTAGGGTTTTTAGGATTTTTTAGGAATTTCTAAGATTTTTAGGGTTTTTAGTGTTTTCTAGAGATTTTTAGGGTTTTTAGGCGTTTTAGGGTTTTTTAGGATTTTTACGATTTTATGGGTTTTTAGGATTTTCTAGGGTATTTAGGGTTCTAAGTGTTTTCTAGGAGTTTTTTGGATTTTTTAGGGGTTTCTAGGATTTTCTTGGGTTTGTTTGTGTTTTCTAGGGTTTTTAGGATTTTCTAGAATTTTCTAGGATTTTAAAGGTTTTTTAGGGTTTTCTAGGGTTTTTTTATTTTCTAGGGTTTTTAGGGTTTTCTAGGGTTTTCCAGGGTTTTTAGAGTTTTTTTGGATTTTTTTAGGTTTTTGGGGTTTTTATGATTTTTTAGTATTTTTAGGGTTTTTACAGTTTTTAAGGTTTTCTAGCATTTTCTAGAGTTTTTAGGGTATTTTTGGGTTTTTAGAATTTTTAGGGTTTTCTAGACTTTTCTAGAGTTTTTAGGATTTTTTAGGGTTTTTAGGGTTTTCTAGGGTTTTCCAAGGGTTTTAGAGTTTTTTAGGGTTTTTTAGGTTTTTAAGGTTTTTTAGGGTTTTTAAGGATTTCTATGCTTTTCTTGGGTTTTTAGGGTTTTCTTGGGTTTTAGGATTTTGTTATAGTTTTCTAGGCTTTTCTAGGATTTTTAGGATTTTTTAGGGTTTTCTAAAATTTTTTTGGATTTTCTAGGGTTTTTAGGGTTTTTAGGGTTTTCTAGGATTTCCCTAGGGTTTTTGGGGTTTTTTAGGATTTTCTAGGCTTTTTTTGGATTTTCTAGGACTTTTAGGATTTTTTAGGGTTTTCTAGGGTTGTTATAGTTTTTTAGGGTTTTTAGGATTTTCTAGGGTTTTTACGGTTTTTAGGGTTTTCTAGGGTTTTTAGTGTTTCTTGTGTTTTTAGCATTTTTTATGGTTTTTAGGCTTTTCTAGGGTTTTTAGGGTTTTCTAGGGTTATTAGGATTTTCTAGGATTTTTAGGGTTTTTTAGGGTTTTCCAGGGGATTTTTAGAGTCTTTTAGGGGTTTTAAGATTTTTTAGGGTTTTCTAGGTTTATCTAGGGTTTTAGGGTTTTCTTGGGTTTTTAGGATTTTTTTATATTTTTTAGGCTTTTCTAGAGTTTTCTAGAGTTTTTAGGGTTTTCTAGGGTTTTTAGGGTTTTAGGATTTTTAGGGTTTTCTAGGGTTTTCAAGGGTTTTTAGAGTTTTTTAGAGTTTTTATGCTTTTTAGGATTTTTTTTGGGATTTTAGGATTCTTTATGGTTTTCTAGGCTTTTCTTGGGTTTTTAGGGTTTTCTTGGGTTTTTTGGGTTTTTTTATGGTTTTCTAGGCTTTCTAGGGTTTTTAGGATTTTTAGGGTTTTTAGGATTTTTAGGGTTTTCTAGGGTTTTTAGGGTTTTCTATGGTTTTTAGGATTTTTTAGGGTTTTTGGTGTTTTCTTGGGTTTTTAGGGTTTATTAGGGTTTTTATTGTTTTCTAGGGTTTTTAGGGTTTCTTAGGGTTTTCTAGAGTTTTTAGGGTTTTATGGGGTTTTCTATGGTTTGTTAAGATTTTCTAGGGTTTTTAGGGTTTTTTAAGGTTTTCTTGGGTTTTTAGGGTTTTCTAGAGTTTTTAGTGTTTTTAATGTTTTATATGGTTTTGAGGATTTTAGGGTTTTCTAGGATTTTTAGGTTTTTCTAGGGTTTTTAGGGTTTTTTTATGGCTTTTAGGGTTTGCTAGGTTTTTTAGTGCTTTCAAGGGTTTTTAGGATTTTTAGGATTTTCTAGGATATTTCTAGGGTTTTTAGGATTTTTTAGGATTTTCCTAAATTTTTTAGGTTTTTCTAGGGTTTTAGGGATTATTTTATTTATTAGGATTTCTAGGGTTTTTTAAATTTTTCAAAGGTTTTTAGGGTTTCTAGGGTTTTTAAAATTTTTTAGGGTTTTCTAGGGTTTTTAAAAATTTTTAGGGGTTTCTAGGGTATTTCTAGGGTTTTTAGGATTTTTAGGGTTTTTAGGGTTTATTTTTAGGGTTTTCTAGTGGTTTTTAGGATTTTCTAGGGTTTTAGGGTTTTTTAGGATTTTCTTGGGATTTCTGGGATTCTTAGGGTTTTTAGGATTTTCTAGGATTTTTAGGGTTTTTTAGGGTTTTCTAGGGTTTTCTAGGATCTTAGGATTTTTTAGGGTTATTAGGATGTTTTTGGGTTTTCTAGGATTTTTATCATTTTTAGGATTTTCTAGGGTTTTAGGGTTTTTTAGGGTGTTTACGGTTTTCTAGAATTTTTTCTGGTTTATTAGGGTTTTGTAGGGTTTTTTAGGGTTTGTTAGTGTTTTTAGGGTTTGTTAGGGATTTCTAGGGTTTTCTACGATTTTTTGGGGATTTTAGGGTTTTTTAGGATTTTTAGGGTTTTGTTAGGGTGTTTAGAATTTCTTGGCTTTTCTAGGGTTTTTTAGGATTTTTATAGTTTTTTAGAGTTTTTAGGGGTTTTTAGGATTTTCTAGGGTTTTTAGGATTTTTTAGTGTTTCTAGTATTTTCCAAGGATTTTAGAATTTTTTAGGTTTTTTAGGGTTTTTTAGGATTTTTAGGGTTTTTTAGGATTTTCTAGGATTTTCTAGGGTTTTAGGATTTTTAGGGTTTTCTTGGATTTTTAGCTTTTTGTAGGGTTTTTAGGATTTTTTTTGGGTTTTCTAGGGTGTTTAGGATTTTTTTAGGGTTTTTAGGGTGTTCTAAGATTTTTAAGGTTTTTTTGGTTTGTTAGAATTTTCAACGATTTTTAGGATTTTTAGAATTTTCTAGGGTTTTTAGAATTTCTGATGGTTTTCTAGTATTTTCTAGGGTTTTTAGGATTTTTTACGTTCTTCTAGAGTTTTTAGGGTTTTTTAGAGTTTTCTAGGGTTTTCTAGCTTTTTTAGGGTTTTCTAGGGTTTTTTGAATTTTGTAGGATTTTTCTAGGTGTTTTAGGGGTTTTTAGGGCTTTCTAAAGTTTTTTAGGACTGTTCTAGGATTTTTAGGGTTTTTTAGGATTTTCTATGGTTTTTCAGGGTTTTTAGACTTTTTTAAGTTTCTTAAGGTTTTTAGGGTTTCTTAAGGTTTTTTGAGTTTTTTGGATTTTCTAGGGTTTTTACGGTTTTTTAGGGTTTTTACAGTTTTCAGGGTTCTCTAGGATTTTTTATGGTTTTTTAGGGTTTTTATGATTTTTTATGATTTTTTAGGGTTTTCTAGGTTTTCTAGGGTTTTTATGATTTTTTAGGGTTCTCTAAGATTTTGAAGTGTTTTCTAGGGTTTTTACGATATTTATGGTTTGCTAGGCTTTTCTAGGATTTTTAAGGTTTTTTTGGGGTTTCTAGAGTTTTTAGGGTTTTCTAGGGTTTTAAGGGTTTTTAATGGGTTTTTAGGGTTTTTTAGGGTTTTTATGATTTTCTAGGGTTTTTACTATTTTTTATGGTTTTCTAGCTTTTCTAGGGTTTTTAGGATTTTTAGGATTTTCTAGGGTTTTTTAGGATTTTCTAGGATTTTTTAGTGTTTTCTAGGGTTTCTAGGATTTTTTAGGGTTTTCTAGTGTTTTTAGGGTTTTCTAATGTTTTTATTTTTTATTAGGGTTTTTAGGATTTTTTCGGGTTTCTAGGAATTTTAAGGATTTTTAGGGTTTTCTAGAGTTTTTAGGGTTTATAGTGTTTTCTAGGGTTTTCTAGGGTTTTATGGTTTTTTAGGGTTTTTAGGGTTTTTTTGGATTTTATAGAGTTTTTAGGATTTTTAAGGTTTGCTAGGGTTTTTAAGGGTTTTTAGGGTTTTTCTAGGATTTTCTAGGGTTTTAGGATTTTTTAGGGTTTTTAGGGTTTTCTAGGAGTTTTTAGGGTTTCTAGGGTTTTTAGGGTTTTTTGGGATTTGTTAGGGTTTTCAAGGTTTTGTAGGGTTTTTAGAGTTTTCTAGTATTTTTAGGATTTTCTAGGGTTTGTTAGGGTTTTCTATTTTTTGGATTTTCTAGGGTTTTCTAGGGTTTTTAGAGTTTTTTAGGATTTTCTAAGTTTTTTAGGGTTTGTACGGTTTTTCTAGGATTTTCTAGGGTTTGTTAAGGTTTTCTAGGGTTTTTAGCGTTTTCTAGGGGTTTTATGATTTTTAGGGTTTTTTTATGATTTTTAGGATTTTTATGGTTTTGTAGGGTTTTTAGGATTTTCTAGGATTTTTTTAGGTTTTCTAGGGTTTTTAGAGTTTTCTGGAGATTGTTAGGGTTTTATAGGATTTTTAGGGTTTTGTAGGGTTTTTAGGATTTTTAAGGATTTTTAGGTTTTTTTGGTGTTTTTAGGGTTTCTAGGGTTTGTTAGGGTTTTGTAGGATTTTCTAGGGTTTTTATAGTTTTTAAGGATTTTCTAGGGTTTTTTAAGGTTTGTTAGGGTTTTCTAGGGTTTTTAGAGTTTTTAGGGTTTTTAGGGTTTTCTATGGTTTTTATGGTTTTTATGGTTTTTTAAGATTTTTCCAAGGTTTTTAGAGTTTTTAGGGTTTTTAGAATTTTTAGGGTTTTTAGGATTTTTTAGGGTTTTTAAGTTTTTTTAGGGTTCTCAAGGATTTTTAAGGATTTACAAGGGTTTTCTAGAGTTTTTAGGGTTTTTAGAGGTTTATCGGGGTTTTTAGGATTTTTTGGGTTCTCTAGGATTTTTAAGGGTTTTCTAGGATTTTTAGGTTTTTTATTGTTTTTAGGGTTTATTAGGATTTTTGTGGTTTTCTAGGGTTTTTAGGAGTTTTTTAGGATTTTTAGGATTTTCTAGGATTTTCTAGGGTTTGTTAAGGTTTTCTAGTGTTTTTAGGGGTTTTAAGGTTTCTTTTATGATTTTTAGGGTTTTTCAGGTTTTCTAGTGTTTTTTTAGGGTTTTCTAGGGTTTTTAGGATTTTCTATGATTTTTTAGGGTTTCTAGGGATTTTAGGATTTTCTGGGGTTTGATAGTGTTTTTTAGGATTTTTAGGACTTTTTAGGGTTTTTAGGATTTTCTAATGTTTTTATTTTTATTAGGGTTTTTTAGGATTTTTATGGTTTTCTAGGGTTTTTAGGATTTTATAGCGGTTGCTAAGGTTTTCTAGGGTTTTATGATTTTTTAGGATTTTCTAGGGTTTTTTAGGATTTTGTATTGTTTTTAGTGTTTTTATGGTTTGCTAGGTTTTTTAAGGTTTTCTAGTGTTTTTAGGGTTTTTAGGGATTTTTAGGGTTTTTAGGGTTTTCTAGGATTTTTAGGGTTTCTAGGTTTTTTAGGATTTTCTGGGGTTTGTTAGTGTTTTCTAGGTTTTGTAGGGTTTTTTAGGGTTTTTAGGATTTTCTAGTGTTTTTAGAATTTTCTAGGGTTTGTAAGGGTTTTCTATTTTTTTAGGATTTTCAAGGGTTTTTCTAGAGTTTTTTAGGGTTTTCTAGGATTTTTTGGGTTTGTTCGGGTTTTCTAGGATTTTCTAGGGTTTATTAAGGTTTTCTAAGGTTTTTAGAGTTTTCTATGGTTTTTAGGGTTTTTTTTTATGATTTTTAGGGTTTTGTAGGGTTTTTTTAGGATTTTCTAGGGTTTTTAGAGTTTTTAGGATTTTTAGGATTTTTAGGATTTTCTGGGGTTTGTTAGGGATTTATAAGATTTTTAGGGTTTTGTAGGGTTTTTAGGGCTTTTGAGGGTTTTTGAGGGTTTTCTGGTGTTTTTAAAATTTTCTAGGGTTTGTTAGGGTTTTGTTGGTTTTTTCTAAGTTTTTTAGAGATTTTTAGGATTTTTTAGGGTTTGTTAGGGTTTTCTAGGATTTTCTAGTGTTTGTTAAGTTTTTCTAGGGTTTTTGGAATTTCCGAGGGTTTTTAGGGTTTCCTATGGTTTTTTAATTTTTAGGGTTTTTAGGGTTTTCTAGGGTTTTTTAGGATTTTCTAGGGGTTTTGGGTTTTTTAGGGTTTTCTAAGGGTTTTCCAAGGTTTTTAGGATTTTTAGGGTTTTTAGGTTTTTTAGGGTTTTCTAGGCTTTTCTAGGGTTTTTAGAGTTTTTTAGGGTTTTCTAGGGTTTTTAGGGTTTTTTGATGTTTGATAGGGGTTGTTAGGGATTTCTAGGGTTTTTTAGGGTTTTCTAGGGTTTTTAGGGTTTTTAGTGTTTTTAGGGTTTTCTAGGGGTTTTTAGGATTTTTTAGGGTTTTTAGGGTTTTCTAAAGTTTTTATTTTTTATTAGGATTTTTTAGGATTTTTATGGTTTTCTAGGGTTTTTAGGATTTTTTAGGGTTTTTAGGATTTTTTGGGTTTTATAGCGTTTTCTAGGGTTTTCTAGGGTTTTATGGTTTTTTAGGGGTTTTTAGGATTTTCTAAGGTTTTTAAGGTGTGCTAGGGGTTTTTAGGGTTTCCTAGGGTTTCTAGGTTTTTTAGGGATTTTCTAGGATTTTTCTAGGGTTTTTAGGGTTTTCTTGGGTTTGTTAGGGTTTTCTAGGTTTTGTAGGGTTTTTAGTGTTTTTAGGGTTTTCTAGTATTTTTAGATTTTTCTTGAGTTTGTTAGGTTTTCTATTTTTTAGGGTTTTCTAGCGTTTTTTTAGGGTTTTATAGGTTTTTTAGGGTTTGTTCGGGTTTTCTAGGATTTCCTAGGGTTTGTTATGGTTTTCTAGGGTTTTAGAGTTTTCTAAGGTTTTCTAGGGTTTTTTTTTTAATTTTTATGGTTTTTAGGATTTTGTAGGGTTTGTTAGGGTTTTCTAGGGTTTTTAGAATTTTTTGGGGTTTGTTATGTTTTATAGGATTTTTAGGGTTTTGTAGGATTTTTAGGGTTTTTGAAGGTTTTTTAGGGTTTTTAGGGTTTTCTGGTGTTTTTAGGGTTTTCTAGGGTTTGTTAGGGTTTTGTAGGATTTTTCTAGGGTTTTTAGAGTTTTTTAGGATTTGCTAGGGTTTTTTAAGGTTTGTTAGGGTTTTCTAAGATTTTCTAGGGTTATTAAGGTTTTCTATAGTTTTTAGTGTTTTCTAGGGTTTTTAGAGTTTTCTAGTGTTTTTATAGGTTTTTTAGGGTTTTTAGAGTTTTTTAGGATTTTTTAAGGGTTTTCTAGGATTTTTAGGGTTTTCTGGGGTTTGTTAGGGTTTTTTTATGATTTTTAGGATTTTATAGGATTTTTAGGGTTTTTTAGGTTTTTTTAGGGTTTTTTAGGGTTTCTAGGGTTTTTAGGGTTTTCTGGTGTTTGTTAGGGTTTTATAGGATTTTAAGGGTTTTGTAGGGTTTTTAGGATTTTTGAGGATTTTTAGGGTTTTCTAGGATTTTTTAGGATTTTGTAGGATTTTTTAGGGTTTTTAGAGTTTTTAGTATTTTCTAGGGTTTTTTAAAGTTTGTTAGGGTTTTCTAGAATTTTCGAGGGTTTGTTAAGGTTTTCTAGTGTTTTTGGAGTTTTCTAGGGTTTTTAGTGTTTTCTATGGTTTTTAGGGTTTTTTCGGGTTTTTCAAGGTTTTTAGAGTTTTTAGGGTTTTTAAGATTTTTAGGGTTTTTTAGGGTTTTTATGGTTTTTTAGGGTTCTTAAGGATTTTTAAGGGTTTTCGTGAGTTTTAGGATTTTTTATAGTTTTCTTGGTTTTTCTAGGGTTTTTAGAATTTTTTTAGGGTTATCTAGGGTTTTTAGGGTTTTCTAGAGTTTTTAGGGTTTTTAGAGTTTTCTAGGGTTTTTAGGATTTTTTCGGGTTCTCTCGAATTTTTAAGGGTTTTCTAGGATTTTTAGATTTTTTATGGTTTTTTAGGGTTTATTAGGGTTTTATGGTTTTCTAGGGTTTTTAGGGATTTTTTAGGATTTTTAGGATTTTCTAGGGTTTGTTAATGTTTCCTAGCATTTTTAGAGTTTCCTAGGATTTTTAGGATTTTCTAGGGTTTGTTAATGTTTCTAGGGATTTTCTAGGGTTTTCTCACTCATGCTGGAATAGGATCCATTGATCCTTTTGCGTCTGTCACTACGCCTAACACTCGCGGGTTTGAAGCT
This sequence comes from Arachis stenosperma, assembly GCF_014773155.1. Taxonomy (NCBI): domain Eukaryota; kingdom Viridiplantae; phylum Streptophyta; class Magnoliopsida; order Fabales; family Fabaceae; genus Arachis; species Arachis stenosperma. The sequence goes on from NC_080379.1 coordinate 79,268,201, forward strand.
CGCCACAGTCATCCAATCCTTGAATCCTACTCGGAATACCAAAGACAAGGTTTAGACTTTCCGGATTCACAAGGATGCTGCCAATGGATTCTAGCTTATACCACGAAGTCTCTGATTAAGCTTATACTCGTTCAATCTAATGTAGAACGGAGGTGGTTGTCAGGCACACGTTCATAGGTTGAGAATGGTGATGAGTGTCACGGATCATCACCTTCTTCATATTGAAGTGCAAATGAATATCTTAGATAGAAACAAGCGTGTTTGAATAGAAAATAGAAATAATTGCATTAATTCATCGAGACACTGCAGAGCTCCTCACCCCCAACAATGGAGTTTAGAGACTCATGCAGTCAAAGAGTGCAAAGTTCAGGTCTAAAATGTCATCAGATACAAAATAAGTCTCTAAAAGTTGTTTAAATACTAAACTAGTAACCCAGGTTTTCAGGAAATGATTAAACTAAGATGGATAATGCAGAAATCCACTTCTGGGGCCCACTTGGTGTGTGCTGGGACTGAGACTTGAGCTTCTCACGTGCCTGAGCTGTTTCTAGAGTTAAATGGCAGGTTGTAACCTGTTTCTGGCGTTTAACTACAACTTGCAAACTGTTTCTGGCGTTCAACGCCAGAATGCAACATGGAACTGGCGTTAAACGCCAGTTTACGTCATTTATCTTCGAGCAAATACAAACTATTATATATTGCTGGAAAGCCCTGGATGTCTACTGATGAGCGGATAATTTGTACCCTTTTTGGCATTGTTTTTAGTATGTTTTTAGTAGTATTAGTTAAGTTCTTAGTATATTTTTATTAGTTTTTAGTTAAAATTCACTTTTCTGGACTTTACTATGAGTTTGTGTGTTTTTCTGTGATTTCAGGTATTTTCTGGCTGAAATTGAGGGACCTGAGCAAAAATCTGATCCAGAGACTGAAAAGGATTGCAGATGCTGTTGGATTCTGACCTCCCTGCACTCGAAGTGGATTTTCTGGAGCTACAGAAGCCCAATTGGCGCGCTCTCAACGGCGTTGGAAAGTAGACATCCTGGGCTTTCCAGCAATATATGATAGTCCATACTTTGCCCAAGATTTGATGGCCCAAACCGGCGTTCAAAGTCACCTACAGAAATTCCAGTGTTAAACGCCGGAACTGGCACCTAAATGGGAGTTAAACGCCCAAACTGGCACCAAAGCTGGCGTTTAACTCCAAGAAGAGTCTCTACACGAAATTGCTTCATTGCTCAGCCCATGCACACACCAAGTGGGCCCGGAAGTGGATTTTTATGTCATTTACTCATCTCTGTACACCCTAGGCTACTAGTTCTTTATATATAGGACCTTTTCCATGACACCAGTGGATCTGTGGACCCCACAGGATCCCCACCAACCCCACCACTCACATCCATCCTTCATAAAACCCCATCTACCTCACCATTCAAAATTCAAACCACTCTCCCACCCGAACCCACCCATAAAGGCCGAACCACAAAGCCACCTCCATCTCCTCCATTTCTTCTTCTTCTTCTACTCTCTTCTTTCTTCTTTTGCTCTAGGACGAGCAAACCTTTTAAGTTTGGTGTGGTAAAAGCATTGCTTTTTGTTTTTCCATAACCATTTATGGCATCCAAGGCCGGAGAAACCTCTAAAAAGAGGAAAGGGAAGGCAAAAGCTTTCACCTCCGAGTCATGGGAGATGGAGAGATTCATCTCAAGGGTGCATCAAGACCACTTCTATGAAGTTGTGGCCATGAAGAAGGGTCAACTTTGATCAAAGGTTGGACCAAGTCCTCATAGACATTTATGAAGAGGGCGTTCAATGAAAGAGAGATTCAAGAAGGAAGCCGGTTCAACTGAGAAGGCATGACCTCAAGCCCATCACTAAGAAAAGGATGGAGCACACAAGAGACCCCACTCATCATGAGATCCCTGAGATGCCTCAAGGGATGCACTTTCCTCCACAAAACTATTGGGAGCAACTGAACACCTCCCTAGGAGAACTGAGTTCCAACATGGGACAACTAAGGGTGGAGCATCAAGAACACTCCATCATCCTTCATGAAATTAGAGAAGATCAAAGAATCATGAGAGAGGAGCAACAAAGACAAGGAAGAGACATTGTGGAGCTCAAGCACTCCATAGGATCTTCAAGAGGAAGAAAGAGCCGCCATCACTAAGGTGGACCCGTTCTTTAATCTCCTTGTTTTTTTTTTCTGTTTTTCAAAAATTTATGCTCTATGTTTATCCATGTTTGTGTCTTGTGATCATTAGTGTCTTAGTGTCTATGCCTTAAAGTTATGAATGTATTATGAATCCATCACCTTTCTTAAATGAAAACTGTTTTTATTACAAAAGAACAAGAAGTACAGGATTTCGAATTCATCTTTAAAACTAGCTTAATTAGTTTGATGTGGTGACAATACTTTTTGTTTTCTGAATGTATGCTTGAACAGTGCATATGTCTTTTGAATTTGTTGTTCATGAATGTTAAAATTGTTGGCTCTTGAAAGAATGATGAAAAAGGAGACATGTCACTGAGGATCTGAAAAATCATAAAAAATGATTCTTGAAGCAAGAAAAAGCAGTGAATACAAAAAAAAAACGAAAAAAAAGAGGAAAAAAAAGAAAGGAAAAAGAAAGAAATAAAGTTGTGATCCAAGGCAAAAAGAGTGTGCTTAAGAACCCTGGACACCTCTAATTAGGGGACTCTAGCAAAGCTGAGTCACAATCTGAAAAGGTTCACCCAATTATGTGTCTGTGGCATGTATGTATCCGGTGGTAATACTGGAAGACAGAGTGCTTTGGGCCACGGCCAAGACTCAATAAGTAGCTGTGTTCAAGAATCATCATACTTAACTAGGTGAATCAATAACATTATCTGGATTCTGAGTTCCTAAAGAAGCCAATCATTCTGAATTTCAAAGGATAAAGTGAGATGCCAAAACTGTTTGGAGGCAAAAAGCTACTAGTCCCGCTCATCTAATTTGGAGCTAAGTTTCATTGATAATTTGGAGTCTATAGTATATTCTCTTCTTTTATCTTATTTGATTTTCAGTTGCTTGGGGACAAGCAACAATTTAAGTTTGGTGTTGTGATGAGCGGATAATTTGTACCCTTTTTGGCATTGTTTTTAGTATGTTTTTAGTAGTTTTAGTTAAGTTCTTAGTATTTTTATTAGTTTTTAGTTAAATTCACTTTTCTGGACTTTACTATGAGTTTGTGTGTTTTTCTGTGATTTCAGGTATTTTCTGGCTGAAATTGAGGGACCTGAGCAAAAATCTGATCCAGAGACTGAAAAGGACTGCAGATGCTGTTGGATTCTGACCTCCCTGCACTCGAAGTGGATTTTCTGGAGCTACAGAAGCCCAATTGGCGCGCTCTCAACGGCGTTGGAAAGTAGACATCCTGGGCTTTCCAGCAATATATGATAGTTCATACTTTGCCTAAGATTTGATGGCCCAAACCGGCGTTCAATGTCACCTACAGAAATTCCAGTGTTAAACGCCAGAACTGGCACCTAAATGGGAGTTAAACGCCCAAACTGGCACCAAAGCTGGCGTTTAACTCCAAGAAGAGTCTCTACACGAAATTGCTTCATTGCTCAGCCCAAGCACACACCAAGTGGGCCCGGAAGTGGATTTTTATGTCATTTACTCATCTCTGTACGCCCTAGGCTACTAGTTCTCTATATATAGGACCTTTTACTATTGTATTTTCATCTTGGTTCTTCTGGTTCCCTCTCTGGGGCCGAAACCAATGATCACACTATCACTTATGTATTTTCAACGGTGGAGTTTCTACACACCATAGATTAAGGTGTGGAGCTCTGCTGTACCTCGAGTATTAATGCAATTACTATTGTTCTTCTATTCAATTCCGCTTGTTCTTTGTCCAAGATATCACTTGCTCTTCAACTTGATGAATGTGATGATTCGTGACACTCATCATCATTCTCACCTATGAACAAGGTGACTGACAACCACTTCTGTTCTACAAGCAAGCAAGGCTCTAGTGTTTATCTCTTGGATTCTTTAACCGGAATCTTCGTGATATAGGCGAGAACTGATGGCGGCATTCAAGAGAATCCGGAAGGTCTAACCTTGTCTGTGGTATTCTGAGTAGGATTCAATGATTGAATGACTGTGACGTGCTTCAAACTCCTAGCAGGTGGGGCGTTAGTGACAGACGCAAAAGAATCAATGGATTCTATTTCGGCCTGACCGAGAACCGACAGCTGATTAGCCATATGCTGTGACAGAGCATAGGAACATTTTCACTGAGAGGATGGGAGGTAGCCACTGACAACGGTGAAACCCTACATAAGCTTGCCATGGAAAGGAGTAAGAAGGATTGGATGAAGACAGTAGGAAAGCAGAGAGACGGAAGGGAAGGCATCTTCATACGCTTATCTGAAGTTCCTACCAATGAATTACATAAGTACCTCTATCTTTATCTTTATGCTTTATTCGTTTATCACCTATACCCATTTGAGTCTGCCTGACTAAGATTTACAAGGTGACCATAGCTTGCTTCATACCGACAATCTCCGTGGGATCGACCCTTACTCGCGTAAGGTTTATTACTTGGACGACCCAGTGCACTTGCTGGTTAGTTGTGCAAAGTTGTGTAGTGATCACAATTTCGCGCACCATCTACTTTCCAACCCAATTAAGGGCGTACCAATTGGACTTCTGTAGCTCCAAAAATTTCATTCGGAGTACAGGGAGGTCAGAATCCAACAACATCTGTAGTTCTTTTTCAACTTGAATCAGATTTTTGCTCAGCTCCCTCAATTTCAGCTAGAAAATACCTAAAATCACAGAAAAATACACAAACTCATAGTAAAGTCCAGAAATATGAATTTTGCCTAAAACTAATAAAAATATACTAAAAACTAACTAAAAAATACTAAAATTTACATGAAATTACCCCCCAAAAAGCGTATAAAATATCCGCTCATCACAACACCAAACTTAAACTATTGCTTGTCCCAAGCAACTAGATAAATAAAATAGGATAAAAAGAAATTAAGAAGCAATAATATCTCAGAGTTTCAAGTGAAGCTCAAATTCTAATTAGATGGGCAGGGCTAGTAGCTTTTTGCTTCCGAACAGTTTTGGCATCTCACTTTATCCTTTGAAATTCAGAATGATTGCATCCATAGGAACTCAGAATTTAGATAGTATTATTGATTCTCCTAGTTTAGTATGTTGATTCTTGAACACAGCTATTTTATGAGTCTTGGCCGTGGCCCTAAGCACTTTGTTTTCCAGTATTACCACCGGATACATAAATACCACAGACATATAACTGGGTGAACCTTTTCAAATTGTGACTTAGCTTTGCTAAAGTCCCCAATTAGAGGTGTCCAGAGTTCTTAAGCACACTCTTTTGCTTTGGATCACGACTTTAACCACTCAGTCTCAAGCTTTTCACTTGGACCTGCATGCCACAAGCACATGGTTAGGGACAGCTTGATTTAGCCGCTTAGGCCTGGATTTATTTTCTTGGGCCCTCATATCCATTGATGCTCAAAGCCTTGGATCTTTTTTACCCTTGCCTTTTGGTTTAAAGGGCTATTGGCTTTTTCTACTGCTCCTTCTCTTTTTTTTCACTGCTTTTTCTTGCTTCAAGAATCAATTTCATGATTTTTCAGATCATCAATAACATTTCTCTTGTTCATCATTCTTTCAAGAGCCAATAATTTTAACATTCATAAAATTCAATATAAAAAATATGCACTGTTCAGACATTCATTTAGAAGACAAAAAGTATTGCCACCACATATAAATAATTAGAATTTTCCTTATTAAAAACTCAAAAAAAGTATTGCCTCCTTATTCTAAAAATCTGCTATTTTATTTATGTTTGATGATGATGAGAAAAAAAAATTATAGCTTAATTGGAGATAAAATCAAAATAGATATACTAATTACTACTACTCATATATAATTTCTAAAGTAAATTCCTAATAAGAACAACTATCACAGAGTTAAGGCTAAGATTAGGACTCAACAACCTTTATTTTGGGAGGTGGATGCTCCTTTAATCTGTGGGGTGCTTGGCCCTACAAGGGACAACTTCTGACGCTTCAGTTGCTTCAGTTCACGCCTTGCTCTTCTTGTTCCCTAAGCAGTTTGCAAAGCATGCTATTTTGAATTTTCTGTTCTTCCTTTAGTTGCTCCATAGCTTCTTGCAACTTGGTGACATATGCTTCAAGACGCTCCCAGTATTCAATTTGAGGGATTTTCGGGAGGAACTCCTGTGCTTTCCTCTTGATGGGGTCGTCCTGCACTTGTTGTCATTCCATTGACTTTTTGGTGATTAGTTGCTCAACTGAGATATACTCAGTTACTCCCATCTTAACTCCAGCATCATTACATAGCATAGAGATTAAGCTTGGATAAGCCAATTTGGCATCTTTGGAGTTCTTGTTTGCAATTGTGTAAAGTTCACAAGAGATCAGCTGATGAACTTCCAATTCTTTTCCCAACATAATGCAATGGATCATTACTGCTCTTATGATGGTGACTTCAGAGCCGAAACCAATGATCACTCTTGTTCTTATGTATTTTCAACGGTGGAGTTTCTACACACCATAGATTAAGGTGTGGAGCTCTGCTGTACCTCGAGTATTAATGCAATTACTATTGTTCTTCTATTCAATTCCGCTTGTTCTTGTTCCAAGATATCACTTGTTCTTCAACTTGATGAATGTGATGATCCGTGACACTCATCATCATTCTCACCTATGAACGTGTGACTGACAACCACCTCCGTTCTACCTTAGATTGGGTGGATATCTCTTGGATTCTTTAACCAGAATCTTCGTGGTATAAGCTAGAACTGATGCGGCATTCAAGAGAATCCAGAAGGTCTAAACCTTGTCTGTGGTATTCTGAGTAGGATTCAATGATTGAATGACTGTGACGTGCTTCAAACTCCTGAGGGCGGGGCGTTAGTGACAGACGCAAAAGAATCACTGGATTCTATTCCGGCCTGATTGAGAACCGACAGATGGATAGCCGTGCCGTGACAGGGTGCGTTGAACATTTCCACTGAGAGGATGGGAGGTAGCCACTGACAACGGTGAAACCCTTGCATACAGCTTGCCATGGAAAGGAGTAAGAAGGATTGGATGAAGACAGTAGGAAAGCAGAGAGACGGAAGGGAAGGCATCTTCATACGCTTATCTGAAGCTCTCACCAATGATATACATAAGTATCTCTATCTTTATCTTTATGTTTCATTCATCATCTATACCCATTTGAGTCTGCCTGACTAAGATTTACAAGGTGACCATAGCTTGCTTCATACCAACAATCTCCGTGGGATCGACCCTTACTCGCGTAAGGTTTATTACTTGGACGACCCAGTGCACTTGCTGGTTAGTTGTGCGAAGTTGTAGTGATCACGATTTCGTGCACCAGTTGGGCTTCATCCTCAACTATGACTTGTGGTGTCTCCTCTTCCACTATCTCTTCTATATCTATTTCCTCTTCCTCTTGGGTGGTTGTGATAGGATTTGAGTCCTTTTCTTCCTTCTCTTTTAGTTGTGTTCCGGATCTAAGGGTGATGGCATTGATGCCCCCCTTTGGATTTGGTTGGGGTTGAGAGGGAATGACACTTTGCATTGGGGGTTGAGAAGGAGGGTTTGATGGTGTATCCATGCGTGCAAGAAGAGCTTGTAGTGTAGAGGTGAGGCCGGTGAGACCGGAAGCAAGTGTGTTTTGTAGTTCCTTTTGGCCTTGGATAATGGTCCGGAGTGTTTCATCTTGGTTGGAAGGGGTGGTTGCATATGTGAGTTGAGGAGTTTGTGATTGGTTGGGTGGTGGTCTTTGATGTGGTGGTTGGTATGTTTGGTAGTTTCTTTGTGAGTTTTGTTGGTTGTATGGTTGATTTTGTGAGTTGTATGGCCGGTTTTGTGAGAAGTTTTGTGAGTTGTTGCCCCATCTTTGACCTCCTCCATTGTTGTTGTTGTCCCTATTCCCTTGTTGATGATTGTCCCTCCAATTTTGATTATGGTATCCACTCCCTTGGTTGTAGCCTCCTCCTTGATAAGGGTGCCCTTGGTTAGGATTACCGCCTTGGTAGTACCCTTGATTGGGGCGGTCATAGAAATTATGGGTGGCCGCCAAGGTGTTATCTTCTTGAAGGCTTGGGCACTCATCCGTGTAGTGAGAGTAGCAAGAATAAATGCCACATACTTTTTGAGGGACCAATTGTTGGTTGGGTTATTGAGGTGGTGGAGGGTGTTGTTGGTATGATTGAGGTTGTTGTGGTTGTTGTTGGTTCAATTAGAGTTGCCTCAAGATGGATGTCATCTCGCTCAAGGATTGAGTTAGAGCGGTGGTTTCACTACTAGTTGACACCTCATTCACGGTCCTTGGACGGTTGACTCTTCGTCTCATATGTTGATTGGATTCGGCTAAGTCAATGATAAGTTTCCATGCCTCCTCCGCTGTTTTATATTTGGACAAAGAACCATTGCTAGGAGTGTCCAAGAGGGTTCTATCTTGCTCTCGCATCCCTTGACATATGTATCCAAGCAATACTTGAGTATCAATCATGTGATTAGGACATGCGTCTAGTAGTTTGCGAAACCGTTCCCAATACTCATAGAGTGGTTCCGTCTCACCTTGCACAATACAAGACATTTCCTTCCTTAGCCTATCCATCTTCTCCGGGGGCAAGAATTTATCCAAGAATCCTCTTCTAAGTAGGTCCCAATCGGAGGTGACTTCACTAGAGAGAGTGTAGAACCATTCTTTAGCCTTGTCCTCAAGAGAGAAAGGGAAAGCAAACAACCATATAGCAACTTCATCGGATCCTTCCCGTCTAGTAGTTGAGCATATGCGATGGAAGTCCTTGAGATGTCGAATAGGGTCTTGTGCGGGAAGTCCGTGAAACTTAGGTAAGAGGTTGATCAAAGCGGTCTTCAATTCAAAGTTTGCATTCAAGTTGGGGTGAGTTACATGAAGGGGTTGAAGGACATAATCCGGTGCACCCGCTTCCTTGATGGTAACTCTCCTCGGAGCATCCATGGTATTAGTACCTAAAACAAAAGAAGAATTGTTAGTGAGATTGATGGGAGTATGACTAATGCCTTCTTTGAGTGACGGTTCAATGTTCACTTTTAGTAAGGTGGTTGAGGTGGTGAAAACCTCTTCACCTTTTCCAAACTTTAGCCGCCTCCGAGCTTGTCTAATATGAAATAAAGTTCGTTCTATTTCTGGATCAAAAGGGACTAAGCTCGGATTCGGTTGTGAACGCGTCATGCAATGAAGGGGAAATGAAATTCATGGTAACGATGAGGGGTTAGTCACTTGAACAATTTACAATGAAATGCAACTATGTACACTTATTCCAAACAATAACATGGCACACTAAGCAAATTCCCTGGCAACGGCGTCATTTTGATAAACGAAATTTAGCATGCCGAATTAGAATCCAAAGATGAATATGATCGTGAGTATAGTCTAATCGACACTTAAATTTCGTACCAAACAATCCTACAATCTATATCCGAGAGTACAAGTCTCCCGAGTCGTCCTCCCTTGGAATTGCCAAAGTGTGCATCTTATTGATTAGAAAGCTTTGTTGTGATTCTTTGAAGGTTTTAGCAAGGTAATATGAAACAAACAATCAATCATTAAAAGACTTGGCTTAGGGTTGGCATTAGAATTCCTATCCTTATAGTTTATTCAATGATGATGACAATTAGGCCTTGCCTCATTTAGTTATCCCCTAAGTATAGAGGAAAGTCAAATGAAGATAATCAACTTGAGTCACAAGTCCTAGCTTCACCTCATGAGAATCTAGCTTTAGTGCATTCCAAGTCAATTAGCAATTCCTAATTTCAAATCAACAATTGACACAACTATTCAACTTCTTCTAATGGTCCAACCCTATGCCAAGTGAGATACTTCTACTCCATAACTAGTGTTGACATTTTATCAAACATGTAATGAGCAAGAAAGAAAGTCATAGTAAAATGAGAAGAAAAGTAGAATTAAAAGTATTGCAACACAAGGATCTAACAACAAGTATCAAAGAGCAACAATGAAAATCAAATTCTCAAAGTATTGATGAAATCCAAAATTACAAAGTTGAATTCTAGATCTATGAAAATTGATCAATTACAACTACTACTTGAAATTGGAGAAGAAAATCTATGACATGAGCAAAGTGGAGTGAGAATTGTAATGGATCTCACCAAAAAGTGATTGAAAATTCAGAAATTGGATGAAGATGAACCCTAGTGAAAAGCTTGGAATCTCTCTCTTCTTCTCCCAAAAGTGTAACTAACTATCCCCCAAAAATATCTAAAGTCTAGAAAATGAACTAAGTGTCCTTAACCCTTGCTCCTTTGGTCTTCTTAAGCTTTTCCCGCCAAGCATTTCCCAAAAGTGGAATTCTTAACTGCCTCCACACCTAAGTCACGTGACTTCTTAAAAAATCATATTCGCAAATCGGCGCGCACGCGCAAGGTACACGCGCGCGCCACCGAGGCGTCTTGTAATGCGCGCGGAGGCGTGATGTACGCGTGCGTGCCCATGAAGATCATGGCTTAGCTGCTACTCAAGCCGGCTCGTGGCTTGGCTCTTGGCTTCGGCTTCAAGTTGGTCTATCCACGCGGACGCGCCAAGTGCGCGCACGCGCCCATGCTGAGATTTCCAAGGCTTAATTCTCTTGCTCCCTTCCTTTGCTCCCATCCTCCTTCTCTCTTCCGGTCCATCCCTGCCCTATATTCTGGAACTACTTAACACACAAGTCACGGCATCGAATGGCATCAAGAGAAGATTAGAAATGTATCTATTTTAGTGCAAAATAAGAATGTTTTCATTCATGGGGCAAAACTAGGAAAGGAATGCAAAATCTTGTATTTTCATATAGAAAGTGTGTGGGATCATTGATAAAAATCCCTGAAATCAGCACAAGATAAACCCTCAAAATGGGGTTTGTCACCTCCCAGCAAGCGCTTCTTTATTGTCTTTAGCTGGAGTATTACTTTAGTGACCTCCTTCTGCACCACCTCCTTCATGCCTGGATTCAGCCGCCTCTGTGGTTGAACCACTGGCTTAGCGTCATCCTCTAATAGGATCTTGTACATGCATCTGGTTCGGCTAATGCCCTTAAGATCACTGATGGACCACCCAAGAGCTGTCTTATGTGTCCTTAGCACTTGAATTAGTGCTTCCTCTTCCTGTGGCTCTAAGGTAGAGCTTATGATTACAGGAAAGGTATCACCTTCTCCCAGAAATGCATATTTTAGGGATGGTGATAATGGTTTGAGCTCGGGTTTGGGAGGTTTCTCCTCTTCCTGAGGGGTTTTCAGAGGTTCTATTATTCTCTCTGGTTTCTCCAGATCAGGCTGAGCATCTTTAAAGATATCCTCTAGCTCTGATTCGAGACTCTCAGTCATATTGACCTCTTTTACCAGAGAGTCAATAATATCAATGCTCATGCAGTCGTTTGGGGTGTTTGGATGCTGCATAGCTTTGACAACATTCAACTTAAACTCGTCCTTATTGACTCTCAGGGTTACTTCCCCTTTTTGGATGTCAATGAGGGTTCGTCTAGTTGCTAGGAAAGGTCTTCCTAGAATGAGAGTTGCACTCTTGTGCTCCTCCATTTCCAGCACCACAAAGTCAGTGGGAAAGGCAAATGGCCCAACCTTGACAATCATGTCTTCAATCACGCCTGATGGGTATTTAATGGTGCCATCATCAAGTTGGAGACATATCCGGGTTGGTTTGACTTCTTCAGTCAAACCAAGCTTTCTAAAAGTTGATTGATGAGCGGATAATTTATACGCTTTTTGGCATTGTTTTTAGTATGATTTTAGTATGATCTAGTTAGTTTTTAGTATATTTTTATTAGTTTTTAGTTAAAATTCACTTTTCTGGACTTTACTATGAGTTTGTGTATTTTTCTGTGATTTCAGGTATTTTCTGGCTGAAATTGAGGGTCCTGAGCAAAAATCTGATTCAGAGACTGAAAAGGACTGCAGATGTTGTTGGATTCTGACCTCCCTGCACTCGAAGTGGATTTTCTAGAGCTACAGAAGCCCAATTGGCGCGCTCTCAACGGCATTGGAAAGTAGACATCCTGGGCTTTCCAGCAATGTATAATAGTCCATACTTTGCCCGAGATTTGATGGCCCAAACCGGCGTGGCAAATCAGCCTAGAAATTTCCAGCGTTTAACGCTGGAACTAGCATAAAACTTGGAGTTAAACGCCCAAACTGGCATAAAAGCTGGCGTTTAACTCCAGAAAAGGTCTCTACACATGAAAGCTTCAATGCTCAGCCCAAGCACACATCAAGTGGGCCCGGAAGTGGATTTTTCTGTCATTTACTCAATTCTGTAAACCTTAGGTTACTAGTTTACTATTAATAGGATCTTTTGACATTGTATCTCTACCTCATGACACTTTACACGTTTCTTTGTGTACCTTCCACAGCATGAGTCTCTAAACCCCATGGTTGGGGGTGAGGAGCTCTGCTGTGTCTTGATGGATTAATGCAATTACTACTGTTTCTTATTCAATCATGCTTGCTTCCATTCTAAGATATCACTTGTTCTTAACCCGGATGAATGTGATGATCCGTGACACTCATCATATTCTCAACTATGAACGTGTGCCTGACAACCACCTCCGTTCTACCTTAGATTGAGTAGATATCTCTTGGATTCCTTAATCAGAATCTTCGTGGTATAAGCTAGAACTGATGGCGGCATTCAAGAGAATCCGGAGGGTCTAAACCTTGTCTGTGGTATTCTGAGTAGGATTCAAAGATTGAATGACTGTGACGAGCTTCAAACTCCTGAAGGCGGGGCGTTAGTGACAGACACAAAAGAATCAATGGATTCTATTCCGGCCTGATCGAGAACCGACAGATGGATAGCCGTGCCGTGACAGGGTGCGTTGAACATTTCCACTGAGAGGATGGGAGGTAGCCACTGACAACGGTGAAACCCTACATACAGCTTGCCATGGAAGGAGCCTTGCGTGTTTGATGAAGAAGACAGTAGGAAAGCAGAGATTCAGAAGATGGAGCATCTCCAAAACCTCAACCTATTCTCCATTACTGCATAACAAGTACTTATTTCATGTTCTTTTGCTTTTCACAATCAACCCTGATAATTTCTAATATCCTGACTAAGATTTACAAGATAACCATAGCTTGCTTCAAGCCGACAATCTCCGTGGGATCGACCCTTGCTCACGCAAGGTATTACTTGGACGACCCAGTGCACTTGCTGGTTAGTTGTGTGGGATTGCAAAGTGTGATTGCAATTTCGTGCACCATGTTTTTGGCGCCGTTGCCGGGGATTGTTCGAGTTTGGACAACTGACGGCTTATCTTGTTGCTTAGATTAGGACTGTTTTGTTTTTATTGGTTTAGAGTCTTTTAGTTGAGTCTAGTTTCATATTTTAAGTTTGGTGTCAATTGCATGCTTTTGCTTTTCTTTTAATTTTCGATTTTGTATGTCCTTAGTCCCTTTTTGATCCGTAAAAGTTCTAAGTTTGGTGTCCTCTTTGTGTTTTTCTCTTAAAAATTTTCGAAAAATTGTGTTTGTTTTTCTAAAAATTTTAAGTTTGGTGTCATTTTGTTGTTTTTCTCTTTCCTCTTTTCAAAAATCAAATCTTTTTCATAAAAATTTTTCAATCATATCTTTCTAATTGCTAATCTCAAAATCTTTTTAATTAACTACCTGATTCAGTTTTCAATTTGCTTTGATCTTATTTTCTTCCAATTTTCGAATTTTTTATTTTATTTTATTTTCCTTTTGTTGTTATTTTATTTTTCGGTTAATTCAAAAAAAAATAAATAAATAAAATTTATCTATTTGCAATCCATATCATTTCCCTTTTATCCATTATGGACCTAAGTGGGATTGATCAGTCCAAAAGGACTCTGGGGTCATATGCTAACCCCATTACAACTGCATATGGGAGTAGCATCTGTACACCTCCCATCAAAGCAAGCAGCTTTGAGCTAAACCCTCAACTCATTATCATAGTGCAGCAAAATTGCCAGTATTCCGATCTTCCACAGGAAGAACCTACTGAGTTTCTGGCACAGTTCTTACAAATTGCTGACACAGTACATGATAAAGAGGTGGATCAGGATGTCTACAGACTATTACTGTTTCCATTTGCTGTAAAAGATCAAGCTAAAAGGTGGTTGAATAACCAACCTACAGCAAGCATAAAGACATGGAAACAGTTATCAGACAAATTCCTGAATCATTTTTACCCTCCAAAGAGGATGACACAGCTAAGGCTGGACATCCAAGGCTTTAAACAAGAGGATAATGAATCCCTTTATAATGCCTGGGAGAGGTATAGAGGTATGCTAAGAAAATGTCCCTCTGAAATGTTTTCAGAGTGGGTACAGTTAGACATCTTCTACTATGGGCTTACAGAAAAAGCTCAGATGTCTTTAGACCACTCAGCTGGTGGATCTATACACATGAGGAAGACAATTGAAGAAGCTCAAGAGCTTATAGACACTGTTGCTAGAAATCAATATTTGTACTCTAGCAATGAGTTCTCTCCAAAAGAGGAAGTCATGACAGTAGTCACTGATCCTAATCCTCAAGAACAGATGATTGAGCTTAATCAACAATTGCTCCTGATGACAGAACAGTTAGCAAAATTTAAAGAAATGCTCCATGATACTAAAGTTGCTAACAAGAACATAGAACTGCAGTTGAATCAAGCAAAACAGCAAATATCTAAACAGATAACAGAGGAATGTCAAGCAGTTCAACTGAGGAGTGGGAAGACACTGAATAACACTGCTCAAAAGAGCAAAAAGCCAAACAAGAAACAATTGACAGAGGATAACCAAACCACTGTTCAAAATCCCTCTGAGGACAGTAAGAGCCCAGAGAGGAATGCTAGTGGCGTTCAAACGCCAGAAGGGGAAGGAAAGTTGGCGTTAAACGCCCATTCCCTGCCCAGTTCTGGCGTTCAAACGCCAAAAAAGGGAGAGAAGTTGGCGTTTAACGCCCAATCTTCACCCATTCCTGGCGTTCAGACGCCAAGGGAAGATCAGACACCTGAGAGTGCTGACAGTAATCCCTCTAACAAGGCTTCTTCAACCACTTCTGTAAGGAATAAACCTGCAGCATCTAAGGTTGAAGACTATAAAGCCAAGATGCCTTATTCTCAAAAACTCCGCCAAGCGGAACAGGATAAGCAATTTGCCCGCTTTGCAGACTATCTAAGGACTCTTGAAATAAAGATTCCGTTTGCAGAGGCACTTGAGCAAATACCTTCTTATGCTAAGTTCATGAAAGAGATCTTAAGTCATAAGAAGGATTGGAGAGAAACTGAAAAAGTGTTTCTCACTGAAGAATGCAGTGCAGTCATTCTGAAAAGCTTACCAGAAAAGCTTCAAGATCCTGGAAGCTTTATGATACCATGCACATTAGAAGGCGCTTGCACCAAGACAGCCTTGTGTGATCTTGGAGCAAGCATCAATCTAATACCTGCATCCACTATCAGAAAGCTTGGGTTGACTGGAGAAGTCAAACCAACCAGGATATGCCTCCAACTTGCTGATGGCTCCATTAAACATCCATCAGGCATAATAGAGGATATGATTGTCAAGGTTGGGCCATTTGCCTTTCCAACTGACTTTGTGGTGCTGGAAATGGAGGAGCACAAGAGTGCAACTCTCATTCTAGGAAGACCATTCCTAGCAACTGGACGGACTCTCATTGATGTACAAAAAGGGGAAGTGACCCTAAGAGTCAATGAGGATGAGTTCAAGTTGAATGCTGTGAAAGCTATGCAGCATCCAGACACACCAAATGACTGCATGGGCGCTGACATTATTGACTCTTTGGTGGAAGAGATCAATATGACTGAAAGCCTAGAATCAGAGCTTGAAGACATCTTCAAGGATGCTCAGCCTGATCAAGAAGAACCACAGGAAACAAAGGAATTTTCGAAAATTCCTCAGGAGGAGGATAAGCCTCCCAAACCTGAACTCAAACCACTACCACCATCCCTGAAATATGCATTTCTGGGAGGGGGTGAAACTTTTCCAGTGATTATAAGCTCTGCTTTAAATCCACAGGAAGAGGAAGCACTGATTCAAGTGCTAAGGACACACAGACAGCTCTTGGGTGGTCCATAAGTGATCTTAAGGGCATTAGCCCAGCTAGATGCATGCACAAGATCCTGTTGGAGGATAATGCCAAACCAGTGGTCCAACCACAAAGGAGGCTAAATCCAGCCATGAAGGAGGTAGTGCAGAAAGAGGTCACTAAATTACTAGAGGCTGGGATTATTTATCCTATTTCTGATAGCCCCTGGGTGAGCCCTGTCCAAGTTGTCCCCAAAAAGGGAGCATGACAGTGGTTCATAATGAAAAAAATGAACTGGTTCCTACAAGAACAGTCACAGGGTGGCGTATGTGTATTGACTACAGAAGGCTCAATACAGCCACCAGAAAGGATTATTTTCCTTTACCATTCATAGACCAAATGCTAGAAAGACTAGCTGGTCATGATTATTACTGCTTTTTGGATGGCTATTCAGGTTACAACCAAATTGCAGTAGATCCTCAGGACCAAGAGAAAACAGCATTTACTTGCCCTTCTGGCGTGTTTGCCTACAGGAGGATGCCTTTTGGTCTGTGCAATGCACCTGCAACCTTTCAGAGGTACATGCTCTCTATCTTCTCAGATATGGTAGAGAAATTTCTGGAAGTCTTCATGGATGACTTTTCAGTATATGGAGACTCATTCAGCTCCTGTCTTAACCACCTATCACTTGTCCTGAAAAGGTGCCAAGAAACTAACCTGGTTTTAAACTGGGAGAAATGTCACTTTATGGTGACTGAGGGAATTGTCCTTGGGCACAAAATTTCAAGCAGGAGAATAGAGGTAGATAAGGCAAAGGTAGAGGTAATTGAAAAATTACCACCACCTGCCAATGTTAAGGCAATCAGAAGCTTTCTGGGGCATGTAGGATTCTACAGGAGGTTTATAAAGGATTTTTCGAAAATTGCAAAACCTTTGAGTAACCTGCTAGCTGCTGACACACCATTTGTGTTTGACACACAGTGTCAGCAGGCGTTTGAGACCCTGAAAGCTAAGCTGGTCACAGCACCAGTCATCTCTGCACCAGATTGGACATTGCCATTTGAATTAATGTGTGATGCCAGTGACCATGCCATTGGTGCAGTGTTGGGACAGAGGCATAACAAGCTTCTGCACGTCATTTATTATGCCAGCCGTGTTCTAAATGACGCACAGAAGAATTACACAACCACAGAAAAAGAGTTACTTGCAGTGGTCTATGCCACTGACAAGTTTAGGTCCTACCTAGTGGGATCCAAAGTGATTGTGTACACTGACCATGCTGCTCTTAAATACTTACTCACAAAGCATGATTCAAAACCCAGGCTAATAAGATGGGTGTTGCTTCTGCAAGAGTTTGATATAGAAATAAGAGACAGAAAAGGGACAGAGAACCAGGTAGCTGATCATCTGTCCCGAATAGAACCAGTAGCTGGGGCGTCCCTCCCTTCTACTGAGATCTCTGAGACTTTCCCAGATGAGCAACTCTTTGCCATTCAGGAAGCTCCATGGTTTGCAGATATTGCAAACTATAAAGCTGTGAGGTTCATACCCCAGGAGTACAGCAGAGTGCAAAGAAAGAAATTAATTTCAGATGCCAAGTACTACCTATGGGATGAGCCATATCTCTTTAAGAGATGTGCAGACGGAATGATCCGTAGATGTGTACCCAGAGAGAAGCACAAGGATCCTATGGCATTGCCATGGATCACAGTATGGAGGACATTTTGGAAGTGAGCGAACAGCCACTAAAGTCCTCTAATGTGGCTTCTACTGGCCTACTCTCTATAAAGACTCCCGAGAGTTTGTGCGTAACTGTGACAGTTGCCAAAGAGCTGGTAACTTGCCTCACGGATATGCCATGCCTCAACAAGGGATATTAGAGATAGAATTGTTTGATGTATGGGGAATTGACTTCATGGGTCCATTCCCACCATCATACTCAAACACTTACATTCTGGTGGCAGTGGACTATGTATCTAAGTGGGTAGAAGCAATTGCTACACCCACTAATGATACCAAGACCGTGCTGAAATTCCTCCAGAAACACATCTTCAGCAGGTTTGGTGTTCCCAGAGTACTAATCAGTGACGGGGGCACTCATTTCTGTAATAAACAGCTATACTCTGCTATGGTCAGATATGGAATTAGCCACAAGGTGGCGACTCCGTATCATCCACAGACAAATGGGCAAGCTGAAGTCTCTAACAGAGAACTAAAAAGAATCCTAGAACGGACTGTGATAGCCCGAAGAAAGGATTGGGCAAAGAGTTTGGATGATGCTCTGTGGGCGTACAGAACAGCATTCAAGACTCCTATAGGAACCTCTCCATACCAACTGGTGTATGGGAAGGCCTGTCATTTGCCCGTGGAACTGGAACATAAAGCCTACTGGGCAACAAGATTCCTAAACATGGATGCTCAGTTAGCTGGTGAAAAAAGATTGCTCCAGCTAAATGAGCTAGAAGAGTTCAGACTCAATGCCTTTGAAAATGCAAAAATTTATAAGGAAAAGGCAAAGAAATGGCATGACAAGAAGTTGTCAACCAGAGTCTTTGAGCCAGGACAAAAAGTTCTGCTCTTCAACTCTAGGCTCAGATTGTTTCCAGGAAAACTTAAATCCCGGTGGAGGGGTCCGTATGTGATTACAGGAGTGTCACCATATGGATATGTTGAGCTTCAAGATATTGATTCTGACAAAAGGTTCATTGTTAATGGACAGAGAATCAAGCATTATCTTGAAAGCAATTTTGAGCAGGAATGCTCAAAACTGAGACTTGAGTGATTCTCAGTAAAGGTCCAGCTAAAGACAGTAAAGAAGCGCTTGCTGGGAGGCAACCCAGTCATTAGGAGGTTATATGATTTGTTTTTACAGAGGCAAGTATCAAAAATGAAGGAATTCACAGAGTTACAGAAGGTTTCAGCTCAAAAAAGCAGAGAAAAGGAGCTTACTGGCGAAAAAACGCCAGTAAGGGGCATTTTGGGCGTTAAACGCCAGAATGGGCACCATTATGGGCGTTTAATGCCAGTAAAGGTGCCATTTTGGGCGTTAAACGCCAGAATGGGCACCATTCTGGGCGTTTAACGCCAGGTGTGCAGCATCCTGGGCGTTTAGAAAAACACCCAGTGATAAAGGAATTCTGGCGTTTAACGCCAGCCAGGGCACCTGGCTGGGCGTTAAACGCCCAAAAGGGGCAACAAATGGGCGTTAAACGCCAGAATGGGTGCCATTCTGGGCGTTTAACGCCAGAAAGGTGGGGGGGACCACAATTTCGTTTTCAAACCAAATTTTTTTTCAAACTTTCCTTTTTTTACCCATACTTTTCTACAAAATCATATCTCAACCCTTCATTATTCACTTTCAAATTTTCAAAAATCTAAAATCATTCTTCAAAATCAATCCCAAATCTTGTTCAAAAACTCACCCTTCTCTCAAATTCTTTCCATATCTTCTCAAATCTTCTTTCAAACTTTTCTTTTTTTCGAAATCTCTCCTCCCCACCTTATAAATACACGTTTGGACCCCTAATTGCCCACACCATTCGAATTTGCTTCTCCTCTCTCTCTCTTCCTTCCTTTCTTTTGCTTGAGGACAAGCAAACCTCTAAGTTTGGTGTGCTTTTCCGTGATCACTAAGCCAAGATTCATCAAGATCATGGCTCCTAAGGGAAAACAAACCAATTTAAGAGGAAAGAAAGAGAATAATCCAAAGAATCTTTGGAATCAAGAGAAGTTCTTAACCAAAGAACATGAAGACCATTATCACAAGATAATGGGTCTGAGGTCAGTGATTCCGGAAGTTAAATTTGATCTGAAAGAAGATGAATATCCGGGGATCCAAGAGCAAATTCGAAACAGAGGATGGAAAGTTCTAACCAATCCTGAGATAAAGGTTGGAAGGAACATGGTTCAGGAATTCTACTCAAATCTGTGGTTAACAGATAAGCAGAGAATGACTGGAACTGCTTACCATACCTACAGAACCATGGTCAGAGGGAAAGTTATGTACTTCCATCTGGACAAAATAAGAGAAATCTTCAAACTGCCTCAACTGCAAGATGATCCTGAATCCTTTAATAGGAGAATGGTGAGAGCAGATAAAGGGTTGGATCAAGTTCTAGAGGACATATGCCTCCCTGGAACTAAGTGGATAACCAATTCTAAGGGTGTCCCAAACCAACTCAAGAGGGGAGACCTCAAACCAATTGCAAGAGGTTGGCTAGACTTTATTGGGCGTTCCATATTACCCACTAGCAACCGTTCTGAGGTCACTATCAAGAGAGCAGTGATGATTCATTGCATTATGCTTGGAAAAGAAGTGGAGGTGCATCATGTGATTGCCTGTGAGATCTACACAATTGCAAATAAGAATTCCACTGTAACCAAATTGGCTTACCCAAGCTTGATCTCCTTGCTCTGTAAAGAGGCTGGGGTAAAGATAGGAGCAGATGAATTCATACCCATTGAACATCCAATCACCAAGAAGTCAATGGAAGGAGCAAGAGAAGCAGGGGCGTGAACTCCAAGAGTTGAAACGCCAAAAGCTCTCCTCTCAAGCTGAGGGAGCATCCACTTCTCAAAATCAAGGTTGTTGAGTCCTAACTCTGTGAAAACCTCTATCATTAGGAGCCTAGTTTAAATTTTTTGTTTTCTAATTTTTTTTAGTTTCATTTTATATCTATTTTTGAGTCTTGTTCTTAATTCATAATTAATAAAATTTAAAGTTTATGCCTTAAAGCTATGAATGCCCTATGAATCCATCACCTCTCTTAAATGAAAAATGCTTTAATCACAAAAGAACAAGAAGTACAGGATTTCGAAATTTATCCTTGAAACTAGTTGAATTAGTTTGATGTGGTGACAATATTTTTTGTTTTCTGAATGAATGCTTGAACAGTGCATATGTCTTTTGAATTTGTTGATTTGAGAATGTTAAAATTGTTGGCTCTTGAAAGAATGAGGGAAAAAGAGAACTGTTATTGAGGATCTGAAAAATCATCAATTTGATTCTTGAAGCAAGAAAAAGCAGTGAATACAAAAAAAAACAAAAAAAACAAAAAAATTTTCGAAAAAAAAAAGAGAAAGAAAAAGAAAGAAATAAAGTTGTGAACCAAGGCAAAAAGAGTGTGCTTAAGAACCCTGGACACCTCTAATTGGGGACTCTAGCAAAGCTGAGTCACAATCTGAAAAGGTTCACCCAATTATGTGTCTGTGGCATGTATGTATCCGGTGGTAATACTGGAAGACAGAGTGCTTTGGGCCACAGCCAAGACTCATACACTAGCTATGTTCAAGAATCATTATACTTAACTAGGAGAATCAATAACACTATCTGAGTTCTGAGTTCTTATAGATGCCAATCATTCTGAACTTCAAAGGATAGAGTGAGATGCCAAAACTGTTCGGAAGCAAAAAGCTACTAGTCCCACTCATCTAATTGGAGCTAAGTTTCATTGATAGTTTGGAGTTTATAGTATATTCTCTTCTTTTTATCCTATTTGATTTTCAGTTTCTTGGGGACAAGCAACAATTTAAGTTTGGTGTTGTGATGAGCGGATAATTTATACGCTTTTTGGCATTGTTTTTAGTATGATTTTAGTATGATCTAGTTAGTTTTTAGTATATTTTTATTAGTTTTTAGTTAAAATTCACTTTTCTGGACTTTACTATGAGTTTGTGTGTTTTTCTGTGATTTCAGGTATTTTCTGACTGAAATTGAGGGTCCTGAGCAAAAATCTGATTCAAAGACTGAAAAGGACTGCAGATGCTGTTGGATTCTGACCTTCCTGCACTCGAAGTGGATTTTCTGGAGCTACAGAAGTCCAATTGGCGCGCTCTCAACGGCATTGGAAAGTAGACATCTTGGGCTTTCCAGCAATGTATAATAGTCCATACTTTGCCCGAGGTTTGATGGCCCAAACCGGCGTGGCAAATCAGCCTCAGAATTTCCAGCGTTTAACGCTGGAACTGGCATAAAAGTTGGAGTTAAACGCCCAAACTGGCATAAAAGCTGGCGTTTAACTCCAGAAAAGGTCTCTACACATGAAAGCTTCAATGCTCAGCCCAAGCACACATCAAGTGGGCCCGGAAGTGGATTTTTCTGTCATTTACTCAATTCTGTAAACCTTAGGTTACTAGTTTACTATTAATAGGATCTTTTGACATTGTATCTCTACCTCATGACACTTTACACGTTTCTTTGTGTACCTTCCACAGCATGAGTCTCTAAACCCCATGGTTGGGGGTGAGGAGCTCTGCTGTGTCTTGATGGATTAATGCAATTACTACTGTTTCTTATTCAATCATGCTTGCTTCCATTCTAAGATATCACTTGTTCTTAACCCGGATGAATGTGATGATCCGTGACACTCATCATATTCTCAACTATGAACGTGTGCCTGACAACCACCTCCGTTCTACCTTAGATTGAGTAGATATCTCTTGGATTCCTTAATCAGAATCTTCGTGGTATAAGCTAGAACTGATGGCGGCATTCAAGAGAATCCGGAAGGTCTAAACCTTGTCTGTGGTATTCTGAGTAGGATTCAATGATTGAATGACTGTGACGAGCTTCAAACTCCTGAAGGCGGGGCGTTAGTGACAGACGCAAAAGAATCAATGGATTCTATTCCGGCCTGATCGAGAACCGACAGATGGATAGCCGTGCCGTGACAGGGTGCGTTGAACATTTCTACTGAGAGGATGGGAGGTAGCCACTGACAACGGTGAAACCCTACATACAGCTTGCCATGGAAGGAGCCTTGCGTGTTTGATGAAGAAGACAGTAGGAAAGCAGAGATTCAGAAGATGGAGCATCTCCAAAACCTCAACCTATTCTCCATTATCGCATAACAAGTACTTATTTCATTTTCTTTTGCTTTTCACAATCAACCCTGATAATTTCTAATATCCTGACTAAGATTTACAAGATAACCATAGCTTGCTTCAAGCCGACAATCTCCGTGGGATCGACCCTTGCTCACGCAAGGTATTACTTTGACGACCCAGTGCACTTGCTGGTTAGTTGTGTGGGATTGCAAAAGTGTGATTGCAATTTCGTGCACCATTGATGCAGGTATTAGGTTGATACTTGCCCCAAGATCACATAGAGCTTGCTTGGTACAAGTACCCTCTAATGTGCATGGTATCATAAAGCTTTTGGGATCTTTAAGCTTTTCTGGTAAGCTTTTCAGAATGACTGCACTGCATTCTTCAGTGAGGTAAACTTTTTCAGTTTCTCTCCAATCCTTCTTATGACTTAAGATCTCTTTCATGAACTTATCATAAGAGGGTATTTACTCAAGTGCCTCTGCAAATGGAATCTTGATTTCAAGAGTCCTAAGATAGTCTGCAAAGTGGGCAAATTGCTTATCTTGTTCTGCTTGGCGAAGTTTCTGAGGATAAGGCATTTTGGCTTTATATTCCTCAACCTTAGTTGCTGCAGGTTTATTACCTACAGACGTGGGTTGAGAAGCCTTTTTAGAGGGGTTGCTATCATCACTTGTATGTGTCTGATCCCCCACTGGCGTTTGAATGCCAGGGGTGAAAGCTGGAGTGGCATTAGACGCCAACTCCTTACCTATTTCTGGCGTCTGAATGCCAGAACTGAGCTTCCTTTGGGCGTTCAACGCCAACTCCTTGCCTGTTTCTAGCGTTTGAACGCCAGAACTGAGCATGGGTTGGGCGTCTAACGCCAATTCTCCACCCCTTTCTGGCATTTGAGCGCCATAATTATTCATTTCTGGGCTCTTACTATCCTAAGAGGGATTTTAGGTAGCAGTTTGTTCATTTCTTGGCTTCCTGCTACCTTGAAGTGAGGTATTTAATGTCTTCCCACTTCTTAATTGAACTGCTTGGCATTCTTCTGTTATTTATTTTGATAACTGTTATTCTGTTTGCTTCAACTGCACTTCCATATTCATATTAGCCAGTCTTGTGTCTTGCAATATCTCCTTGAATTTGGCTAGCTGTTTTGTTAGAAAATCTAATTGCTGATTGAATTCAGTAACTTGTTCTGCAGGACTGAGTTCAGCAGTTACTGTTTTAGCCTCTTCTTTCATGGAAGGTTCACTACTTAGGTACATATGCTGATTTCTGGCAACTGTATCAATGAGCTCTTGAGCTTCTTTAATTGTTTTTTTCATGTGTATAGATCCACCAGCTGAGTGGTCCAAAGACATCTGAGCTTTCTCTGTAAGCCCATAAAAGAAGATGTCTAACTGCACCCACTCTGAAAACATTTCAGAGGGGCATTTTCTTAGCATCTCTCTGTATCTCTCCTAGGCATCATAAAGAGATTCATTATCTCCTTGTTTAAAGCCTTGGATGTTCAGCCTTAGCTGTGTCATCCATTTTGGAGGGAAGTATTGATTCAGGAAATTTTTTGAGAGTTGTTTCCATGTCCTTATGCTAGCCTTAGGTTGATTATTTAACCACCTCTTAGCTTGGTCTTTTACAGCAAATGGAAACAGTAATAATCTGTAGACATCCTGATCTACTTCTTTATCATGTACTATGTTAGCAATTTGTAAAAATTGTGCTAGAAACTCTGTTGGTTCTTCCTGTGGAAGATCGGAATACTGGCAACTTTGCTGCACCATGATAATAAGCTGAGGATTCAACTCAAAACTACTAACTTCGATGAAGGGTATACATATACTACTCCCATATTAAGCAGTAGTGGGGTTAGCATATGACCCCAGAGTCCTTCTGGACTGTTCATTTCCACTTAGGTCCATAATGGAGAAAGAGAGATGATGTGGATTTATTTTATTTATTTTATTATATAAAAAATAATTTTTGAAATAATAAAATAAAATAAAATAAAAACTAAAATAAAAAATAAAAATAAAATTTAGAAAAAAATATTTTAAAAATTTTCAAAAAAGTGGGGAGAGAGAAAGTGGTTAGGATATTTTTGAAAAAGATATGATTTTTTAAACAAAAAATTTAAAAGGATAAGATTTGAAAAATTTTGAAATTGAAATCTGAATTTTTATGAAAAGTTTCGAAAAAATTGTTTAAAAATAGTTAGAAAAAATAGTTTTTTTTTTATTTTTAAATTTTATTATGAAAGAGAAAAACACACAAAAGATACAAGACTTAAAATTTTTAAATCCAATGCTCCTTGTTTTCGAAAATTTTGGTGGGAAAACACCTAGGCACACCAAACTTAAAGATTTTAAGATCAAAACACAAAGAAGACTCAAGAACACCTTGAAGACTCACAAGAACACCAAGAACAAAAGAAAGAACACCAAACTTAAAATTTTTAGAAAACCAAATTAAAATTTTCGAAAACTAAAGAAAATTAACAAGGGAACACCAAACTTAAAGTTTGGCACAAGATTTAATCAAAGAAAAATTATTTCTAAAAAAATTTTTAAAAAAGGAAAACTCAAAGGGGCAACTATTCCCAAGAAAATAGACACATTTAACAAATGCAAGGATTGAACAGATAAAAACTAATTTTTTTTATGACAAAAACACAAAGGACACCAAACTTAAAACATGCAACTAGACTCAATGAAAAACTAACAATTAATAAATAAAAATAATATTTTTGAAGAAAAAATTTTTTTAAAAGGAATAATAAAAGATGCAATTCTAGTGACTTTAAACCAAAAAGACAAATTTTTCCTAATCTAAGCAACAAGATTCACCGTCAGTTGTTCAAACTCAAACAATCCCCGGCAACGGCGCCAAAAACTTGGTGTACGAAAATCACACTCACACTATATAATTTCGCACAACTAACCAGCAAGTGCACTGGGTCGTCCAAGTAATACCTTACGTGAGTAAGGGTCGATTCCACGGAGATTGTTGGCTTGAAGCAAGCTATGGTTATCTTATTATTCTTAGTCAGGATACCAATAGGGTTCTTTAGTTTCAATTGTAAGAAGTAAAAGAGCATGAAATTAGTTATTGTTATGCACTAATGGAGAATGTGTTGGAGTTTTGGAGATGCTTTGTCTTTTGAATCTCTGCTTTCCGACTGTCATCTTCTTCACACACGCAAGGTTCCTTCTATGGCAAGCTGTGTGTTTGTGGATCACCGTTGTCAATGGCTACCATCCATCCTCTCAGTGAAAATGGTCCAGGTGTGCTGTCACCGCACGGCTAATCATCTGTCGGTTCTCACTCATGTTGGAATAGGATCCATTGATCCTTTTGCGTCTGTCACTACGCCCAACACTCACGAGTTTGAAGCTCGTCACAGTCATCCAATCCCTGAATCCTACTCGGAATGCCACTAACAAGGTTTAGACTTTCCGGATTCTCAAGGATGCTGCCAATGGATTCTAGCTTATAACACGAAGACTCTGATTAAGCTTATACTCGTTCAATCTAATGTAGAACGGAGGTGGTTGTCAGTCACGCGTTCATATGTTGAGAATGGTGATGAGTGTCACGGATCATCACCTTCTTCATATTGAAGTGAAAATGAATATCTTAGATAGAAACAAGCGTGTTTGAATAAAAAACAGAAATAATTGCATTAATTCATCGAGACGCTGCAAAGCTCCTCACCCCAAACAATGGAGTTTAGAGACTCATGCTGTCAAAGAGTCCAAAGTTCAGATCTAAAATGTTATCAGATACAAAATAAGTCTCTAAAAGTTGTTTAAATACTAAACTAGTAACCTAGGTTTTCAGGAAATGAGTAAACTAAGATGGATAATGCAGAAATCCACTTCCGGGACCCACTTGGTGTGTGCTGGGGCTGAGACTTGAGCTTCTCACATGCCTGGACTGTTTCTGGAGTTAAACATCAGGTTGTAACCTGTTTCTGGCATTTAACTCCAACTTGCAACCTGTTTCTGGCGTTCAACGCCAGAATGCAACATGGAACTGGCGTTAAACTCCAGTTTACATCGTTTATCTTCGAGCAAAGTATGAACTATTATATGTTTCTGGAAAGCCCTAGATGTCTACTTTTCAACCCAATTGAGAGCGTGCCAATTGGACTTCTGTAGCTCCAAAAAATCCATTACGAGTACAGGGAGGTCAGAATCCAACAGCATCAGTAGTCCTTTTTCAGTCTGAATCAGATTTTTGCTAAGCTCCCTCAATTTCAGCCAGAAAATACCTGAAATCACAGAAAAATATATAAACTCATAGTAAATTCCAGAAATATGAATTTTTTCTAAAAACTAATAAAAAAATACTAAAAACTAACTAAAACATACTAAAATCTACATGAAATTACCCCCAAAAAGCGTATAAAATATCCACTCATCAAGGGTTTTATATGGTTTTAGGGGTTTTTAGGGTTTTCTAAGGATTTCTAGGGTTCTTAGGGTTTTTAGGGTTTTCTGGGGTTTTTAGGAGTTTTTAGAGTTTTCTAGGGTTTTAGGATTTATTAGTGGTTTGTAGGGTTTTGTAGGATTTTTTAAGGATTTTTAGGGTTTTTAGGGTTTTTTAGGGTTTTCTAGGGTATTTTAGGATTTTTAGGGTTTTCTAGGATTTGTTAGGGTTTGCTAGGATTTTAGGATTTTCTAGGAATTTTCTAGGGTTTTTAGAGTTTTTTAGGGTTTTCTAGTATTCTTTAGGGTTTGTTAGGATTTTCTAGGGTTTTCTATGGTTTGTTAGGTTTTTCAGAATTTTTAAGATTTTCTAGGGTTTTTAAGATTTTCTAGATTTTTTAGGGTTTTTAGGGTTTTCTAGGATTTTTTAGGATTTTCTAGGATTTTTAGGGGTTTTTTTTATAGTTTTCTAGGATTTTCTAGAGTTTTTAGAATTTTAGGGATTTTAGGATTTTTAGGGTTTTTTAAGGATTTTTAGGGCTTTTTAGAATTTTCTAGCGTTTTTCGGGTTTTCTAGGGTTTATTATGGTTTTCTAGGATTTTTAGTATTTTCTAGAGTTTTTAGGGTTTTTAGGATTTTCTAGGGTTTTAAGGTTTTTTATGATTTTCTAGGTTTTCTAGGGTTTTTAGGGTTTTCTAGGGTTTTTCTTTGGTTTTTAGGATTTTTTAGGGTTTATTTGGTTTCTTATGGTTTTCTTGGATTTTATAGGGTTTTCTAGGATTTGTTAGTGATATCTAGGATTTTTAGAATTTTCTAGGGGTTTTAGAGTTTTTAGGATTTTCTAGGGTTTTAGTGTTTTTAGGGTTTTTAGGGTTTTTGAAGATTTTTAGGGTTTTCTTGGGTTTTTAGGGTTTTCTAGAATTTTTTTTATAGCTTTTGGGGTTTGCCAGAGTTTTTTTTGGGTTTTCTAGGGTTTTTAGGATTATTTAGGGTTTTAGGATTTTCTAAGATATTTCTAGGGTTTTTAGGATTTTTAGTGTTTTTTAGAAATTTTTAGGGTTTTCTAGGGTTTGTTAGAATTTTTAGGACTTTTTAGGGTTTTTAGGGTTTTCTAGTGGTTTTTTGGCTTTTTATAGGGTTTTAGGATTTTTTAGGGTTTTCCAAGGATTTCTAGTGTTCTTAGGGTTTTTTAGGATTTTCTAGGGTTTTTATAATTTTTAGGGTTTTCTAGGGTTTTTAGGGTTTATTAGGGTTTATTAGGGTTTTCTAGGGTTTTTTAGGATTTTTAATGTTTTTAGGATTTTTAGGATTTTCTAGAAGTTTTCTATGGTTTTTAGAATTTTTTAGTGTTTATTAGTTTTTTTATGGTTTTCTTGGATTTTTAGGTTTTTTTACGGTTTTCTAGTATTTTTTAGGGTCTTCTAGGGTTTTAGAGTTTTTCAGAATTTTTAGAGTTTTTAGGGTTTTCTTAGATTTTTAGGATTTTAATGGTTTTCTCGGGTTTTCTAAGGTATTCTAGGGTTTTTAGGGTTTTTTAGGGTTTTCTAGTGTTTTCAGGGTTTTATAGAATTTTCTAGGGTTTGATAGGGTTATCTAGGGTTTTTAGGATTTTTAGAGTTTTCTAGGGTTTTAGGGTTTTTGAGGATTTTTAGGGTTTTCTTGGGTTTTTTAGAGTTTTCTAGGGTTTTTAAGGTTTTTTAGAGCTTTTAGGGTTTGCCATAATTTTTTTAGATTTTCTAAGGTTTTTAGGGTTTATTAGGGTTTTCTAGTTTTTTTTAGGGTTTTCTAGGCTATTTTAGTGTTTTTAAGGGTTTTATGGTTTTCTAGGGTTTGTTAGGATTTTCTAGGATTTTAGGGTTTTGTAGGGTTTATTAGAGTTTTTTAGGATTTTTAGTGTTTTCTAGTGTTTTTAGGATTTTCTAGGGTTTTCTAGGATTTGTTAGGGTTTTCTAGGATTTTAGGATTTTCTAGGATTTTTCTAGGGTTTTTAGAGATTTTTAGGGTTTTCTAGTATTTTTTAAGGTTTGTTAGGGTTTTCTAGGATTTCCTAGGGTTTGTTACGATTTTTTAGGATTTTTTAAAGTTTTTAGAGTTTTTTAGGGTTTTCTAGGATTTTTTATGGTTTTTTAGGGTTTTTAGGGTTCACTAGTATTTTTATGATTTTTTTCGGTTTTTAGGGTTTTTTACGGTTTTCTGGGTTTTTTAGGGTCTTCTAGGGTTTTAGAGTTTTTCAGGATTTTTAGATTTTTTAGGATTTTTAGGATTTTCTAGGGTTTTTAGGATTTTAATGGTTTTCTCGGGGTTTTTAGGGTATTCTAGGGTTTTTAGGATTTTTTAGGATTTTCTAGGGTTTTGAGTGTTTTATAGGGTTTTCTAGGGTTTGTTAGGGTTATTTAGGGTTTTTAGGGTTTTTAGAGTTTTCTAGGGTTTTAGGATTTTTAGGGTTTTTGAGGATTTTTAGGATTTTCTTGGGTTTTTTAGGATTTTCTAGGTTTTTAATGTTTTTTAGAGCTTTTAGGGTTTACCATAGTTTTCTTGGGTTTTCTAGGATTTTTAGGGGTTTTAGGGTTTTCTAGGATATTTCTAGGGTTTTTCGGGTTTTTTAGGGTTTTTAGAATTCCTTTAGTTTTCTAGGGTTTGTTATTAGGGTTTTTTTAGCATTTTTCTATGGTTTTTAGGATTTTTTAGGGTTTTCTAGGGTTTTAAGGGTTTATTAGGGTTTTCTAGGGTTTTTTAGGATTTCTAGTTTTTTTGGGGTTTTCTAGGCTATTTTAGTGTTTTTAAGGGTTTTAGGGTTTTCTAGGGTTTGTTAGGGTTTTCTAGGATTTTAGAGTTTTGTAGGGTTTATTAGAGTTTTTTAGGATTTTTAGTGTTTTCTAGTGTTTTTAGGGTTTTCTAGGGTTTTCTAGGATTTTAGGATTTTCTAGGATTTTTCAAGGGTTTTTAGAGTTTTTTAGGGTTTTCTCTTTTTTTTTTAAGGTTTGTTAGGGTTTTCTAGGATTTCCTAGGGTTTGTTACGATTTTTTAGGATTTTTTAAAGTTTTTAGAGTTTTTTAGGGTTTTCTAGGGTTTTTTATGGTTATTTAGGGTTTTTAGGGTTCATTAGTATTTTTATGATTTTCTTCGGTTTTTAGGGTTTTTTACGATTTTCTGGGATATTTTAGGGTCTTCTAGGGTTTTAGAGTTTTTCAGGATTTTTAGATTTTTTAGGATTTTTAGGATTTTCTAGGGTTTTTAGGATTTTAATGGTTTTCTCGGGTTTTCTAGGGTATTCTAGGGTTTTTAGGGTTTTTTAGGATTTTCTAGGGTTTTGAGTGTTTTATAGAGTTTTCTAGGGTTTGTTAGGGTTATTTAGGGTTTTTAGGGTTTTTAGAGTTTTCTAAGGTTTTAGGATTTTTAGGGTTTTTGAGTATTTTTAGGATTTTCTTGGATTTTTTAGGGTTTTCTAGGGTTTTTAAGATTTTTTAGAGCTTTTAGGGTTTGCCATAGTTTTTTTGGGATTTCTAGGGGTTTTAGGGGTTTTAGGGTTTTCTAGGGTTTTTCGGGTTTTTTAGGGTTTTTAGAATTCCTTTAGTTTTCTAAGGTTTGTTATTAGGGTTTTTAGCATTTTTCTAGGGTTTTTAGGATTTTTTAGGGTTTTCTAGTGTTTTCTAGGGTTTTTAGGGTTTATTAGTGTTTTATAGGATTTTTTAGGATTTCTAGATTTTTTAGGGTTTTCTAGGCTATTTTAGTGTTTTTTAGTGGTTTTAGGGTTTTCTAGGGTTTGTTAGGGTTTTCTAGGATTTTAGGGTTTTGTAGGGTTTTTTAGGGTTTTTAGTGTTTTCTAGTGTTTTTAGGATTTTCTAGGGTTTTCTAGGATTTGTTAGGGTGTTCTAGGATTTTAGGGTTTTCTAGGATTTTTCTAGGGTTTTTAGAGTTTTTAGGGTTTTTTAAGGTTCTTAGAGTTTTTTATGGTTTTCTAGTATTTTTAGGGTTCTTTAGGATTTTTAGGGTTCTCTATTATTTTTAAGGATTTTCTAGGATTTTTTTATCGTATTCTAGGGTTTTTAGTATTTTCTAGACTTTTTAGGGTTTTTAGGGTTTTTAGGATTTTCGAGGGATTTTATGATTTTTAGGATTTTCTAGGGTTTTCTAGGGTTTTTTAGGGTTTTTAGGGTTTGCTAGGGTTTTTAGGGTTTTCTAAGGATTTTAGGATTTTTTTAGGGTTTTTAGGGGTTTCTTGGGTGTTTTAGGGTTTCTTTGGATTTTAGGATTTTCTAGGGTTTGTTAGGATTTTCTTTGATTTTTAGGATTTTGTAGGAATTTTAGGTCTTTTTTTAGGGTTTTTACGGTTTTCTAGTGTGTTTAGTGTCTTCTAGGTTTTTCTTTGGTTTGTTAGGGTTTTCCAGGATTTTTAAGGTTTTCTAGGGTTATTAGGTGTTTCTAGGGTTTTTCTAGGTTTTTTAGGATTTTTTTAGGGTTTTTAGTATTTTCTAGTATTTTTAGGATTTTCTAGGGTTTGTTAGGGTTTTCTAGGGTTTTTAGGGCTTTTCTACGGTTTTTAGAGTTTTTAGGTTTTTCTAGGGTTTTTTAGGATTTGTTAAGATTTTCTAGGGTTTCCTAGGGTTTGTTAGGATTTTCTAGAGTTTTTAGGGTTTTCTAGTATTTTTCGGGATTTCTAGGATTTTTCTGGCTTTTTTAGGATTTTTAGGGTTTTCTATAGTTTTTTTAGGGTTTTCTAGGATTTTTAGGGTTTTCTAGAGTTTTTCAAGGTTTTCAGAGTTTTAGGGTTTTTAGGATTTTTAGGGTTTTTTAGGGTTTTCTAGTGTCTTTAGGGCTTTTTAGGGTTCTCTAGGATTTTTAAATGTTTTCTAGGATTTTTTAGGGCTTTCTATGGTTTTTAAGATTTTCTAGAGTTTTTGTTGTTTTTAGGGCTTTCTAGGATTTTTAGCGGTTTTTAGGGTTTATTAGGTTTTTCACGGTTTTCAAGAGTTTTTAGGGTTTTTTAGGGTTTTCTAGGATTTTTAGGGTCTTTTAGGGTTTTAGAATTTTTTATTTTATTAGGTTTTCTAGGATTTTTAGGGTTTTCACGGGTTTTCAAGGATATTCTAGGGTTTTTAGGGTTTATTAGGGTTTTCTTGGGTTTTTTTTAGGGTTTTCTAGGGTTTTGAGAATTTTCTAGGGTTTGTTATGGTTATCTAGGATTTTGAGGGTTTTTGAGGATATTTTAGGATTTTCTAGGGTTTTTAGAATTTTCTAGGGTTTTAGGGTTTTCTATGGTTTTTAGGATTTTTTAGGGTTTTCTAGGGTTTTGAGAATTTTTAGGATTTCCTAGGGTTTTTTTAGGATTTTCTAGGGGTTTTATGATTTTTTAGGGCTTTTAGGGTTTGTCAGAGTTTTTTTTAATTTTCTAGGGTTTCTAGAATTTTCTAGGGTTTTTAGGGTATTTCTAGGGTTTTTAGGATTTTTAGGGTTTTTTTTAGAATTTTTTAGGGTTTTCTACGATTTTTAGAGTTTTTTAGGGTTTTTTAGGGTTTCTAGGAATTTTTTATGGTTTTTTAGGGTTTTCTAGGGTTTGTTAGGATTTTTAGGACTTTTTAGGGTTTTTAGGATTTTCTAGGGGTTTTAGGGATTTATAGGGTTTTTAGGGTTTTTTAGGTTTTTCTAAGGATTTCTAGGGTTCTTAGGATTTTTTAAGGTTTCCTACGGTTTTCTAGGGTTTTTAGGGTTTTTTAGGGTTTTCTAGAGTTTTAGGGTTTATTAGGGTTTTGTAGGGTTTTGTAGGATTTTTTAGGACTTTTAGGGTTTTTATCGTTTTTAGGGTTTTCTAGGGTATTTTAGGGTTTTTGCGGTTTTCTAGGGTTTGTTAGGATTTTCTAGGATTTTTAGGGTTTTGTAGGGTTTTTAGTGTTTTCTAGAGTTTTTTGCGTTTTCTAGGGTTTGTTAGGGTTTTCTAGGATTTTAGGATTTTTAGAGTTTTTAGGTTTTTCTAGGGTTTTTTAGGATTTGTTGGGATTTTCTAGGATTTTCTATGGCTTGTTAGGATTTTCCATGATTTTTAGGATTTTCTAGAGTTTTTAGGAGTTTCTACGGGTTTTCTAGGTTTTTTAAGATTTTTTAGGGTTTTCTAGGGTTATTTAGGGTTTTCTAAGATTTTTAGGATTTTTTAGGGTTTTCTAGAGTTTTTAGGGTTTTCTATGGTTTTTTAGGATTTGTTAGGATTTTCTAGGGTTTTCTATGTTTTGTTAGGATTTTCCAGGGTTTTCTATGGGTTGTTAGGGTTTTCCAAAATTTTTGGCATTTTCTAGGGTTTTTAGGGTTTATTAGTGTTTTATAGGATTTTTTAGGATTTCTAGATTTTTTAGGGTTTTCTAGGCTATTTTAGTGTTTTTTAGTGGTTTTAGGGTTTTCTAGGGTTTGTTAGGGTTTTCTAGGATTTTAGGGTTTTGTAGGGTTTTTTAGGGTTTTTAGTGTTTTCTAGTGTTTTTAGGATTTTCTAGGGTTTTCTAGGATTTGTTAGGGTGTTCTAGGATTTTAGGGTTTTCTAGGATTTTTCTAGGGTTTTTAGAGTTTTTAGGGTTTTTTAAGGTTCTTAGAGTTTTTTATGGTTTTCTAGTATTTTTAGGGTTCTTTAGGATTTTTAGGGTTCTCTATTATTTTTAAGGATTTTCTAGGATTTTTTTATCGTATTCTAGGGTTTTTAGTATTTTCTAGACTTTTTAGGGTTTTTAGGGTTTTTAGGATTTTCGAGGGATTTTATGATTTTAGGATTTTCTAGGGTTTTCTAGGGTTTTTTAGGGTTTTTAGGGTTTGCTAGGGTTTTTAGGGTTTTCTAAGGGTTTTAGGATTTTTTTAGGGTTTTTAGGGGTTTCTTGGGTGTTTTAGGGTTTCTATGGATTTTAGGATTTTCTAGGGTTTGTTAGGATTTTCTTTGATTTTTAGGATTTTGTAGGAATTTTAGGTCTTTTTTTAGGGTTTTTACGGTTTTCTAGTGTGTTTAGTGTCTTCTAGGTTTTTCTTTGGTTTGTTAGGGTTTTCCAGGATTTTTAAGGTTTTCTAGGGTTATTAGGTGTTTCTAGGGTTTTTCTAGGTTTTTTAGGATTTTTTTAGGGTTTTTAGTATTTTCTAGTATTTTTAGGATTTTCTAGGGTTTGTTAGGGTTTTCTAGGGTTTTTAGGGCTTTTCTACGGTTTTTAGAGTTTTTAGGTTTTTCTAGGGTTTTTTAGGATTTGTTAAGATTTTCTAGGGTTTCCTAGGGTTTGTTAGGATTTTCTAGAGTTTTTAGGGTTTTCTAGTATTTTTCGGGATTTCTAGGATTTTTCTGGCTTTTTTAGGATTTTTAGGGTTTTCTATAGTTTTTTTAGGGTTTTCTAGGATTTTTAGGGTTTTCTAGAGTTTTCAAGGTTTTCAGAGTTTTAGGGTTTTTAGGATTTTTAGGGTTTTTTAGGGTTTTCTAGTGTCTTTAGGGTTTTTTAGGGTTCTCTAGGATTTTTAAATGTTTTCTAGGATTTTTAGGGCTTTCTATGGTTTTTAGGATTTCTAGAGTTTTTGTTGTTTTTAGGGCTTTCTAGGATTTTTAGCGGTTTTTAGGGTTTATTAGGTTTTTCACGGTTTTCAAGAGTTTTTAGGGTTTTTTAGGGTTTTCTAGGATTTTTAGGGTCTTTTAGGGTTTTAGAATTTTTTATTTTATTAGGTTTTCTAGGATTTTTAGGGTTTTCACGGGTTTTCAAGGGTATTCTAGGGTTTTTAGGGTTTATTAGGGTTTTCTTGGGTTTTTTTTAGGGTTTTCTAGGGTTTTGAGAATTTTCTAGGGTTTGTTATGGTTATCTAGGATTTTGAGGGTTTTTGAGGATATTTTAGGATTTTCTAGGGTTTTTAGAATTTTCTAGGGTTTTAGGGTTTTCTATGGTTTTTAGGATTTTTTAGGGTTTTCTAGGGTTTTGAGAATTTTTAGGATTTCCTAGGGTTTTTTAGGATTTTCTAGGGGTTTTATGATTTTTTAGGGCTTTTAGGGTTTGTCAGAGTTTTTTTTAATTTTCTAGGGTTTCTAGAATTTTCTAGGGTTTTTAGGGTATTTCTAGGGTTTTTAGGATTTTTAGGGTTTTTTTTAGAATTTTTTAGGGTTTTCTACGATTTTTAGAGTTTTTTTAGGGTTTTTTTAGGGTTTCTAGGATTTTTTTATGGTTTTTTAGGGTTTTCTAGGTTTTTTAGGATTTTTAGGACTTTTTAGGGTTTTTAGGATTTTCTAGGGGTTTTAGGGATTTATAGGGTTTTTAGGGTTTTTTAGGTTTTTCTAAGGATTTCTAGGGTTCTTAGGATTTTTTAAGGTTTCCTACGGTTTTTAGAATTTTTTACGGTTTTCTAGGGTTTTTAGGGTTTTTTAGGGTTTTTAGAGTTTTAGGGTTTATTAGGGTTTTGTAGGGTTTTGTAGGATTTTTTAGGACTTTTAGGGTTTTATCGTTTTTAGGGTTTTCTAGGGTATTTTAGGGTTTTTGCGGTTTTCTAGGGTTTGTTAGGATTTTCTAGGATTTTTAGGGTTTTGTAGGGTTTTTAGTGTTTTCTAGAGTTTTTTGCGTTTTCTAGGGTTTGTTAGGGTTTTCTAGGATTTTAGGATTTTTAGAGTTTTTTAGGTTTTTCTAGGGTTTTTTAGGATTTGTTGGGATTTTCTAGGATTTTCTATGGCTTGTTAGGATTTTCCATGATTTTTAGGATTTTCTAGAGTTTTTAGGAGTTTCTACGGGTTTTCTAGGTTTTTTAAGATTTTTTTAGGGTTTTCTAGGGTTATTTAGGGTTTTCTAAGATTTTAGGATTTTTTAGGGTTTTCTAGAGTTTTTAGGGTTTTCTATGGTTTTTTAGGATTTGTTAGGATTTTCTAGGGTTTTCTATGTTTTGTTAGGATTTTCCAGGGTTTTCTATGGGTTGTTAGGGTTTTCCAGAATTTTTGGCATTTTCTAGGGTTTTTAGGGTTTTCTAGGTTTTTTCTAGGTTTTTTAGGATTTTTAGTGTTTTCTAGGATTATTTAGGGTTTTCTAGGGTTTTTAGAAATTTTTAGGGTTTTCTAGGGTTTTTAGGATTTTCTAGGATGTGTTATGGTTTTCTAGGAATTTTAGTATTTTCTAGAGTTTTTATGATTTTTCTAGAGTTTTTAGGATTTTTTAGGGTTTATTAGGGTTTTTAGGATTTTCTAGGGTTTTTAGAGTTTTTAGGGTTTTCACGGGTTTTTAGGGTTTTGTAGGCTTTTTAGGGTTTTTTTAGGATTTATTAGGATTTTTTAGAATTTTTTAGGATTTTATAGGGTTTTTTGGGTTTTATAGTGTTATCTACTGTTTTTAGGATTTTCTAGAGTTTTTAGGGTTTTTTAGGATTTTTAGGATTTTTAGGGTTTTCTAGGGTTTTTTTTAGGATTTTCTAGGATTTTTAGAGTTTTCTAGGGTTTTAGGATTTTTTAGGGTTTTCTAGGGTTTTGAGGATTCTTAGGGTTTTCTAGGTTTTTTCGGATTTTCTAGGGGTTTTAGGGTTTTTAGGACTTTTAGAATTTGCCAGTACTTTTTAGGATTTTCTAGGGTATTTCTAGCACTTTTTATGATTTTTTAGGGTTTTCTTGAATTTTTAGAGTTTTCTAGGTGTTTTAGGGTTTTTTTGGAGTTTTCTAGGAATTTTTAGGCTTTTTAGGGTTTTTTTAGGATTTTTGGAGTTTTCTTGGAATTTTTTAGGGTTTTTAGGGTTTTTAGAATTTTCTAGGGTTTGTTATGGTTTTCTAGTATTTCTTTGGATTTTGTAGGATTTGTAGGATTTTTTTAGATTTTTTTGTGTTTTCCAGTGTTTTTAGGGTTTTCTAGGGTTTGTTAGAATTTTCTATGGTTTTTAGGGTTTTTAGAGTTTTTTAGAGTTTTCTAGGATTTTTTCGGGTTTGTTATTATTTGTTAGGGTTTTTTAGGGTTTGTAGGATTTTCTTGGGTTTTTCTAGGTTTTTAGGGTTTTCTAGGATTTTTAGGGTTTTTTTAG
This sequence comes from Arachis stenosperma, assembly GCF_014773155.1. Classification (NCBI taxonomy): domain Eukaryota; kingdom Viridiplantae; phylum Streptophyta; class Magnoliopsida; order Fabales; family Fabaceae; genus Arachis; species Arachis stenosperma. Next base: position 79,305,527 of record NC_080379.1, read on the forward strand.
GATTTGTAGGATTTTCCAGGGTTTTTAGAGTTTTTTAGGATTTTTTGGATTTTTAGGTTTTTTTAGTGTTTTTAGGGTTTTTTCAGGTTCACTAGAATTTTTAAGGGTTTTCTAGGGTTTTTAGGATTCTTTATGGTTTTCTAGGCTTTTCTTGGATTTTTTGGGTTTTTTAGGGTTTTCTAGGAATTTCTATGGTTTTTAAGACATTTTAGGGTTTTTAGGATTTTTCAGGATTTCTAGGGTTTTTTTGTGTTCTCTATATTTTTTAAGGGTTTTCTAGGATTTTCAAGGAGTTTTTTTTATAGTTTTTTAGGGTTTATTAAGGTTTTTATGGTTTTCTAGAACTTTTAGGATTTTTAGGGTTTTCTAGGCTTTTCTAGGGTTTTCTAGGGTTTTTAGGATTCTAGGGGTTTTCTAGTGTTTTTTATGATTCTCTAGGGTTTTTATAGTTTTAAGGGTTTTTAAGGTTTGCTAGGGTTTTGTAAGGTTTGTTAGAGTTTTCTTGGATTTTTTGGGGTTTGTAAGGTTTGTTAGGGTTTTCTAGGGTTTTCTAGGATTTTTTAGGGTTTTCTAAAGTTTTTAAGGTTTTTTAGGGTTATCAGGATTTTTAGGGTTTTCTAGGGTTTTTAGGGGTTTTTAGGATTTTTAGCGTTTTCTAGGGTTTTTAGGCTTTTTAGAGTTTTTTAGGATTTTTAGCATTTTCTAGGATTTTTTAGGGTTTTAGGGTTTTTAGGTTTTTTTAGGGTTTTCTAGAGTTTTTATAGTTTTTTAGAGTTTTTAGGGTTTGCTAGGGATTTTAAGGGTTTTTTAGGGTTTTCTAGGATATTTAGGATTTCAAGGATTTTCTAGGGTTTTTTAGGGGTTTCTAGGGTTTTCTAGGATTTCTATGGTTTTTTAGGGTATTTAGGGTTTTTTAGGTTTTTCTAGGGTTTTTAGAATTTTTAGGGTTTTCTAGGGTTTTTCAGGGTGTTTAGAGTTTTGAGGATATTTAGGATTTTTCAGGGGTATTTTAGACTTTTTAGGATTTTTTAGGGTTGTCTAGGATTTTTAGGGTTTTAGGGGTTTCTAGGATATTTCTAGGATTTTTAAGATATTTTAGGTTTATTAGGGTTTTAGGGTTTTTTTGGATTTTCTAGGGGTTTTTAAGGTTTCTAGGATTTTTAGGATTTTTTAGCGGTTTTACGGTTTTTTAGGATTTTCTAGGGGTTTTTAGGGTTTTCTAGGGTTACTGTTTTCTAGGATATTTAGGGTTTTGTAGTGTTTTTAGGGTTTTCAAGGATTTTCTAGTGTTTTTAGAGTTTTTAGGATTTTTAGGGTTTTCTTGGGTTTTTTGAGTTTTTTTAAGATTTTCTAGGGTTTTTAGGGTTTTGAGGGTTTTTTAGGGTTTTGAGGGTTTATAGGATTTTTCTAGGGTTTTTTTAGGATTTTTAGAGTTTTCTAGGGTTTATAGGATTTTTTAGGGTTTTCTAGGTTTTTCTAGAGTTTTTAGGATCTTTAGGGGGTTTTAGGATTTTCAAGGGTTTGTTAGGGTTTTTAGGATTTTTTAGGGTTTTTAAGGTTTTTTTGGGTTTTAGGGGTTTTTAGGGTTTTCTAGAGCTTTTAGGGATTTTAGGATTTTAGGGTTTTTAGCATTTTTAGCGTTTTCTAGGATTTTTTAGGGTTTTAGGGTTTTTTAGGTTTTTCTAGGGTTTTCTAGAGTTTTTATGGTTTTTTAGGATTTTCAAGGATTTTTAAGATTTCTAGGATTTTCTGGGGTTTTTAGGGGTTTCTAGGATTTTCTAGGATTTCTATGGTTTGTAGGGTATTTAGGGTTTTTTAAGCTTTTCTAGGTTTTTAGGATTTTTAGGGTTTTCTAGGGTTTTTCAGGGTTTTTAGAGTTTTTTAGGATATTTAGGATTTTTCAGGGGTTTTTTAGGGTTTTAGGATTTTTAGGGTTGTCTAGGGTTTTTAGGGTTTTTTAGGGTTTTAGGGTGTTTAGGGTTTTCTAGGGTTTTAGGGTTTTTGGGTTTTTAGGGTTTTAGGGTATTTAGGGTTTTTGGATTTTTTACGTTTTTCTAAGGTTTTTAGGTTTTTATGGTTTTCTAGGGTTTTTAGGATTTCTAGTGTTTTTAGGATTTTTAGTGTTTTCTAGTGTATTTTAGGGTTTTCTATTATTTTTTGGGATTTTTAGGGTTTTTAGGATATGCTAGGGTTTTTTTAGGGTTTTAGGATTTTTAGGTTTTTTAGGGTTTTAGGGGTTTCAAGGATTTTTAAGATTTTTTAGGGTTTATTAGGGTTTTAGGGTTTTTTAGGATTTTCTAGGGGTTTTTAAGGTTTCTAGGATTTTTTTGGATTTTTTAGCGGTTTTAGGGTTTTTTAGGATTTTCTAGGGTTTTTAGGATTTTCTAGGGTTACTGTTTTCTAGGATATTTAGAGTTTTGTAGTGTTTTTAGGGTTTTCAAGGATTTTCTAGTGTTTTTAGGGTTTTTAGGATTTTTAGGGTTTTCTTGGGTATTTGTGTTTTTTTAAGATTTTCTAGGGTTTTTAGGGTTTTTAGGGTTTTTTTAGGGTTTTGAGGGTTTATAGGATTTTCTAGGATTTTTTTAGGATTTTTTAGAGTTTTCTAGGGTTTATAGGATTTTTTAGGATTTTCTAGGGTTTATAGGATTTTTTAGGGTTTTCTAGGTTTTTCTAGAGTTTTTAGGATCTTTAGGAGGTTTTAGGATTTTCTAGGGGTTGTTAGGGTTTTTAGGGTTTTTTAGGGTTTTTAGGATTTTAGGATTTTTAGGGTTTTTAGCGTTTTCTAGGGTTTTTTAGGGTTTTAGGGTTTTTTTAGGTTTTTCTAGGGTTTTTTAGAGTTTTTATGGTTTTTTAGAGTTTTTAGGGTTTGCTAGGGATTTTTAGGATTTTCTAGGGTTTTTTAGGGTTTTCTAGGATTTTTAGCATTTTTAGGATTTTCTGGGGTTTTTAGGGGTTTCTAGGGTTTCCTAGGATTTATATGGTTTTTTAGGGTATTTAGGTTTTTTTAAGCTTTTTTAGGTTTTTAAGATTTTTAGGGTTTTCTAGGGTTTTTCAGCGTTTTAGAGTTTTTTAGGATATTTAGGATTTTTCAGGGGTTTTTTTAGGGTTTTTAGGATTTTTAGGGTTGTCTAGGGTTTTTAGGGTGTTTTAGGGTTTTCTAGAGTTTTTAGGGTTTTATGGTTTTCTAGGGTTTTAGGGTATTTTAGGGTTTTTAGGGTTTTAGGATGTTTTGGATTCGTTACGGTTTTCTAGGGTTTTTAGGATTTTTATGGTTTTCTAGGGTTTTTTAGGATTTTCTATGGTTTTTACGATTTTTAGTGTTTTCTATAGTTTTTTAGGCTTTTCTATGGTTTTTGGGATTTTTAGGGTTTTTAGGATTTGCTAGGGTTTTAGGATTTTTAGGTTTTTTAGGGTTTTAGGGGTTTCTAGGATATTTCTAGGATTTTTAAGGTTTTTTAGGGTTTTAGGGTTTTTTAGGATTTTCTATGGGTTTTTAAGGTTTCTAGGATTTTTAGGATTTTTTAGGGGTTTTTGAGTCTTTTTAGGATTTTCAAGGGTTTTTAGGGTTTTTAGGGTTTTTTAGGGTTTTCTAGGATTTTTAGAAATTTTTAGGATTTTTTAGGGTTTTCTAGGGTTTATAGGATTTTTTAGGATTTTCTAGATTTTTAGGATCTTTAGGGGGTTTTAGATTTTCTAGGGTTTTTTAGGGTTTTTAGGGTTTCTAGGGTTTTAGGGGTTTTTAGGGGTTTCTAAGGTTTTTAGGATTTTTAGGGTTTTTTAGGGTTTTCTAGGGTTTTTGGGTTTTTTAGTGTTTTTAGGGTTTGCTTGGGTTTTTTTACAATTTTAGGGTTTTTAGGGGTTTTTAGGATTTTTCTAGGATTTTTAGGGTTTTTAGGGTTTATTAGGGTTTCTAGAATTTTTTAGGGTTTTCTAAGGTGTTTTAGGGTTTCTAGGATTTAGGATTTAGGGTTTTATAGGGTTTAGGGTTTTTTAGATTTTCTAGGGTTTTTAGGGTTTGTTACGGTTTTCTAAGATTTTTAGGGTTTTTAGGGTTTTCTAGGGTTTTTAGGATTTCTAGGGTTTTAGAGTTTCTTAGGGTTTTTAGAGTTTTTTAGGGTTTTCTAGAGTTGTAGGATTTTTTTAGACTTTTTTAGGGTTTTCTAGGATTTTTAGGGTTTTTAGGATTTTCTTGGGTTTTTAGGATTTTATAGGGTTTTCTTGGGGTTTTAGGAATTTTTAGGGTTTTCTAGGATTTTTTTGGTTTTCTAGGATTCTTAAGGTTTTCTAAGGATTTAGGATTTTTTCGGGTTTTCTAGGGATTTTAGGGTTTTCTAGGGTTTTGAGGGTTTTCTAGGGTTTGTTATGGTTATTTAGGGTTTTTAGGGTTTTTAAGGGTATTCTAGGATTTTCTAGGATTTTTTAGGGTTTTCTAGGATTTTTAAGATTTTTAGGGTTTTCTAGGGTTTATAGGATTTTTTTAGGATTTTCTAGGGGTTTCTAGAGTTTTTAGGATCTTTAGAGGTTTTTAGGATTTTTAGGATTTTTAGGGTTTTCTAGAGTTTTTAGGATTTTCTAGGGTTTTAGAGGATTTTAGGTTTTTCTAGGGTTTTCTAGGGTTTTTAGGATTTTTAGGATTTTCGAGGGTTTTTTTTAGAGTTTTCAAGGGTTTTTGGGTTTTTTAGGGTTTTTAGGGTTTTGCTTTGGTTTTTTTACAATTATAAGGTTTTTAGGGGTTTCTAGGATTCTTCTAGGATTTTTATGGTTTTTTATGGTTTATTTGAGTTTTTAGGGGTTTTTAGGATTTTCTAGGATTTTTTAGGGTTTCTAGGGTTTAGGGCTTTATAGGGTTTAGGGTTTTTTAGTGTTTCTAGGGTTTTTTACGGTTTTCTAGGATTTTTAGGGTTTTTTAGGGTTTTCTAGGGTTTTTAGGATTTTTAGGGATTTCTAGGGTTTTTAGAGTTTTTAGGATTTTCTAGAGTTTTAGGATTTTTTAGGGTTTTCTAGGTTTTTAGGGTTTTCTATGGTTTTTGGGTTTTCTAGTATTTTTAGGATTTTCTAGGATTTTTAGGATTTTTTAGGGTTTATTAGGATTTTCTAGGGTTTTTTAGGATTTTCTAGGGTTTTGAGGGTTTTCTAGGATTTGTTATGGTTATCTAGGGTTTTTAGGGTATTCTAGGATTTTCTAGGATTTTTTTAGGGTTTTCTAGAGTTTTAGTGTTTTCTATGGTTCTTTGGATTTTTTAGGGTTTTCTAGGGTTTTGAAGATTTTTAGGATTTTCTAGGGGTTTTTAGGATTTTCTATGGTTTTTATGGATTTTTAGGGCTTTTAGGGTTTGTCGGAATTTTTTTGGATTTTCTAGGGTTTCTAGGGTTTTCTAGGGTTTTGAGGATTTTTAGGGTTTTCTAGGTTTTTTAGGGTTTACTAGAGGTTTTAGGATTTTTAGGGCTTTTAGAGTTTGCCAGTGTTTTTTAGGGTTTTCTAGAGTATTTCTAGCGCTATTTAGGATTTTTTAGGGTTTTCTAGAATTTTTTAGGGTTTGTTATGGTTTTCTAGTATTTTTTAGAGTTTTGTAGAGTTTTTAGGGTTTTTTAAGGTTTTTTTTTGTGTTTTTGAGTGTTTTTAGGGTTTTCTAGAGTTTTTTCGGGTTTGTTAGTGTCTGTTAGGCTTTTTTAGGGTTTGTAGGATTTTCTAGGGTTTTCTAGGGTGTTTCTAGATTTTTTTGGATTTTTTAGGGTTTTTAGAGTTTTTTAGGGTTTGTAAGGTTTTCCAGGATTTTTAGAGTTTTTAAGGGTTTTTAGGTTTTTTTAGTGTTTTTAGGGTTTTTTCAGGTTCACTAGGATTTTTAAGGGATTTCTACGGTTTTTAGGATTTTTTATGGTTTTCTAGGCTTTTCTTGGGTTTTTTTAGGGTTTTCTAGGATTTTTAAGACATTTTAGGGTTTTTTAGGGTTTTCTAGGATTTCTAGGGTTTTTTTTGGATTCTCTAGGTTTTTAAGGGTTTTCTAAGATTTTCAGGGGTTTTTTGTATAGTCTTTTAGGGTTTCTTAGGGTTTTTATGATTTTCTAGCATTTTTAGTATTTTTAGGATTCTCTAGAGTTTTTATGATTTTTTAGGCTTTTTAAGGTTTGCTTGGGTTTCTAGGGTTTGTTAGGGTTTTCTAGGATTTATAGGGTTTTGTAGGAGTTTTAGGGTTTTTTAGGGTTTGTTAGGATTTTCTAGGGTTTTTAGGGGTTTTTTATGGTTTTTAGGGTTTTCTAGGGTTTTTAGGGTTTTTTAGGGTTTGTTTAATTTTCTAGGGTTTTCTAAAGTTTTTAGGGGTTTTTAGGGTTATCAGGATTTTTTAGGGTTTTCTAGGGTTTTTAGGATTTTTTAGGGTTTTAAGGTTTTTAGCGTTTTCTAGGGTTTTTTAGGGTTTTAGGGTTTTTTAGGTTTTTCTAGGGTTTTCTAGAGTTTTTATGGTTTTTTAGAGTTTTTAGGGTTTGCTAGGGATTTTTAGGATTTTCTAGGGTTTTTTAGGGTTTTCTAGGATTTTTAGGATTTCTAGGATTTTCTGGGATTTTTAGGGGTTTCTAGGGTTTTATAGGATTTCTATGGTTTTTTAGGGTATTTAGGGTTTTTTAAGCTTTTCTAGGTTTTAGGATTTTTAGGGTTTTCTAGGGTTTTTAGAGTTTTTTAGGATATTTAGGATTTTTCAGGGGTTTTAGGATTTTTAGGGTTGTCTAGGGTTTTTGGGGTTTTCTAGGATTTTAGGGTTTTCAGTGTTTTCTAGGATTTTATGGTTTTTCTAGGGTTTTAGGGTTTTTTTAAGGTTTTTTAGGGTTTTAGGGTTTTTTTGGATTTTTTAGGGTTTTCTAGGGTTTTTAGGGTTTTTATGGTTTTCTAGGGTTTTAGGATTTTCTAGGGTTTTAGGTTTTTTAGTGTTTTCTAGGGCTTTTTAGGGTTTTCTATGGTTTTTTGGGATTTTTAGGGTTTTTAGGATTTGCTAGGGTTTTTTTTATGGTTTTAGGATTTTTAGGTTTTTTAGGATTTTAGGAGTTTCTAGGATATTTCTAGGATTTTTAAGGTTTTTTAGGGTTCATTAGGGTTTTAGGATTTTTAGGATTTTCTAGGGGGTTTTTAAGTTTTCTAGAATTTTTAGGGTTTTTTTAGGATTTTTTAGGATTTTCTAAGGTTTTTAGGATTTTCTAGGGTTACTGTTTTCTAGGATTTTTAGGGTTTTGTAGTGTTTTAGGGTTTTCAAGGGTTTTCTAGTATTTTTAGGATTTTTAGAATTTTTAGGAGTTTCTTGGGTTTTTTGAGTTTTTTATGATTTTCTAGGGTTTTTGGGATTTTCATGGTTTTTTTAGGGTTTTCTAGGATTTTTAGGAATTTTTAGGGTTTTCTAGGGTTTATTGGATTTTTAGGGTTTTCTAGTGTTTTTAGGATTTTTTAGGGTTTTCTAGGGTTTCTAGAGTTTTTAGGATCTTTAAGGGGTTTTAGGATTTTCTAGGGATTTTAGGGTTTTTTAGGGTTTTTAGAGTTTTCTAGGGTTTATGGGTTTTAGGGTTTTCTAGGGTTCTAAGGTTTTTTAGGGTTTTTAGGGTTTTGAATTTTTAGGATTTTTTAGGGTTTTTTAGGGGTTTTAGGATTTTCTAGGGTTTTTAGAGTTTTTAGGGTTTCTTGGTTTTTTAGGGTTTTGTAGGGTTTTTAGGATTTTTTAGGATTTTTTAGGGTTTTCTAGGATTTTTTAGGATTTTCTAGGGTTTTTTTGGGTTTTCTAGGGTTATCTAGGGTTTTTAGGGTTTTCTAGGATTTTTAGGATTTTTTAGGGTTTTCTAGGGGTTTTAGGGTTTTCTAGGATTTTTAGGGTTTTCTAGGGTTTAGGATTTTTTAGGATTTTTAAGGGTTTTGAGAATTTTAGGATTTTCAAGGTTTTTTAGGGTTTCTAGGGTTTTTTGGGTTTTTAGGGCTTTTAGAGTTTGCCAGTGTTTTTAGGATTTTCTAGTATATTCTAGCACTTTTAGAATTTTTAGGATTTTCTAGAATTTTTAGGGTTTTCTAGGTATTTAGGGTTTTTTGGGATTTTTAGAGTTTTTAGGGTTTTTTTAGGATTTTTCTAGGGTTTTTAAGGATTTTCTTGGGTTTTTTAGGGTTTTTTTCAGTTTTTTTGTCTTTTCTAGTGTTTTTAGGGTTTTCTAGGATTTTTTAGGATTTTCTACAGTTTTTAGGGTTTTTAGGGTTTTTAAAGTTTTTAGGGTTTTTTAGTGTTTTTTTTAGGGTTTGTTAGTGTTTGTTAGGGTTTTTTAAGGTTTATAAGATTTTCTAGGGTTTTTAGGATTTTCTAGGATTTTTCTAGGTTTTTTTGGGTGTTCTAGAGTTTTTAGGGTTTTCTAGAATTTTTAGAGTTTTTTTAGGGTTTGTACGGTTTTCCAGGGTTTTTAGAGTTTTTTAGGGTTTTTAGGATTTTTAGGTTTTTTTTAGTGTTTTTAGGGTTTTTAGGATTTTTATGGTTTTCTAGGCTTTTTGATGAGCGGCTAATTTATACGCTTTTGGCATTGTTTTTAGGTAGTTTTAGTAGATCTAGTTACTTTTAGGGATGTTTTCATTAAATTTTATGCTAAATTTACATTTCTGGACTTTACTATGAGTTTGTGTGCTTTTGTGTGATTTCAGGTATTTTCTGGCTGAAATTGAGGGACCTGAGCAAAACTCTGATAAGAGGCTGACAAAGGACTGCTGATGCTGTTGGAATCTGACCTCCCTGCAGTCGAAATAGATTTTCTGGAGCTACAGAACTCCAAATGGCGCGCTCTCAACGGCGTTGGAAAGTAGACATCCAGAGCTTTCCAGCAATATATAATAGTTTGTACTTTATTCGAGATTTGATGACGTAAACTGGCGCTCAACGCCAGTTCCATGCTGCATTCTGGAGTCAAACGCCAGAAACATGTCACGAACCAGAGTTGAACGCCCAAAACACGTTACAACTTGGCGTTCAACCCCAAAAGAAGTCTCAGCTCGTGAATAGATCAAGCTCAGCCCAAACCAAGTGGGCCCTGGAAGTGGATTTATACATCAATTACTTACTCCTGTAAGCCCTAGTAGCTAGTTTAGTATAAATAGAACTTTTTACTAGTGTATTATTGAATCTTTGGACGTTTAGTTCTTAGATCTGGGGGCTGGCCATTCAGCCATGCCTGGATCTTTCACTTATGTATTTTTAACGGTGGAGTTTTACACACCATAGATTAAGGGTGTGCAGCTCTGCTGTACCTCAAGTTTAATGCAGTTACTACTATTTTCTATCCAATTCGATTTATTCCTGTTCTAAGATAATCGTTGCACTTCAACTTGATGAATGTGATGATCCGTGACACTCATCATCATTCTCACCTATGAACGCGCGTGACTGACAACCACTTCCGTTCTACTTAGACCGGGCGCATATCTCTTGGATTCCTTGATCAGATCTTTGTGGTATAAGCTAGAATTGATGGCGGCATTCATGGGAATCTGGAAAGTCTAACTTTGTTGTGGTATTCGAGTAGGATTCCGGGATTGAATGAATGTGACAAGCTTCAAACTCCTGAAGGCTGGGCGTTAGTGACAGACGCAAAAGAATCACTGGATTCTACTCCAACCTGATTGAGAACCGACAGATGATTAGCGTGTTGTGACAGAGCATTTGGACCATTTTCACTAAGAGGATGGGATGTAGCCATTGACAACAGTGATGCCCTACATACAGCTTGCCATAGAAAGGAGTGATGAAAAAAATAGAAGGAAAAGAAGTAGGAAAGTAGAGATTCGAAGGAACACAGCACCTCCATACACCTATCTAAAATTTCCACCTTTGAATACATGAGTAACTTTACTCTTATTTTCTGTTATTTTATTATCTTATTTAAACCAATAATCTCTTAATCCAGTTAAATCCACCTGACTGGGATTTACAAGATGACCATAGCTTGCTTCATACCAACAATCTCTGTGGGATCGACCCTTACTCACGAAAGGTATTACTTGGACGACCCGTACACTTGCTGGTTAGTTATGCGGAGTTGTGACAAAGTGTGATTCAGTTGAGAGCACCAAGCTTTGGAGCCATGTGATGATCACAATTTCGTCACCAAGTTTTTGGCGCCGTTGCCGGGGATTGTTCGAGTATGGACAACTGACGGTTCATCTTGTGATCAGATTAGGTAATTTTCTTTTTATTTTCCTTTCAAAAAAGTTTTCAAAAATCTTTCAAAAATTTTTCTTTATTTTCGTTTTCAAAAATATAATTTTCGAAAAAAAAAAAAAAAAAAAAATACAAAAAATCATAAAATCATAAAAACCAAAAATATTTTGTGTTTCTTGTTGAGTCTTGAGTCATTTTTAAGTTTGGTGTCAATTGCGTGCTTTAAAATTTTTCTTGCATTTTTTCGAAAATTCATGCATTCATGGTGTTCTTCATGATCTTCAAGTTGTTCTTGACAAGTCTCTTGTAGATCTTGATGTTTTCTTGTTTGTGTTGTATGTTGTTTTTCATATGCATTTTTGCATTAGTGTCCACGCTTAAAGAATTCAAAGTTTGGTGTCTTGCATGTTTTCTTTGCATGAAAAATTTTCAAAAATATGTTCTTGATGTTCATTATGATCTTCAAAGTGTTCTTAGTGTTCATCTTAACATTCATAGTGTTCTTGCATGCATAATTGGTTTTGATCCAAAATTTTCATGTTTTGGGTCATAATTGTGTTTTTCTCTCTCATCATTAAAAATTTAAAATAAAAAATATCTTTTCCTTATTTCTCTCCAAATTTTCAAAAATTTGAGTTGACTTGGTCAAAAATTTTTAGGGTTTTTAGGGTTTTCTAGGATTTCTAGGGTTTTTTTGGATTCTCTAGGTTTTTAAGGGTTTTCTAAGATTTTCAGGGGTTTTTTGTATAGTCTTTTAGGGTTTCTTAGGGTTTTTATGATTTTCTAGCATTTTTAGTATTTTTAGGATTCTCTAGAGTTTTTATGATTTTTTAGGCTTTTTAAGGTTTGCTTGGGTTTCTAGGGTTTGTTAGGGTTTTCTAGGATTTATAGGGTTTTGTAGGAGTTTTAGGGTTTTTTAGGGTTTGTTAGGATTTCTAGGGTTTTTAGGGGTTTTTATGGTTTTAGGTTTTCTAGGGTTTTTAGGGTTTTTTAGGGTTTTTAAAGGTTTTTTAGGGTTTATATGGTTTTTAAGGGTTTTTTAGGGTTTTCAGGATTTTTAGGGTTTTCTAGGGTTTTTAGGATTTTTTAGGGTTTTAAGGTTTTTTAGCGTTTTCTAGGGTTTTTTAGGGTTTTAGGGTTTTTAGGTTTTTCTAGGGTTTTCTAGAGTTTTTATGGTTTTTAGAGTTTTAGGGTTTGCTAGGGATTTTTAGGATTTTCTAGGGTTTTTAGGGTTTTCTAGGATTTTTAGGATTTCTAGGATTTTCTGGGATTTTTAGGGGTTTCTAGGGTTTTATAGGATTTCTATGGTTTTTTAGGGTATTTAGGGTTTTTTAAGCTTTTCTAGGTTTTTAGGATTTTTAGGGTTTTCTAGGGTTTTTAGAGTTTTTTAGGATATTTAGGATTTTTCAGGGGTTTTAGGATTTTTAGGGTTGTCTAGGGTTTTTGGGGTTTTCTAGGATTTTAGGGTGTTTTAGTGTTTTCTAGGATTTTTATGGTTTTCTAGGGTTTTAGGGTTTTTTTAAGGTTTTTTAGGGTTTTAGGGTTTTTTGGATTTTTTAGGGTTTTCTAGGGTTTTTAGGGTTTTTATGGTTTCTAGGGTTTTTAGGATTTTCTAGGTTTTTTAGGTTTTTAGGTTTTCTAGGCTTTTTAGGGTTTTCTATGGTTTTTTGGGATTTTTAGGGTTTTTTAGGATTTTCTAGGGTTTTTTTATGGTTTTAGGATTTTTAGGTTTTTTAGGATTTTAGGAGTTTCTAGGATATTTCTAGGATTTTTAAGGTTTTTTAGGGTTCATTAGGGTTTTAGGATTTTTAGGATTTTCTAGGGGGTTTTTAAGGTTTCTAGAATTTTTAGGGTTTTTTTAGGATTTTTTAGGATTTTCTAAGGTTTTTAGGATTTTCTAGGGTTACTGTTTTCTAGGATTTTTAGGGTTTTGTAGTGTTTTTAGGGTTTTCAAGGGTTTTCTAGTATTTTTAGGATTTTTAGAATTTTTAGGAGTTTCTTGGGTTTTTTGAGTTTTTTATGATTTTCTAGGGTTTTTGGGATTTTCAGGGTTTTTTAGGGTTTTCTAGGATTTTTAGGAATTTTAGGGTTTTCTAGGGTTTATTGGATTTTTTAGGGTTTTCTAGTGTTTATAGGATTTTTTAGGGTTTTCTAGGGTTTTCTAGAGTTTTTAGGATCTTTAAGGGGTTTTAGGATTTTCTAGGGAAGGATTTTTAGGGTTTTTTAGGGTTTTTAGAGTTTTCTAGGGTTTATGGGGTTTTAGGGTTTTCTAGGGTTCTAAGGTTTTTTAGGGTTTTTAGGGTTTTTGAATTTTTTAGGATTTTTTAGGGTTTTTTAGGGGTTTTAGGATTTTCTAGGGTTTTTAGAGTTTTTAGGGTTTTCTCGATTTTTTAGGGTTTTGTAGGCTTTTTAGGATTTTTTAGGATTTATTAGGGTTTTCTAGGATTTTTTAGGATTTTCTAGGGTTTTTTGGGTTTTATAGGGTTATCTAGGGTTTTTAGGGTTTTCTAGGATTTTTAGGATTTTTTAGGGTTTCTAGGGTTTTAGGGTTTTCTAGGATTTTTTGGGTTTTCTAGGGTTTTAGGATTTTTTAGGATTTTTAAGGGTTTTGAGAATTTTTAGGATTTTCAAGGTTTTTTAGGGTTTTCTAGGGGTTTTTGGGTTTTTAGGGCTTTTAGAGTTTGCCAGTGTTTTTTAGGATTTTCTAGTATATTTCTAGCACTTTTTAGAATTTTTAGGATTTTCTAGAATTTTTTAGGGTTTTCTAGGTATTTTAGGGTTTTTTTGGGATTTTTAGAGTTTTTAGGGTTTTTTTAGGATTTTTCTAGGGTTTTTAAGGATTTTCTTGGGTTTTTTAGGGTTTTTTTCAGTTTTTTTCTTTTCTAGTTTTTTAGGGTTTTTAGGGTTTTTTTTTTAGGGTTTTTTAGTGTTTTTTTTAGGGTTTGTTAGTGTTTGTTAGGGTTTTTTAAGGTTTATAAGATTTTCTAGGGTTTTTAGGATTTCTAGGATTTTTCTAGGTTTTTTTGGGTGTTCTAGAGTTTTTTAGGGTTTTCTAGAATTTTTAGAGTTTTTTTAGGGTTTGTACGGTTTTCCAGGGTTTTTAGAGTTTTTTAGGGTTTTTAGGATTTTTAGGTTTTTTTAGTGTTTTTAGGGTTTTTAGGATTTTTTATGGTTTTCTAGGCTTTTTGATGAGCGGCTAATTTATACGCTTTTTGGCATTGTTTTTAGGTAGTTTTTAGTATGATCTAGTTACTTTTAGGGATGTTTTCATTAAATTTTATGCTAAATTTACATTTCTGGACTTTACTATGAGTTTGTGTGCTTTTGTGTGATTTCAGGTATTTTCTGGCTGAAATTGAGGGACCTGAGCAAAACTCTGATAAGAGGCTGACAAAGGACTGCTGATGCTGTTGGAATCTGACCTCCCTGCAGTCGAAATAGATTTTCTGGAGCTACAGAACTCCAAATGGCGCGCTCTCAACGGCGTTGGAAAGTAGACATCCAGAGCTTTCCAGCAATATATAATAGTTTGTACTTTATTCGAGATTTGATGACGTAAACTGGCGCTCAACGCCAGTTCCATGCTGCATTCTGGAGTCAAACGCCAGAAACATGTCACGAACCAGAGTTGAACGCCCAAAACACGTTACAACTTGGCGTTCAACCCCAAAAGAAGTCTCAGCTCGTGAATAGATCAAGCTCAGCCCAAACATACACCAAGTGGGCCCTGGAAGTGGATTTATACATCAATTACTTACTCCTGTAAGCCCTAGTAGCTAGTTTAGTATAAATAGAACTTTTTACTAGTGTATTATTGAATCTTTGGACGTTTAGTTCTTAGATCTGGGGGCTGGCCATTCAGCCATGCCTGGATCTTTCACTTATGTATTTTTAACGGTGGAGTTTCTACACACCATAGATTAAGGGTGTGCAGCTCTGCTGTACCTCAAGTTTTAATGCAGTTACTACTATTTTCTATCCAATTCGATTTATTCCTGTTCTAAGATAATCGTTGCACTTCAACTTGATGAATGTGATGATCCGTGACACTCATCATCATTCTCACCTATGAACGCGCGTGACTGACAACCACTTCCGTTCTACCTTAGACCGGGCGCATATCTCTTGGATTCCTTGATCAGAATCTTTGTGGTATAAGCTAGAATTGATGGCGGCATTCATGGGAATCTGGAAAGTCTAACTTTGTCTGTGGTATTCCGAGTAGGATTCCGGGATTGAATGAATGTGACAAGCTTCAAACTCCTGAAGGCTGGGCGTTAGTGACAGACGCAAAAGAATCACTGGATTCTACTCCAACCTGATTGAGAACCGACAGATGATTAGTCGTGTTGTGACAGAGCATTTGGACCATTTTCACTAAGAGGATGGGATGTAGCCATTGACAACAGTGATGCCCTACATACAGCTTGCCATAGAAAGGAGTGATGAAAAACTAGAAGGAAGAAGTAGGAAAGTAGAGATTCAGAAGGAACACAGCACCTCCATACACCTATCTAAAATTTCCACCTTTGAATTACATGAGTAACTTTATCTTTATTTTCTGTTTATTTTATTATCTTTATTTAAACCAATAATCTCTTAATCCAGTTAAATCCACCTGACTGGGATTTACAAGATGACCATAGCTTGCTTCATACCAACAATCTCTGTGGGATCGACCCTTACTCACGAAAGGTATTACTTGGACGACCCAGTACACTTGCTGGTTAGTTATGCGGAGTTGTGACAAAGTGTGATTCACGTTTGAGAGCACCAAGCCTTTGGAGCCATTGTTGATGATCACAATTTCGTCCACCAAGTTTTTGGCGCCGTTGCCGGGGATTGTTCGAGTATGGACAACTGACGGTTCATCTTGTTGATCAGATTAGGTAATTTTCTTTTTATTTTCCTTTCAAAAAAGTTTTCAAAAATCTTTCAAAAATTTTTTCTTTATTTTCGTTTTTCAAAAATATAATTTTCGAAAAAAAATAATAAAAATACAAAAAAATCATAAAATCATAAAAACCAAAAATATTTTGTGTTTCTTGTTTGAGTCTTGAGTCAATTTTTAAGTTTGGTGTCAATTGCGTGCTTTAAAAATTTTTCTTGCATTTTTCGAAAATTCATGCATTCATGGTGTTCTTCATGATCTTCAAGTTGTTCTTGACAAGTCTTCTTGTTAGATCTTGATGTTTTCTTGTTTTGTGTTGTATGTTGTTTTTCATATGCATTTTTGCATTCATAGTGTCCACGCATTAAAGAATTCAAAGTTTGGTGTCTTGCATGTTTTCTTTGCATGAAAAATTTTCAAAAATATGTTCTTGATGTTCATTATGATCTTCAAAGTGTTCTTAGTGTTCATCTTAACATTCATAGTGTTCTTGCATGCATAATTGGTTTTGATCCAAAATTTTCATGTTTTGGGTCATAATTGTGTTTTTCTCTCTCATCATTAAAAATTTAAAATAAAAAATATCTTTTCCTTATTTCTCTCCAAATTTTCAAAAATTTGAGTTGACTTGGTCAAAAATTTTTAAAATTAGTTGTTTCTTACAAGTCGAGTCAAATTTTCAATTTTAAAAAATCTTATCTTTTTAAAACTTTTTCAAAAATTAAATCTTTTTCATTTTTCTTATTAATTTTTGAAAATTTTTTAAAATGTTTTTAAAAAAAATCTTTTTTTTTTAATTTTATCTTAATTTTCGAAATTATGCTAACAATTAATATGATTGATTCAAAAATTTGAAGTTTGTTATTTTCTTGTTAAGAAATGTTCAATCTTTAAATTCTAGAACCATATCTTTTAGTTTCTTGTTAGTTAAGTAATTAATTTTAATTTTAAAAATTAAATCTTTTTCAATCCTATCTTTTTATCATATCTTCTTATCTTATCTTTTTATCATATCTTTTTCAAAATTTTATCTTTTTCAAAAATTTGATTTCAAAATATCTTATCTAACTTCTTATCTTCGTATCTTTTCAAATTTGATTTTAATATCTTTTTCAACTAATTATTTGACTTTTTGTTTGTTTCTTATCTTTTTCAAAACCACCTAACTACTTTTTCCTCTTTAATTTTCGAAAATATCTCATCTCTTTTTCAAAAATTCTTTTTAATTGTTTTAAATTTTAATTTTAATTATATCTTATCTTTAATTTTCGAAAATTATTAACTACCTTTTCAAAATTATTTTCGAATTCTCCCTCTCTTCTCTTCTTCTATTTATTTATTTATTTACTAACACTTCTCTTCACCTCTCTTCATCTCCAATCACTGCCTCTATCCTCACCCTTGTGATTGGATTCTCCACTCTTATTCCTTTCTTCTTCTACTAATAATAAGGATCCTTTTTGTCCATATATAGAGGATTCCTCTTCCTTTTTCTTTTTCTCTTCTCTTTCATATGAGCAGGAATAAGGAAAAAGGCATCTTTGTTGAAGCTGATCCAGAATCTGAAAGGACTCTGAAAAGGAAACTAAGAGAAGCTAAATTACAACAATCCAGAGGCAACCTTTCTGAAATTTTCGAACAAGAGAAGGAGATGGCAGCCGAACCCAACAACAATAATGCAAGGAGGATGCTTGGTGATTTCACTAAACCAATGTCCAAGTTTGATGGAAGAAGCATCTCAATTTCTGCCATTGGAGCAAACAATTTTGAGCTGAAACCTCAATTAGTTGCTTTAATGTAACAGAACTGCAAGTTTCATGGACTTCCATCTGAAGATCCTTATCAGTTTTTAACTGAGTTCTTACAGATTTGTGAGACTGTTAAGACAAATAGAGTAGATCCTGAAGTCTACAGGCTCATGCTTTTCCCTTTTGCTGTAAGAGACAGATTTAGAACATGGTTGGACTCACAACTTAAAGATAGCCTGGACTCCTGGGATAAGCTGGTCACGGCCTTCTTGGATAAATTCTTTCCTCCTCAAAAGTTGAGCAAGCTTAGAGTGGATGTTCAGACCTTCAAGCAAAAAGATGGTGAATCCTTCTATGAAACTTGGGAAAGATACAAGCAGATGACCAAAAAGTGTCCTTCTGACATGTTTTCAGAATGGACCATATTAGATATATTCTATTATGGTCTATCTGAGTTTTCCAAAATGTCATTGGACCATTCTGCAGGTGGATCCATTCACTTAAAGAAAACGCCTGCAGAAGCTCAAGAACTTATTGACATGGTTGCAAATAACCAATTCATGTACACTTCTGAGAGGAATTCCGTAAATAATAGGACGCCTCAGAGGAAGGGAGTTCTTGAAATTGATGCTCTGAATGCCATATTGGCTCAAAACAAAGTGTTGACTCAACAAGTCAACATGATTTCTCAAAGTCTGAATGGATGGCAAAATGCATCCAACAGTACTAAAGAGGCAGCTTCTAAAGAAGCTTATGATCATGAGAACCCTACAATAGCAGAGGTAAATTACATGGGTGAACCTTTTGGAAACACCTATAATTCATCATGGAGAAATCATCCAAATTTCTCATGAAAGGATCAACAAAAGCCTCAATAAGGCTTTAATAATGGTGGAAGAAACAGGCTAAGCAATAACAAGCCTTTTCCATCATCTTCTCAGCAAGAGACAGAGAATTCTGAGTAGAGCTCGTCTAATTTAGCAAATTTAGTCTCTGATCTATCTAAGGCCACTTTAAGTTTCATGAGTAAAACAAGGTCCTCCATCAGAAATTTGGAGGCACAAGTGGGCCAGCTGTGTAAGAAAGTCACTGAAACTCCTCCCAGTATTCTCCCAAGCAATACAGAAGAAAATCCAAAAGGAGAGTGCAAGGCCATTGATGTAATTGGTGGACGAAATTGTGATACTCTTTGTATTTGCATGAGATTTAAAAATTGGCTCTATTGGAATTTATGATCACAACTTCATTCAGCTTAACCAGCAAGTGTACTGGGTCATCCAAGTAATACCTTACGTAAGTAAGGGTCGATCCCTGATGAGCGGATAATTTGTACGCTTTTTGGCATTGTTATTAGTATGTTTTTAGTAGTTTTAGTTGAGTTCTTAGTATATTTTTATTAGTTTTTAGCTAAAATTCACTTTTCTGGACTTTACTATGAGTTTGTGTGTTTTTCTGTGATTTCAGGTATTTTCTGGCTGAAATTGAGGGACCTGAGCAAAAATCTGATCCAGAGACAGAAAAGGACTGCAGATGCTGTTGGATTCTGACCTCCCTGCACTCGAAGTGGATTTTCTGGAGCTACAGAAGCCCAATTGGCGCGCTCTCAACGGCGTTGGAAAGTAGACATCCTGGGCTTTCCAGCAATATATGATAGTCCATACTTTGCCCAAGATTTGATGGCCTAAACCGGCGTTTAAAGTAACCTTCAGATTTCCCAGCGTTAAACGCCGGAACTGGCACCTAAATGGGAGTTAAACGCCCAAACTAGCATAAAACCTGGCGTTTAACTCCAAGAAGAGTCTCTACACGAAAATGCTTCATTGCTCAGCCCAAGCACACACCAAGTGGGCCCGGAAGTGGATTTTTATGTCATTTACTCATCTCTGTAAACCTTAGGCTACTAGTTCTCTATAAGTAGGACCTTTTACTATTGTATTTAGATATCTTGGTAGCTATCTTTGTTCTTATGCTATCTTAGATCATTGGGAGGCTGGCCTCACGGCCATGCCTAGACCTTGTTCTTATGTATTTTCAACGGTGGAGTTTCTACACACCATAGATTAAGGTGTGGAGCTCTGCTGTACCTCGAGTATTAATGCAATTACTATTGTTCTTCTATTCAATTCCGCTTGTTCTTTGTCCAAGATATCACTTGTTCTTCAACTTGATGAATGTGATGATCCGTGACACTCATCATCATTCTCACCTATGAACGTGTGACTGACAACCACCTCCGTTCTACCTTAGATTGGGTGAATATCTCTTGGATTCCTGATACACGATGCATGGTTGATCGCCTGACAACCGAGTGCTCGCCTGACAAACGAGCCAGCCATTCCGTGAGATCAGAGTCTTCGTGGTATAGGCAAGAACTGATGGCGGCATTCAAGAGAATCCGGAAGGTCTCACCTTGTCTGTGGTATTCTGAGTAGGATTCAATGATTGAATGACTGTGACGTGCTTCAAAACTCCTGAGGGCGGGGCATTAGTGACAGACGCAAAAGAATCACTGGATTCTATTCCGGCCTGATCGAGAACCGACAGATGGATAGCCGTGCCGTGACAGGGTGCGTTGAACATTTCCACTGAGAGGATGGGAGGTAGCCACTGACAACGGTGAAACCCTTGCATAAGCTTGCCATGGAAAGGAGTAAGAAGGATTGGATGAAGACAGTAGGAAAGCAGAGAGACGGAAGGGAAAGCATCTTCATACGCTTATCTGAAGCTCTCACCAATGATATACATAAGTATCTCTATCTTTTTCTTTATGTTTTATTCATCATCTATACCCATTTGAGTCTGCCTGACTAAGATTTACAAGGTGACCATAGCTTGCTTCATACCAACAATCTCCGTGGGATCGACCCTTACTCGCGTAAGGTTTATTACTTGGACGACCCAGTGCACTTGCTGGTTAGTTGTGCGGAGTTGTGTTATGCCATGGTATGAGCACCAAGTCTTTGGAGCCATTACTAGGGATTATTTGAGTTGTAGTGATCACAATTTCGTGCACCAAGTTTTTGGCGCCGTTGCCGGGGATTGTTTTGTGTATGGACAACTGACGGTTCATCTTGTTGCTTAGATTAGGTATTTTTCTTCAGAATTCTTAAGAATGAGTTCTAGTGTTTCATGATGATCTGTTGAAATCTGGCTGGCTGTGAAGCCATGTCTAATCTTATTGGACCGAGGTTTCAACTGATCATCACAAGAGCTTGTTGATCTCTATCAATCTTGCTATTGGAGCAATGATCTGCTAAGGCTTGGCTGGCCATTGGCCATGTCTAGTATTTTGGACCGAAGCTTTCTTTGAAAGCTTGGCTGGCTGTGAAGCCATGTCTAATTCCTGGATCGGAGTCTTAGACTAACATTGCAATGATTCCTGGAATCCAAACTGAGAATTCTGAAACCTTTATTTTCCATTTTCATATAATTTTCGAAAAAACACAAAAAAATTTTCAAAATCATAAAAAAAACCAAAAATATTTTATGTTTCTTGTTTGAGTCTAGTGTCTCATTTTAAGTTTGGTGTCAATTGCATGCATTCATTCATGTGTCTTAAGGATCTTCAAGTAATTCTTGATTATTTCTTACTCTGATCTTTGAATTCTCTTGACTTGAGTGTTTATGTGTCTCATATGCATTCTCATTAGCGTCAGTAGTATGCAAACTGCTAAGTTTGGTGTCTTGCATGCATTGTTATTTAGTTGCATTTTTTATTATTCTTATTAAAAATCCAAAAATATTTTTAATTTATGTCTTTTCAAGTCAATAATACAAAGAATTGAAGATTCAAAACATACAGCAGAGGAATTATGCAGAAAAAGCTGGGCGTTCAAAATGCCCAGTGAAGAAGACAGACTGGCATTTAAACGCCAGCCAGGGTGCCTGGCTGGGCGTTTAATGCCCAAAAGGGTAGAGTTTTGGGCGTTAAACGCCAGAATATGCACCATTCTGGGCGTTTAACGCCAGGATGGCACAAGAGGGAAGATTTTGTTTTCAAATCAATTTTTTTTTTCAAGTTTTCAAAGTTTTTCAAAATCAAATCTTTTTCAAATCAAATCTTTTCAATCAAATGTTTTCAAAATCAATTTCTTTCCTTTTCAAAGATACTTGCTAACAATTAATGATTTGATTGAACATTTCAAGTTTGTTGCCTTTTCTGTTGAGAAAGGTTTAAATGTTTGAATCATATCTTTTCTTGTTAGGCAAGTCATCAATTTTTAAAAATCAAATCTTTTTTTTAAATTGTTTTCAAATCATATCTTTTCAATCATATCTTTTTAAAACTATAACTTTCTAATCATATCTTTTTTTTATCACATCTTTTTCAAAACAGTTTTCAGTCATATCTTTTTTATTTCTAATTTCAAAATCTTTTTCAAAAATCACTTGATTCCTTTTCCACTTTTAGTTTTCGAAAATTATCAATCAATTTTTCAAAACCCTTGCATAAGCTTGCCATGGAAAGGAGTAAGAAGGATTGGATGAAGACAGTAGGAAAGCAGAGAGACGGAAGGGAAAGCATCTTCATACGCTTATCTGAAGCTCTCACCAATGATATACATAAGTATCTCTATCTTTATCTTTATGTTTTATTCATCATCTATACCCATTTGAGTCTGCCTGACTAAGATTTACAAGGTGACCATAGCTTGCTTCATACCAACAATCTCCGTGGGATCGACCCTTACTCGCGTAAGGTTTATTACTTGGACGACCCAGTGCACTTGCTGGTTAGTTGTGCGGAGTTGTGTTTATGCCATGGTATTGAGCACCAAGTCTTTGGAGCCATTACTAGGGATTATTTGAGTTGTAGTGATCACAATTTCGTACACCAATCCCACAGAGATTGTTGGTATGAAGCAAGCTATGGTCACCTTGTAAATCTCAGTTAGGCAGATTCAATGGTTATGGGTTTCGAAAATTAATAATAAATAGAAAATAAAATGGGATAGAAATACTTATGTAAATCAATAGTGGAAATTTCAGATAGGCGTGTGAAGATGCTAGAATCCTTTCGAATCTCTACTTTCTTATTACTTTCATCCAATCCTTCTTACTCCTTTCCATGGCAAGCTGTATGTAGGGCATCACCATCATCAATGGCTACTTTCAATCCTCTCAGGAAAATGGTCCTATGCGCTGTCACTGCACGGATAATCGTCTGGAGGCATCACCCTTGTTGATGGCTACATCCCATCCTCTCAGTGAAAATGGTCCAAATGCTCTGTCACGGCACGGCTAATCATCTGTCGGTTCTCAATCAAGTTGGAGTAAAATCCATTGATTCTTTTGCGTTTGTCATCACGCCCAGCCTTTAGGAGTTTGAAGCTCGTCACAGTCATTCAATACCGGAATCCTACTCGGAATACCACAGACAAGGTTAGACTTTCCGGATTCCCGAGATCCTACTCGGAATACCACGGACAAGGTTAGACTTTCCGGATCCCCATGAATGCCGCCATCTATCTAGCTTATACCACGAAGATTCTGTTGGGAAATCTAAGAGATATGCGCCCTGCCTAAGGTAGAACGGAAGTGGTTGTCAGTCACACGCGTTCATAGGTGAGAATGATGATGAGTGTCACGGATCATCACATTCATCAAAGTGTTGTGCAACGTATATCTTGGAATAAGAATAAAAGGGAATTGAATAGAAAGTAATAATAATTGTATTGAAACTTCAGGTACAGCAGAGCTCCACACCCTTAATCTATGGTGTGCAGAAACTCCACCGTTGAAAATACATAAGTGAAAGGTTCAGGCATGGCCGAATGGCCAGCCCCCTGAATGATCAAAAGACCGAATGATCAAAGACTAAACTGTCAAAAGATTAAACTGTCAAAAGATGTCTAATACAATAGTAAATTATCCTATTTATACTAGACTAGCTACTAGGGTTTACATGACTAAGTAATTGATGCATAAATCCACTTTAGGGGCCCACTTGGTGTATGCTTGGGCTGAGCTTGATCTATCCATGAGCTGAGGCTTTTCTTGGAGTTGAACTCCAAGTTATAACGTGTTTTGGGCGTTCAACTCCGGATCATGCCGTGTTTCTGGCGTTTAACTCCAGACAGCAGCATGTACTTGGCGTTCAACGCCAAGTTACGTTGTCAATTTCCGAATAAAGTATGAACTATTATATATTGCGGGAAAGCTCTGGATGTCTACTTTCCAACACCGTTGAGAGCACGCCATTTGGAGTTCTGTAGCTCCAGAAAATCTATTTCGAGTGCAGAGAGGTCAGATTCCAACAGCATCAGCAGTCCTTTTGTCAGCCTTTTTTCAGAGTTTTGCTCAAGTCCCTCAATTTCAGCCAGAAATTACCTGAAATCACAGAAAAACACACAAACTCATAGTAAAGTCCAGAAATGTGAATTTAACATAAAAACTAATGAAAACATCCCTAAAAGTAGCTTGAACTTACTAAAAACTACCTAAAAATAATACCAAAAAGCGTATAAATTATCCGCTCATCACAACACCAAACTTAAATTGTTGCTTGTCCCCAAGCAACTGAAAATCAAATAGGATAAAAAAAAGAGAATATACTATAAATTCCAAAATATCAATGAATATTAATTATAAGTAGATGAGCGGGACTTGTAGCTTTTTGCTTCTGAACAGTTTTGGCATCTCACTTTTTCCTTTGAAGTTTAGAATGATTGGCTTCTCTAGGAACTTTAGAATTTTGGATAGTGTTATTGACTTTCCTAGTTAAGCATGTTGATTCTTGAACACAGCTACTTATGAGTCTTGGCCGTGGCCCTAAGCATTTTGTTTTCCAGTATTACCACCGGATACATAAATGCCACAGACACATGACTGGGTGAACCTTTTCAGATTGTGACTCAGCTTTGCTAGAGTCCCCAGTTAGAGGTGTCCAGAGCTCTTAAGCACACTCTTTTTGCTTTGGATAACGACTTTAACCACTTAGTCTCAAGCTTTTCACTTGGACCTTCATGACACAAGCACATGGTTAGGGACAGCTTGGTTTAGCCGCTTAGGCCTGGATTTTATTTCCTTGGGCCCTCCTATCCATTGATGCTCAAAGTCTTGAATCCTTTTTACCCTTGCCTTTTGGTTTTAAGGGCTATTGGCTTTTTCTGCTTGCTTTTTCTTTTTCTTTCTAATTTTTTTTTCGCCATTTTTTTTTCTTCTCTTTTTTTTCGCAAGCTTTTTACTTTTCACTGCTTTTTCTTGCTTCAAGAATCAATTCCATGATCTTTCAGATCATCAATAACATTTCTCTTTGTTCATCATTCTTTCAAGAGCCAACAGTTTTAACATTCATAAACAACAAGATAAAAAATATACACTGTTCAAGCATTCATTCAGAAAACAAAAAGTATTGTCACCACATCAATATAATTAAATTAAATTCAAGGATAAATTCGAAATTCATGTACTTCTTGTTCTTTTGAATTAAAACATATTTCATTTAAGAGAGGTGAAGGATTAATGGATTTTATTCATAGCTTTAAAACAGGGTTACTACATACTAATGATCATGAAGTAGAGACACAAAACATAGATAAACATAACATAGAAATAAAAAAATAGAGAAACAAGAACAAGGAATGAGTCCACCTTAGTGAGGGTGGCGCCTTCTTGAAGAACCAATGGTGCTCTTTGAGCTACTCTATGTCTCTTCCTTGCTTCTGTTGAATGATTCCTAGTAATTTTGGTGCTCCTATCCTTAGTTGCTCCCTATAATTGTGTGGAGGATAATTTATCCCCTGAGGTATCTCAGGGATCTCTTGATTTACAGTCAAATGTTCTACCACTGAGCTATAAACCCTTTACATGAGTCTTTCCATCTCCCATGACTCAGCGGTGGAAGCTTTTGTCTTCCCTTTTTTCTCTTCTTCTCTTTTTTTTTTGGATGTCTCTGGCCTTAGGTGCCATTAATGGTTATGGAAAAGCAAAAAGCTATGCTTTTACCACACCAAACTTAGAAAATTGCTCGCCCTCGAGCAAGAGAAGAAAGAAAAGATGAAGAATAAGAAGAAGATATGGAGGAGATTGAGGGATGTGTGTATTCGGCTATATGGGTGGGATTGGGTGGGAAAGAGAATTTGAATTTTATGGGTAGGTGGTGTATGGGGAAGAGTGGATAGATGTAGGTGGTGAATAAAAATCAGAAGGGATGACCATGAATGGAGAGAGAGGGTGAGGTAGGTGGGGATCCTGTGGGGTCCACAGATCCTGAGGTGATCCTGTGGGGTCCATAGATCCTGAGGTGTCAAGGAATTCCATCCCTGCACCAAATAGGCATGTAAAATGCCTTTGCATACCATTCTGGCGTTTAAACGCCGAGTGGTGCACGTTCTGGGCGTTCAACGCCCATGTAAAGCATGTTTCTGGCGTTGAACGCCAGTTTCATGCTTGTTATTGGCGTTCAGCGCCAGCTTTTCTTCTAGGCACATTCCTGGCGTTCAGCGCCAGAATGTTGCTTGTTTCTGGCGTTCAGCGCTGATACGTAAAAATTAGATTTCACGTAGAACCGGCAAGTAAGGGGCATTAAGTTAATGCTTGCTCCCAGGTCACAAAGTGATTTGTCAACAGCCATGCTCCCAATCGTGCAAGGTATGAGAAAGCTGCCAGGGTCTTTGAGTTTTGGAGGTAACCCTTGTTGAATGATGGCACTACACTCTTGATTGAGAACCATGGTTTCTTTTTCTTGCCAACTCCTCTTCTTGGTGATCAACTCCTTAAGAAACTTTGCATACAATGGCATCTGTTCTAGAGCCTCTGCTAATGGGATGTTGATTTCAAGTTTCTTGAAGATCTCTAAGAACCTTGGGAATTGTTGGTCCTTTGCTCCTTTGTGTATCCTAGTTGGGTATGGAAGCTTGGGTACATAAGCTTTCACTCCTTCATCTTTGTTTTCTTTTTGTGGATTCATACTCTCCTTGCCATCACGGTTGCCTCCTTGACTTGGTGGATTGCCTTGTGGCTTGACAACCTCTTTGCCTTTGTTAGATGTTGAAGCCTTTTCTCCATCTTGCCTCTCCACTGTGTCTTGCTCTTTGGGTTTTGTTGCTTCTTTATTTGAACTTTCACCAACTACCTTGCCACTCCTTAACTGCAAAGCCTTACATTCTTCTCTTGGGTTGGGTATTGTGTCACTTGGGAGGACATGGGTTGGTTTCTCGGCTTGTTTGGCTAGTTGTCCCACTTGTCTCTCAATGTTCTTCATAGTGACCGCTTGTTCTTGTGTCCCTTAGCTAAAGCTTGAGTGGTTTGAGCAAGTGCTTGCAAGGTTGCTTCCAGACTTGAGATTCTGGCCTCATGATGGTCAATTGGAGGTATGATGGGGGTTGATTGTTGTTGGAAGTTGTTGGGTGGATTAGTGTGGTAATTTTGTGAGTTGGATGTTGGTGCAGAGAAGTTATTTTGGTGGGTTTGTGAGTTATGATGGGGGTGTTGATATGTGTTTTGTGTTTTTCTATATTGGTTAGTGTTGTTAGTATGGTGATTTTGGTTGTTTGTGTTACGGGTGTGATTGTGGTTGTTGTTCTTTTGCCAATGGTTTTCTCCCCACTTTAAATTGGGATGATTCTTCCAAGATGAGTTGTATGTATCACCATGGAATTCATCCTGAGAGTTTGAGGTATTCTGCATGTATTGAACTTGTTCTTGTGGTTGTTCAACCGTGATCCCTTCACCTTGGTTCCATTCAAGTGATGGTTGATTTGTTGTGTTCACTGATGCAAGTTGCATACCATCCATTCTCTTTGTTATCATCTCCATTTGTTGTTGGATTTGTTGGTGCATTAACTTGTTTGTGCCAAGATAGCATCAACACCATTACACCTTTCTTTGGGGGTGGATTGTGTTGCCTCTCTGATGAGTAATAATATTGATTGTTTGCCACAATCTCAATGAGGTTTTGAGCCTCCTCAGCAGTTTTCATCATGTTGAGTGATCCTCCTGATGAGTAGTCTAGTCCCTTCCTTGCTTCTAAGCTTAAGCCTTCATAGAAGTTTTGGAGCTTAACCCAATCACTAAACATGTCTGGGGGACATCTTCTCATTAGTGCCTTATATCTTTCCCAGGCTTCGTACAATGACTCCCCTTCCATTTGCCTAAAAGTCTGAACCTCTGTCTTCAACTTGATGACCTTTTGAGGTGGGTAGAATTTTGCTAGAAATTTGCCCATCACTTCATTCCAATCATTGAGGCTTTCCTTGGGGAATGATTCTAGCCATTGAGTGGCTTTATCCCTCAAGGAGAATGGAAATAGCAACAACTTGTAGACATCTGGATGCACTCCATTTGTCTTCACTGTATTGCATATCCTCAGAAAAACAGAGAGATGTGATTTGGGTCTTCAAGAGGTCCCCCTCCATAAGAGCAATTGTTCTGTACCAAAGTGATGAGCTGAGGTTTTAGCTCAAAGTTATTGGCCTGAACATTTGGTGTAGCAATGCTGCTCCCACAATGTCTTGGATCAGGGATAGTATATGAGGATAACACCCTTCTAGCGTGTCCACCATTATTGTTGACCCTCCAGGAGGGTTGTGCATCTCATCCTCCATGACTTGATCTTCTCCCTCTGATTCCTCTGACCCTTCTTCACCAACTATGAACTTTCCTCTTTCTGCTCTCCTTAACCTTCGGCGGGTTCTCTCGTCCTCAATATCACGTCTACTTGTTCCTGACATACACAAACAGAACTAAAATCACAAGTGAAATATTCTAGAACTAGAATGGAATTGGAGTTAGTGAAACAAGTATCAAACAGTTAGTGGGCTTAACAAAAATAAAAAAAAATGCTTAATCTAAACCACCTTTCACTTAATCATTGTCAATCTTTCCAATCCCCGGCAACGGTGCCAAAAACTTGATACGTAAAAATTAGATTTCACGTAGAACCGGCAAGTATACCGGATCGTATCAAGTAGTAAGACTCACTAGGAGTGAGGTCGATCCCACGAGGATTGGTAGATTGAGCAACTTTAGTTAAATAGTAGACTTAGTTAAGCGAATAAGATTTTGATTTTGTGATTAATGTAACTTTTGAACATAAGTGCAGGAATGTAAATTGCAAGGAATTTAAAAACAGGACAATAGAAATAAAATGGAAGTAAATGACGGAAACTTAAAGTGCAAGATACTTAAATGGCATCAAAGATAAATTGCTAGGAATTAAAGGTTGCAGAAATTTAAAGAGCATAAGAGCAAGAGCAAGAAATAAAGAGACAGAATGTAGATGACAAGAAAAATAAATTGCAAGAATGTAAGGGAGATGGGGTGATGGGTATTCAAACAACTATAAGCAAAAGAAATAAGAATTGATGGTAGAGAAGATCATTAGGGATCAGAGATGTTAGTTTTCATGAATTGATGTTAGTCAAATTCCTCTCAATCATGGGTATAGATCTATGGCAAGTGGGTGATTGAACCCCAATCTCTTGGTGATTCAATCTCTCTCAACATAGCCAATTGCCACTCTCGTGATCTAATTGTTCATGAGAAGAGATGAAGCTCATATTATCCAGCCACACAATTTCTATAATCTCAACCAAGGAGAGTTACATCTCACATACTAACCAAGGTATATTGATTAAGAAATCATGAAAGGATGAACTCTAAACTGAATTATGTGGTTCATTCCTCAAATTCACCACATAATTCATGTAGATTAACCCCTCTCTCGATGGTGGTTGAATCTATGAAGAGCAAGAGTTCCCTCTTTAGATCAACCACTAGAATTGAGGAGGAAAGATGGGTTCATCAATCCATTCCAACAAACAGAGCTCCTCCCCCTAATGAAAGTGGGGTTTAGTGAGTCATTGCTCCAAATTCAACACAATTGCCATAAACAAGAATTAAACTAAGTGTAAAGGAAGAAGAAGAAGAAGAATGAAGTGCTTAAAACTTGAAAATGAAGAAGAAAAATTCCAATAGAAAACCAAAGAGAACTCTCTCGGAAGTACCCCCAAAAGAGTCTTCAAAATTCAAGTGCTAAAAGTGTATAAAAATTCTAAGTGTCAAAAAGTATTCAAAAGTGTAAAAGTCCTCTACAAGTACATCAATCTCCTCTATTTATACTACTCTAAAACTCTTCAGAGATCTTCAATTTGGGTTAGCAATGTGGGCTTTCTCATTGTTGAATTCTTGGCTCAATTGGAGGTGTTGCTAGGCTTGGAAAGGAATAGGGGAAGCAAAGCAAGTTGGCACCAATTCTGGCCCATTGAGGGGCGTTGTTGGCAATAACTCAGGCCTTAGTGCACGTTGGCAACGTGCATGCCAATTTCCTGGAAGTGAGTTTGAGACTTGGGCGTTGCTAGCCCAAGTTGTTGCAAACAACTTGCTCTTTCTCTTCTTGGCCTTACTTTCATGCTAAATGTAGCCCAGAATTTGAGTGTCAACCTTCAGCTTCAATATGGACTATTATACATCATTGGAAAGCTCTTGATGTCTATTTTCTAATGCCATTGGAATCAATTCAATTGGACTTTCCTAGCTCAAGTTATGGTTCCTCAAAGAAGGTAAGGTCAAGCTGCCAAGTTGTTGCCAAGTTGTTGTGAATAACGCACCCTCAACCCCAAGTTAGCAACGTGCTCGAGCATCACTCTCCCAAGGCAAGGACTTGAGGCTGGCGTTGTTGCAAAACACGCCCCCTTTGTGCACGTTGGCAACGTGCTCGATCCCACATCCAAGGATCATCTCTAGCTCCCTTGAATTTCATTTCATGTTCTTGTTTTTAGGGCCTAAAGATGACTCTGGTTTGGCTTCAATTTTGTGCTCCATCATAGACTATTATATATGGTTGGAAAGCTCTGAATGTCAGCTTTCCAATGCAACTAGAAGCACTCAATTTGGATCTCTGTAGCTCAAGATATCTTCCATTGAAGAGGACATGGTCAGGCTGCCTTGTTGGAGTTGTTGTGAATAACGCCCATACCTTTCAAGTTAGCAACGTGCACCATAATTTCCTGGCGTTGTTGTGAATAACTCCTTCTCTTTAGCACGTTGGCAACGTGCTCGAGCCTTTCTCGAGGCTCCATGTTTGCTTCCTGGCGTGGCAACGTGCATGGCAAGGCCATTGGGCGTTGGCAACGTGCATGGCAAGCTTGTGGGCGTTAGCAACTTGGATGATGCCTTGATTGGCGTTGGCAACGCGGATGGTGGGCTGATGGGCGTTTGGCAACCTGGTTGGTGCGCCATTGGGCGTTTGGCAACCTGGTTGGTGCGCCATTGGGCGTTTGGCAACCTGGTTGGTGCGCCATTGGGCGTTTGGCAACCTGGTTGGTGCGCCAAGACTTGGTGCCTAGCCAAGCACTCTTGTGTGGCGTTGGCAACGCCCATTTTGAGTTGGCAACACCAGCTCCTTTTGTTCCATGGCTCCATTTGTTGCTTGGTTGTGTGGCGTTGTTAGCCTGCGTTGCCAAGGATAACGCCAATGCTTCCTAGCTTCAATAACGTGCTCGAGCTCTTCTTTAGTGCCAAAGTTGCTTGTGTGTGGCGTTGGCAACGCCAGTTTCAAGTTGGCAACGCCAACTTTGCTTCCAGGGCTGCCAAGCTTGCTTGGTGTTATTGTGTGTGGCGTTGGCAACGCCAGTTTCAAGTTGGCAACGCCAACTTTGCTTCCTCCAGGGCCAAGTTCCTTGCTTGTGTCTTGTGTGTGGCGTTGGCAACTTGGTTCTAGAGTTGGCAACGCCAACCTTGCTTCCAGGGCCAAGTTCCTTGTGTGTGAGCGTTGGCAACTTGGTTCTAGAGTTGGCAACGCCAACTTTGCTTCCAGGGTTGCCAAGCTTGCTTGGTGTGGTTGTGTGTGGCGTTGGCAACGCCAATCTCAAGTTGGCAACGCCAACTTCTTGCCTTGGTTGCCTCCAGGACCAAGCTTGCCTTGTGTTGTGGAGTTGGCAACGCCAATCCCAAGTTGGCAACGCCAACTTCTTGCCTTGGTTCCTCCAGGACCAAGCTTGCCTTGTGTTGTGGAGTTGGCAACGCCAATCCCAAGTTGGCAACGCCAACTTCTTGCCTTGGTTGCCTCCTTCTTGCTTCCATGCTTCCTTGTTTCATCACCTATCATCAACCAAGGAAATAGCTTCAAAGTCTTACCAATCATGCTAAATTCCATGAGATTCATTCATACTCATTCATATATGCATTCCTTAAAGCACTTGCATGAATTTGGCTAAAATTAACATGTTCCTTGATATCATCATGCATGGAAGCAAACTCATAAAGGACTTGTTTATTTAGAGAAAATGAGTGAAATTAAGCTAAAACTAACTAAACTAACTAACTAATAGTGCAAATATGCATTTGCATCACAACACCAAACTTAAAGTATTGCTTGTCCTCAAGCAAAATATAAAGGACTTTGTCACAAGAATTTAAGATGTAAGACTAGAAAGTTCTCCCAGAGAGTAATTTCTCATTGAGCATGTCATCCTCACTTGTGTGGTCATTCATTTATTGTAATTGAACACAACTATTCAACGTTTTCAATTAAAATGCTTGCTTCACTACTAAATTGGTTAACTTCACTAGACTTCTTTCATACCTTAGCACATGATCCTTGAACCAATTTTTTTCTGCTTATTTCTTTTTCCTTCTTTTTTTTTCTTTCCCTTTTTTCAATTATGCTCGAAATCTTGTCTTAAGGCGGCTCTTTAGCATAAGCTTTCAATCAACAATCCCGAACCAGTTGGTTCAAGTTGTTAAGTGTTGAGACACTCTTAAAGATTTACTCACTCAAGCCTCTTTCCTTAACACATTCAGTCACAGGCATATAACATTGAAATTTTGTTTGGATAGTGGTGTCCAGCACCTCTTTGGGTTGCTAAATGTTCTGTTATAGAGCTACTCTTGATCGTGGGTTTTCAATCGATAATCCCGAGTTAGTTAACTCAAGTTACCGGGTGATGAAGCACCCCTCGGATCTACTAGCCCAAGTATGTCTCTTAACATCAATCACCACAGACACATATCCAACTTTTGTCATTGATGCCTAGCCTTTCATTCTTTGTATTCTATTTTCTTTATTGTCAAGGTTATTTGTGCTTTTACTGATAAAGTCCTTGTGCATCCTTAACCAAACTAGTCTTGTATAAGCAAGCATTCTTTTGAGTTCATTGAACCTTGATTCTTTCACAATAAAAGTATGTACGCTAGCACTTTTCTTATGGGACAACATGATTCTTTTGAGCTAGAATTCTCTGTTCTTACATCAAACTACACCTTTTATTCCAATGGCAAGTAAAAATACTAAAGACAAGCAACCTTTCCAAATTTGTGAGTGGTGATGCATGGAATGGGCAACATAAAAGATAATGCTTCAAAGAAAAAGAAAAAAAAAATGCATCCTAGAAGGTATACCATATTTCAGACATACATCTTCTTTATTTAAAACATAAAGAAACATAAAGAAAAATAAAGAAACTTCACCACCTTTAGTCTTCATGTCCCTTTTCCTTTGCTTGATTCTCCTTGCTTTCCTTTGCCCTTTGGATCTTGTTTCTTTTTGCTTCTTAGCTCTCCTTGTTGCTTTGTTGTTGAATCTCCCTTTGGATCTTCTTTCTTTTTGCTCCTCCTTTCCCCTTGTTGTTGTGTCGTTGCATCCCTCTCTTCTCTTTGCCAAATTCCTGAGCTTATCATTGTCTCCTGTAGCCTCTGTTGATTGAATCTCACCCTTGCTAGTTCTTGCTGTTCAAATATCTTCCGAGCCTCATTAAAACATTTGATTTGTGGGTTGATCAATGGGGGTGTGGAACAGAGGTAACTAAGCTTTTCTGGGTGCATATGTCATAGTCAAGTCTGTCCTTGTGCCTGGCTTCCTTGAACATTCTGTTTTCATTGAAATCTCTGTAGAGTGTTTCATGTCTAGCATCCAACCTATGGAGAAGTTCTCTTTGCTGAGCTTGCTCTATCCTTAGTTGAGCTTGTTCTTGTATCACTTTCTCCATGGCTTTTTCATGTTCCATAGCTGAATTGTTGATGGCTTCTTGCATCTTGGCATATTGTTCTTGTTGCAACTCCATCATGTGTGTTTGGTACTCATTTTGTTGGTTCATCCATTGAACTTGAACCTCTCTTTGTTGATCCATCAATTGCCAAAGGTCCCTTTGTTGTTGTGCTTGTTCCTCTTGGCTTCTTTGAATTTGTGAATATTGCCCAGAAATCCCTTCCAAGGCGGCTTGGAGTTGGTTCATGTTCAAGGTGTGGGATTCATCCATTTCTTGAAGCTCCTCCTCTTGTCTTACTTCTTTCCTTTTCTTCCTTCTTGCTAAAGGTTGCCTTTCCAATTGGGTTGTGGTGATGAACTCCAACCTTTCTTTGGTAAGAGGTTTTCCAATAGAGACCAAATCAGTTTCTTCAAATTCTCCCAGAGGCACTCCAGCTTCTTCACATAGGCGCAGAATAGTACTAGGGTATCCTAGCCAGCTGTCCTGTTTGACCTTTTGAGCTATTTCAATGATGTTCTTGGCTATAATATCTCCAACATTGATTTCCCTCCTTTCATTATGCAATGGATCATTATAGCTCTATTCACCGTTACCTCAGAGTTATTTGAAGTAGAGATCAATGACCTCCTCACTATGTCATGCCATCCTTTTGCTTGAGGTATGAGATCACCTCTCCGAAGTTTGAGTGGTCGGCCATGTGAATCCAATACCCAATCAGTGCCTATTCTGCACAAGTCACTCACCACATCCACATATCTTGGGTCATTTTCAACCCTTTCTTCATAGCTAGGTCGTTTGAACTGTTTGTGCTTGACCCTTAGCACCCTATTGATGGTGTCCGGGCTAAAATCAACATCCACACCTCTTACATAGCTCATGTATGGTTCTTCATCATCATATTCTCTTATCACATTAGTGAAGAACTCATGGATGAGAAGCATGCTTATTTCTTGAGGTTGGTCACAGAGAAGCTCCCATCCCCTTTTTCTGATTATTTTTTGTATCTCAGGGTATTCATCTTTTTTAAGCTTGAATGGTAGCTCTGGAACAACATCTTTGCTTGACATCCAACTAAAATTCGCTCATTGTGTTTGGATTTGAATCTTCTTTGATCAAATTCATCTTCTCTCCTATCCCTTGATGATGAGGCCATTGAGATTCACTTGCAAGATTGAATCTCCCCAACACCAAACTTAGATGAATGCTTGTCCTCAAGCATAAGGAAAATGATTGTGAATGAGAGAGATATGGGATAAGCACGGTGACTTAGAGAAGGTAGAAAATGATGGTGAAGGAGATTGAGTGTTTCGGTTATGTGAGAGATGTGATGCTTCAAGAGTTTTTGTTGGTAAAGATGAGGTTCAAGGTTAGAATTTGTGAAACATGGAGTAGGTTGGAGGTTGAGTATGAGTTCGGCTAGTGAAGTGAAAGTTGGTGGGTAGAAGAATGAATGATGAATGAATATGGTTGAAGTATTTAAGTGAAAGTTGGTGGGAAGGCATTTAAGGCTCGGTCATGGCATGCTTCCTTGTGCACAATGCATGTTGATTTCTTTTTCCCCATGCACAAAGTTTAAATTCATGTGACTACCCTTCCTTATGTATCCGTGATCTTTCTTCAAGATTCCCCATCATTTCTTTCCTTCTTTCATTATATGCTTCCAAGATTCCCATCACTTCCTTCTTTCTTTCCTGCAACAAAATGCCAAAGACTTGAGATTCTTAAAGTGACATTAATGGCTAAAAACTTATGATTATGTTCCTATACAAAATTGACTAAATTAGATTCCCTAACCTATTTTTTTAGCATTAATAATGCAAGTAAAGACACCAAACTTAGTTTGTGACTAAGTGTTCTATGGAATTAATTCCAAGATAGCCACATCAAACTTAGTAATTTACCTACATTAAATGCTTTTTTTTTTCACGTTTTTTTTTTTTATTTATTTATAACTAAAGTAGATGACAAAACTTTCATAGCTTAGCATTTTCGTGTATGTATGGACACCAAACTTAGTTTGTGGCTAAGTGTTATAGAACACACATTTGCCATTACTTCAAGATTGGCCACACCAAACTTAGTGCCTTGCATACACCATGTACTAGTCTACTTGATCATTATTGGTTACTAAAACATGAAATTAAAAAAGACTCCCTGTGCATGGGTTGCCTCCCATGAAGCGCTTTGTTTATTGTCCTTAGCTCGACATTGCAGCTTCTTTGCTCATGTTAAGAGTTGCACACTCTCTTCCTTGCTCCAAGGGCCACCAAAATAGTGCTTCACCCTATGTCCATTGGCTGTGAAGGTTTGTTTTGAGGCTTCATCAAGCAATTCAACATAGCCATGAGGTGATACTTTGGTGATGGTGTATGGACCAGTCCATCTAGACCTCAGCTTCCAGGGAAAAACTTCAATCTTGAGTTGAATAACAACACCTTTGGCCCGGTTCGAATGTCTTTGAGAAATCCTTTTATCATGCCATCTCTTTGCCCTTTCCTTGTATATTTTGGCATTGTCATATGCCTCCAATCTAAACTCCTCAAGTTCATTGAGTTGTAGCAACCTCTCTCTCTTGAGCATCTAGAAGAAGTTTGGTGGCCCAAAAGGCCTTATGTTCAAGCTCCACAGGGAGGTGGCATGCCTTTCCATACACCAATGAAATGGAGATTTTCCTATGGGTGTTTGAAGGCTGTCCTATGCCCAAAGTGCATC
This sequence comes from Arachis stenosperma, assembly GCF_014773155.1. Classification (NCBI taxonomy): domain Eukaryota; kingdom Viridiplantae; phylum Streptophyta; class Magnoliopsida; order Fabales; family Fabaceae; genus Arachis; species Arachis stenosperma. Next base: position 79,340,970 of record NC_080379.1, read on the forward strand.
ATCCAGCTTCCTAACCCAGTCCTTTCTTGTTGTTCCCACAGTCTTCTCCAAGATCCTTTTAGCTCTCTGTTGGCCAGTTCAGCTTGTCCATTGGTTTGTGGGTGGTATGGTGTAGCCACTTTGTGAGTAACACCATATTTGTGGAGTAGGGAGTTTAGTTGCTTGTTGCAAAAGTGGCTTCCCCCATCACTTATAAGTCCTTTGGGCACTCCAAATCTAGTGAAGATGTTCTTCTTGAGAAATTGCAAGACCACGTTGGTATCACATGTGGTGGTGGCTATTGCCTCAACCCATTGGAGACATACTCTACTGCTACCAGGATGTATTTGAACGTGTAGGATGGAGGAAAAGGTCCCATGAAATCTATTCCCCACAAATCAAAGAGTTCCACTTCCAAAATGAACTTTTGAGGCATCTCATTTTTTTGACAAACCCCCTGTTCTTTGACATTCATTGCATTGGCTCACAAACTCCCTAGCATCCTGAAGATGAGGGCCAATAGAAACCACTTTGTAGAACCTTTGCAGCCGTTCTCTCAGCCCCAAAATGACCACCATAATTGGAGTTGTGACAATGCCATAGTATGTCCTTCATCTCATCCTCTGACACACATCTTCTTATCATTCCATCTGGGCATCTTTTGAACAAGAAGGGTCATCCCAGAGAGAAGAACTTAGCCTCATGCAACAGCTTCTTGACTTGTTGTTTTGTGTACTCTTGTGGAATGTTCTTCCTGCCTTGTAGTTGGCCATGTCCGCAAACCAAGGGACATGTTGAATGTGCAAAAGATGTTCATCTGGAAATTCTTCATTTATTGATGGAAAGTTGTCTAGGCATGCATCTTGTGGCACCCTTGATAAGTGGTCAGCAACTTGATTTTCATTGCCCTTTCTATCTTTGATCTCAATGTCAAACTCTTGTAGGAGTAGCACCCATCTGATTAACCTTGGTTTGGCACTGTTTTGACATAAGATACTTAAGAGCAGCATGGTCATACACTAAGACTTTAGATCCAATCAAATATTGTCTAAACTTATCAAAAGCATATACCACAGCTAGTAGCTCTTTCTCTGTTGTGGTGTAGTTCTTTTGAGCTTCATTCAACACCTTACTTGCATAGTAGATAACATGAAGCTTTTTTCCTTCCTTTGCCCCAACACAGCGCCAATTGCAAGGTTGCTTGCATCACACATGAGTTCAAAGGTAGTCCCCAAATTGGGGGTGTGATGATTGGTGCTGTGGTAAGCTTAGCCTTTAGAGTTTCAAAAGCATGCTTGCATTCATCATCAAAGATAAAAGGATTGTCTACCACCAGCAAATTGCTTAGTGGCTTTGCTATTTTGAAAAATCTTTGATGAATCTCCTATAAAATCCAGCATGCCCCAAGAAACTCCTAACGGCTTTCACACTAGTTGGCAAAGGAAGTTTTTCTATAATTTCTACTTTTGCCTTGTCAACCCTATACCTTTTCTTGAAATTTTATGACCAAGAACAATGCCTTCGGGTACCATGAAATGGCATTTTCCCAATTCAAAACTAAGTTTGTTTCTTGGCATCTTTCAAGACTAAGGTAAGATGGTGCAAGCAAGTATTGAATGAATCACCAAAACAGAGAATCATCCATAAAGACTTCAATGAATTTTTCTACCATGTCTGAGAAGATTGAAAGCATGCATCTTTGAAAGGTAGCTGGGGCATTGCAAGTCCAAATGGCATTCTCCTATATGCAAAACTCCAAATGGGCAAGTGAAGGAGGTCTTCTCTTGATCCATGGGGTCAACTACTATCTGGTTATATCCAGAATATCCATCAAGAAAACAGTAGTAGGCATGGCCAGCCAACCTTTCAAGCATCTGGTCAATGAAAGGGAGAGGAAAGTGGTCTTTCGTGTAGCATCATTCAGCCTCCTATAGTCTATGCACATTCTCCACCCTGTCACTATTCGTGTTGGGATAAGCTCATCCTTCTCATTAACATAACGGTCATCCCCCTTTCTTGGGAACCACGTGCACTGGACTGACCCAAGGGCTGTCAGATATAGGGTAGATGATCCCAGCTTACACAACTTAAGGATTTCCTTTTGAACAACCTCCTTCATTGTAGGATTCAATCTTCTTTGGGGTTGTACCACCGGTTTGGAACCCTCCTCTAAGAGTATCTTGTGCATGCTACAGCAGGGCTTATGCCTTTCAAGTCATCAATGGTCACCCCAAAGCCTCTTTGTGAGCTCTCAAAACCACTAGGAGCTTTTCTTCTTCTGCATTCAATGTGGAATTGATGATCACTGGGAAGCTATCTTCTCACCAAGAAATGCATATTTAAGATGAGGGGGTAGTGGTTTCAACTCTTGTTGTGGTGCCTTTTCTTTGGTAGCTTCACTTGGTTCTCTTGATGCTTCCAACGTGTTTCTTCTTGCCCTTTGATGTTATGGACTTCCTCTTGTTTCATTTGATGGTTTGTGTCAAGCACTTCTTCAACCAAAGAGTCTACTACATCGATCCTCATGCAATTTTCTTTCTCAACAGGGTGTGCATTGCTTTGAAGACATTTATGGTCATTTGCTCATCATGCACCCTGAAGATCATCTCTCCCTTTTCCACATCAATGATTGTTCTAGCTGTAGCCAAAAGGGTCTACCAAGAATGACTGAATTGTTTCCCTCTTCATCCATGTCTAGGACCACAAAATCAGCTGGGAATATGAAGTTTTCCACCTTCACCAAGAGGTTCTCAACTACTCCATTTGGCACTTTGATGGATCTGTCAGCAAGTTGGAGTGACATCCTTGTGGTTGAGCTCTTCATCATCATTTTTCTTCATCTGGTAAGGGGCATTAAGTTAATGCTTGCTCCCAGGTCACAAAGTGATTTGTCAGCCATGCTCCCAATCGTGCAAGGTATGAGAAAGCTGCAGGGTCTTTGAGTTTGGAGGTAACCCTTGTTGAATGATGGCACTACACTCTTGATTGAGAACCATGGTTTCTTTTTCTTGCCAACTCCTTCTTGGTGATCAACTCCTTAAGAAACTTTGCATACAATGGCATCTGTTCTAGAGCCTCTGCTAATGGGATGTTGATTTCAAGTTTCTTGAAGATCTCTAAGAACCTTGGGAATTGTTGGTCCTTTGCTCCTTTGTGTATCCTAGTTGGGTATGGAAGCTTGGGTACATAAGCTTTCACTCCTTCATCTTTGTTTTCTTTTTGTGGATTCATACTCTCCTTGCCATCACGGTTGCCTCCTTGACTTGGTGGATTGCCTTGTGGCTTGACAACCTCTTTGCCTTTGTTAGATGTTGA